>NW_024884475.1:6750764-6975293 GCF_019232065.1 Centrocercus urophasianus | reverse complement strand
GTCCACAGGTGAGGATCTTGTCTGCAGCCTGGAGGAAATGGAGTCTGCAATGACTTCATTCATTAAGGAAAGCTGTGAGAACTCACTCAACAGTTTGCTTACTCACTGCCCTTGCAGGCAGAGAAAAGAGCATCCCAGCTGTACTGTGAGGTGGGATACAGACCCTACCCCAGGGTAGAATCATAGAATCGTTTGAGTTGGAAATGATCTTTAAAGGTCATCTAGTCCAACTCTCCTGTAATGAACAGGGACACCTACAGCTCCATCAGGTGCTCAGAGCCCCTCCAGCTTGACCTTGAGTGTCTCCAGGGTCACCACCTCTCAGGGCAACCTGTTCCAGTGCCTCACCAAATTGATCATAAAAAAAACTTTTTCCTTTTATCCAATGTAAATCCCTCCTCTTTTTTGTTTGAAACCATTACCCTTTGTCTTATCACAGGAGGCTGTGGATGCCCCATCCCTGGAGGCATTCAAAGCCAGGCTGGATGTGGCTCTGGTCAGCCTGGTCTGGTGGTTGGTGACCCTGCACATAGCAGAGGGGTTGAAACTGGATGATCATTGTGGTCCCTTTCAACCCAGGCTATTCTATGATTCTATGGAAGAGTCTGTCCCTTTCCTTCTTACAGCCCCCCTATAGTTACTGAAAGGCTGCTATCAGGTCGCCTCAGGTCACCACACAGCCTTCTCTTCTTCAGACTGAAGATCACCAGCTCTTTTAGCCTGTCCTCATAGGAGAGGTGTTCCATCCCTTGGGTCATTTTTGTGGCCCTCCTCTGGATGTGCTCCAACAGCTCCATGCTTCTCCTGTACTGAGGATTGATCAACTGGACACAGTGCTCCAGGTGAGGCCTCACCAGTGCAGAGCATAGAGGCAGGATCACCTTCCTTGCCCTGTTGGCCATGCTTCTTTTGATGCAGCCCAGGATATGGTTGGCTTTCGAGGCTGCAAGAGCACAGTTCTGGCTCATGTCAACCAGTACTTCCAAGTCCTTTTCAGCAGGACTGTGCTCAATCCTTTGGTCAACCAGATTGCACTGATAGTGGGACTTATGATGACCAAGGTGCAAGACCTTGAGCTTGGTTTTGTTGAACCTCATGATGTTCACCTGGACCCACACTGTGTATGTATGTGTAAGCAACACAAACTTCCTCTCTTTAAAAGAGAGTCAAATTAAATTCCTGATGTTTGAGGAAGAGTCTCAACACAGCAGAGAAGAGGCACCTCTATCTAGAATGCCCAATATTATTCATCTTGAAAGGCAAGAACAGTCCAAATGCAATGGCTCCCTCTTCTCCTGGGGCCCTCACTAAAGACAGACAGCTCGGCAGTCTGGCAGTCACAGCTAAATCTTACAGGGTAATATTTCAGCTTATATAAGGGAATGGGGCTCTCTGCCAAAAGAGCTTCTACAATTCACATCAGGGAGGATTTGGCTGGAGATAAATCAGGCAGTCCTTGCCCTGGAGGAGTCATAGTACCAGCAGTGCTCACCTGTCTGCCTGGTGTCAGAGCAAAGCCTATCCTGCCTTATGCAGCCCAGGTATGAGCTGCACATTTGAGGTGCCCTGGTGATGATATTAAGGAGCACTGGCAAATCTGAGTGGAAAATAAGTGTTCAGTGCGAGTGCTTTCCCTGGTAGAAAGTGTCCTTCCAGGGACATATGCTGACCTCCCTGCTTTGTCACCACTTTTTTTGTGCCATTGGTCTCTTGGTTTTGGTCTGCTGCTAGCCAGCACATTTAGCATTGTGAGCCACAGGTTCAGAGTAGGTGTGAGCAGGACTTCCTCCACAAAGTGGGATGGGAAGAATGGTGAGTAGCAACATGGTTCCAGGTCTCCAAACATGCATTTCTACGCAGCTGCAATGGAGGAACACCCGTCCATCTGAGCATCATTTTCAGGTCAGATATCAGGAAAAATTTCTTGGAATGAGTGGTCAGGCACTGGAAGAAGCTGTCCAGAGAGGTGATGGGGTCACCATCCCTGGAGTTGTTCAAGAACCATGGAGATGCAGCACACAGGGACATGGTTTAATGGGCATGGTGGTGATGGTTTGATGCTTGGACTAGATGATGGTCCAGTGGTCTTTTCCAAACTTAATGATTCTATGACTTCATGATTCTATGATTCCACAATTCTGAGATTCTATGATTCTATGATTTTGAGGCAACTGTGGGCTTTCTGCTCCTGAACCAGGGGAAGGTGAGGAGAACCAATGATTCAGAGCTGCCTGAAACACAGTTTGTCCTAGGGCTAGTCTGATGGAGAAGCTGCTTGCAATCAGTCATTGCCTGCAGCCCTGCCTCCAGCTGCCTGGCAGTGGGCAAATTTCATAGAACCATAGAGTAGCTCACAGTGGAAGGAAATTTAAAGATCATCTGGTCCCAAACCCCTGCCACAGACAGGGTTGCTACTAACCATATCAGGCTGCCCAGGGCCCCATCGAATCTGTTCTTGAACATCTCCAGAGATGGGGCATCCCCAGCTTTGGGCAATCTGTGCCAGTGCATTTGTTCCTTGACTCTAACTCATGCATCCATCATATGTCACAGCACACAGTGTGGAGAGCAGCACCCTGCCACAAACACAAACCATTCTCCTGCCAGCCAGAGACCAATGCTTTACCTGGGTCTACTGGACCAGAATGAAGCACTGGGGCTGATGCAGAGCGTGCTCCACCTGATACCCATGGGGAAGTCTTCAGTAGCCCAAAACAAGGCTTCCTTTATCACCACCCTGCACGCCCACTGGTTCTGTTGCATAAATACAAAGCAATTTGCTCTTGGCTGTTTGTAGTTGGTTTTGCAGTGGGCTCATTGCGTGCGGAGGAGGCACACACATGGGCTTGCCAGCCTTCGAAGGAAGACCAACAATCCTTGAAATGGTGCACTATGAAAGGGCTTTCCTGGAAATTGCTTTTGGTATCTGTATAACGAAACATAGCAGAGTCTGCTGAGCACAGAACCTTGCTGCAGATCTCCTGCTTGTAACTTGCAGGCTGTTTTAATACAAGGAGAAAAGGTATTTCTAGTTCTGTAGACTGCAAGCTGAAGCATGGAGACATTAAAAGCTACACCAACAGATCAGACTCTAAGGGGTTTGGGCCATCCTTGTCTTGGAAGCTGGAAGGACACTGCAGGCTATCTCCAACAGCACTGGATGCCTGTGTGTAAGCAGCTGAATTGAACTATGATAGGGCCTCTTAAATCACGTCACTATCAGGGAAAGACCAAGACAATTTTTCCTATGCCAGTTTCTGCATAAAGCTCTCCCATTACTGGATATTGTGAGATATCAAATGGCTTCTGGCCTTGGCTGCTATGAAAGCTCCTTAACAGATAAGAAAATACGTCTTCATATTTGTCATTTGATTATGAAAGGAGACATTTTAATCAGCATTTGTCAGCCTGTCTGATTTACTAGCAGTATATTATTCTGTTATACCACTCTTATCAGTGTCCTATAGTCTGCTCATTCACAAACAATGATTACCCTTTCTGTAACAAAACTGTACTTTCTTTTTCTTAATTGGGCAAAGCTCCCACTGAAGTTCTGCCAAAATCAAGGCAAATGTCCTGGGGAGAAAAAGTGTAAAGGGAGCAGACACAGAAGTTTACCAGAGACTAAATTCAGAGTCATAAGGCCAAGGTTGCCCGCATAAAGAGCTCAGGTTGGATATTAGGAAAAATTTCTTCTCCAAAGAGTGGTAATGCATTGGAACAGGCTGCTCAGGGAAGTCATGGAGTCACAGTCCCTGAAGATTTTCAAGTAAAGAGTAGATGTGACACTGGGATGGTTCAATGTTACATGCTTTAAAGGGCAAGATGGTGATGGTTTGACATTTGGACTATATGATACCATAATGATTCTATGATTTCTGTGGTTTTATGATTCTATGAAAGGTTCCTAGAGATGTGTCTATCAATGTCAAAGAAAAAGCAATCTTTGAGTGCTGTTTGCACTAAGCCTAGGAAGAAGCTAGTCTCCCTGGCTTCACTTTTGCTTTGCTGTTTCTTGTTCCTGGCATGGGAAGGCTGCTTTGGAAGAGAGAAGCTATTGCTTGCTGCCCTCATACCAACTGGCAGTGTGGTAAAGAGAAGGCAAAGTAGTAGGCAAGTTTTGCTGAATGCACCAGAGATGAGAACAGAGATGAAAAAGAGTGTTGTGTTTTGTCAGCTGTGGGTCCTGCAGCATAGAAGGACAGTTTCTGCAACAAATCACTGCACTTGTTTCAAATGAGATGCATGGATGAGATGCATCTGTCACATCTCAGGTTAAAACCAGGTGAGTCCCAAGCAGCACTGCCGTTTGCATTCCTTGGCTACAATAAATAAGAGATTTATGATGTTCAGCTGTATTGGTGCTGCCTAGAAAGTCCCCTCTGCTTTTACTTCTGATATTTGCAATATGCCCAGGGTCCTTCCCATGCTGCTGATGCTGAGGATGAATCCAGCTTGTGCTATGAAGTGCTGTGAGCAATGGGTGGTAACCTACATTTTGACAGACTGTCAAATTCTACACCAAAGTATGTGTCTTGGTGTCTGGTGGCCCCTTTTGCTGCATAAATAAAGACAGACCCAAAAGCAACTGTTTAGGAGCATTCAAAGCACAGCAGAAAATACTGCTTGATGCTATTTCTACTCCTTATGCAATAGCTCTGCTAAAATATCTTTTCTTGCTGAGGAAAATGTGACACTTAAAAGGTAACATATTCTTTTCACCTTCCAGTTTCCAATTCATTTTATAACTTAGCCCCAAGAAGTGATCAGGGGCAGCTTTCCTTTCAGCCCAAAATCTCTTTTTCATGCACTGGATGTCAGTGCTTCCGAAAAGATTAAATAAGGCAGAGGTAATGTAGAGTTAAAGGATTTTCCAGATGAAGTGCCAGGGCACTTTGAACTGAAGAAGAAAGAGGTTGCTGTGCAGGGACTGTTTGGTATGGGGGAAGGTGTTGTGCAGCACTGCCTGGCGCAATGCCTGTGGGTGAATGTGCCGTGTCTGCAGAGCAGCACCGTTAGTACAGTGCATAAAGGGGGTTAATGTCCAGCTGTGGATCTGAGGAACAGTTCTTAGGTCTTCACCAGGAGGTACCAGGACCAATTTGCAGGATCAGAGAGGTGGAGTACTCTGATGCTACCGTATTGAGTCTGGATGTGCAACCACAGGCAACACTGGTAGAGCACAGGGGATCTCCATCTCCCTTAGCCTTTGTCTGCAGATCCAGCCCTGCATCAACAGCAAAACCCTTCCCAGTACGGAAGGGAGAGTTGTGAAAACAGTACATGGGTTCCCTGTATTTGTTCAGTGGCCATTTCAACTGCGAATGGGCATCAGACATCACCAGGGTCAAATGTTACTGATATCACCATAAAAAGAAGCATCAGGGCATTTTTTCCTGCTTGTCGTCCAAGAGGGAGGCTCCTCCCTGCTTCAGCACTGAGAATGTCTGGGTGAGAGCATGAACTGCTGGAAAGGATAAATTATTCCTGTTATCTCCAGATGGATCAGATCTCTAACAGAATCTGATACTAGCCCTTCAAGAGGAAAGTTCAAGGGAGGTTTGTGGAATTGCTCACTCTGTAAAGAGCAGAGCTACCTTCTGGCTGTGAGCAGTGGGTGGAAAGAGAGGTAGGGGAACGAAAAAGCTTTAATACAAAATAAAAATAATAATATTAGAAAAAAAATCCCCTTCACATTTCAGTAGCAGCTCTTCCAAGGATCCCAGACCAAATTAACTCATGAAAAATTCCTGGCAGGTCAGCATGAATTCCACAGATAGGTAGAAAGAGATCTGGGGGCAGAGTGAATATACAGCTTCAAGCCATGCACAAGAGCAGTACAGTGGGCAGAAAAAGCAGGCAGGAGTCCAGCTCCATTTCTACTCTCTGTCTGGCTTTTCCTTGTGCCGCTTGATTTTCAGGATTGGTAAGAGATTCTAACTCTACCTAGGGCCATCTTTGAAGAGCTTCATAGAGGCATGGAGGCAGGAGACTGGAACAGTGTGAATATCTCTGATCAGATACTCATCACTGCCTGTTCAGGCTTGTTCACACTTCTGTGTATGTGGGTGTGTAGGTGTGGGGCAGTATGGGATTATTTGGGAGCAGCAGGCAACATCAAAACTACAAGTCTTGACAGCAACCCAGGGGCTGATACTTGTATGTTCTGTGCCTGCAATGGGCCTGCCTCTTCCTGAGCTCTTCACTAACATTCTGGACAAACTTACAGCAGCTGTTACCTGGTGAGCTCTGGTGAAAAAACATTTATTTCGAAATCTGACCATGGTTTGAGCGGTGAATCCTTGGGAAGGCTGAAACTTGATGCATAGCCATATCAAATAAATGGCCATTGGGCAAATGACTGCAGATATCCATTTTCTGCATCAGTAGACATGCATAACATGTTTGTTGAGATATCTTTGGCTTCTTCTTATCACTTTTGGACATTTATTTATTCTTTCTCCTATAAAGGGATTAAGATTTCATCCTGTACTACTCACTTAATTAGCAGCAGGGTAGGCAGGTAGAAGTGTGCTTGCACAGCTCCTAGGACATTGGTCCCAGTCCTTAGTGAAGCAAATGTGATGGTGGAATGACTGGCAATAAGGACTCCAGTTCTAATCCCAGACCTCCTTCACCACCCGTACCTCTCCAACGTATGTCCAGGCCCAAAGCAACAATCAAAAAGCTGCTCCAATAATTTTGCTTTCAATAGCTATGCCCATAGACTATGGAGCACAGAATTCTCCCCCATTCCCTATAGCAAACTTCAGACTTAGAGACCCAAAGCCATCTTATAAGATGCAGGAAAACTCATAGGCATCCTCAGCCATGCAGTAAGAAGAAATTTGTTAAGTAAAATTGCCCCTTAACTTTACGAAAAGGGTCACAGCTCTTACTGTAGATGAAAGAAAGAGAAGAGCCTGCAGATGAAACGGAATAGGGCTTCTACAAGGCTAAGTCAAGGGAGGCTCATTCCTATTCCCGAATCTCATGTCATGTGTAGCCTCTAGTAGGTTACATATAATTCAATACTGCCAGGAGAATCAGTCCACGCATCTTTCACTGCTCCTCTTTCCAACTTTAGGTGCTTCTAAGAAGCTGAAGAAACTTCAACAAAAAGAAAGAAAAACTGCTCCCTGGGCCTGCAGGCACCCAGAAACAGCCCTAGGTGATTGCCCTAGGTGATGGCAACAATACTAAGATCATTTAGTCCAACCACTGACTCATCTGCACCATGCTCACTAAGCCATGTCTCTAAATGCCAATCCGCTCTCTTCTTTAACACCTCCAGAGAGAGTAACTCCATCACTTCCCCAGGCAGCCTGTTCCAGTGCATTACCACTCTTTCTGAGAAGAAATTCTTCCTAATATTCAGCCTGTACCTCCCCAGATGCAAATTGAAGCTGACAACCAACTTCACTACAATCTTATTTCAAGTAGCTGTAGAGAGCCTCCACTTCTCCAGACTGAACAGTCCCAGTTGCCTCAGCCACTTCCCATAAGACTTGTGCTCCAGATACATCACCATCGTTGTTGCCCTTCTCTACACATTCTCCAAGGCCTAAATATCTTTATACATGATCCTACCTGGTCGTAAAAACCCAACAGCCCTTTGTGGACTACCAATGAAAGGGATGTCTGTGGGGTTTTCATCATTTTCAGGCATCAAAACTTTAATGTGTGCTGAGCATCAGAACCTTCTCCACAACTCCAAAACCTCACTCACAAATCCTCTAGAGATCGACTGTCCATTCATAAGTGAAAAGCAATCAGGCCCAGGCAGGCAAGGGCAGTGTGTTTTCAGTTGTAACCTTAAAAGCTGCAGCCCAGGTTACACTTTACAGATATATTGGGTATTGCAGATGCTCTCAGACACCAAGGACCAGTCGGTCACATCCCATCTTTGCCTTGTCACCACCCCCCACCCCGGACCCTTCATAAACACAGATGTTCCTTCTCCTCTGACAAAAATCATTCATGAAAAATTCAATGGGACGTTTCTTCCCCTCTTTTTCTCCCTCTCGTTATTGTTGTATTCTTGACAAGCTTGAACTCCATAGGGGGGGAAAAGAAAAGAGCAGCCCAGCCCCTGGTCCTCCCGCATCCTGTGCAGTGCCCATTTTACATGGTACAAAGGTCATTTAGCATAGCATGGAGCCCTCAGTGAGTCGCACAAGGCAATTTCATCTGATCCGTGATGGAATTCCACTCAGCCAAAGTCTTTATTATTATGCATTTTTTACACATTAGGATTTTCCCTTTGTTGGCGGCCAGATCTCTTCATGAGGTGTTAAAAAGTGCAGAGGGGCTCTCTGCTCCATTTCGGGGAGCTAATCCTGTCTTTAAGGCCAGGATAACTGTTTCATTGCAAGTCCGGCTGAGCTTTAGAGGCTCTGACTGCTGACAAGGATCTCAGAAGGCAGCACAAAACCTGCGCTGGAAGAAAAACTGTCCCTGCTTCTTCCGCATCCGAGTGAGGACCATCAGACTGTAGTTTCTTCCCTCTCTCTTTTATTCCTTTTTTTTTTTTTTTTTTTTCTTCTTTTTTTACTTTTAGTCCCTAATTTTCTGAATGCTTTCCAAGCTTGAAAACATGTGATGACTCATTTGCACCTGTGAAAAGCAATCCTCCCGGTTTGATGGATGATATGGGAAACCTTAAGAAATAAAGGTTAACTGGTAGAGTTAAATAAATAGATTGTCCCCCAGCAGTGAATGGAGCAATGCTGCAGGCAGAGCAACCATCTGCTTCATGCCAATCATGGCCACATGTCTCCAGGGTAGTGGAACAGCAGCTTTATTGAGTATTTTTATCCTTTGAGTACTAATTAGATTATACCTGTATCTGAAAAAAATTGTTCACAGCTCTTATAATATGATTTCAAGGCCTACTATAATGCATCTAGGTGAAAACTAATCTAGTCCAGTACCTCAGAATTGAGGATGTTTCAATGATTTTTGACTGTTCTGACTTTATCCGAAGAGATGAATTCAAACAGGAACAGGTGCAGAGCAAGCAACAAGGATGTAGCAGAACCAGGGCCTGGAAAGACTGTCTTATGAGAGGAGACTAAAGGAGATTGGTTTGTTAAGCCTTGCAAGATGAACGGGACTTAACTGCTGTCTATAAGTACTTTGGGGAGGTAAATTCAAAGGAGGGAACAGAACTGTTAAAGCAAAAGGCAGAGCTGGCAGGAGAACAAATGGATATAAGGTCATCACTAATAGACACTGTCAGGAAATAAGAAGTTGTTTTCCAGCCATCTGAGCAGTGTAGCTCTGAAATGGGCTTCCAGCAGAAGCCAAAGCATGGCATAGCACAAATGGTGCTTGGAGTAGAGATGGCATGTCCTGAGATGTGATGAATGAATGCAGAGCCCAGAGAGATGACCAGCGGTCCCAGCACAAGAATCTTATAATAAATGAAGGTGGGAGGAAAAAAAGATGAAAAATTGCAGCAATGCTGGCAATTTAGTGAGAACAGGCTATTTCTGTGGAAAATCACTTCTCAGGGAACAAAAATAACCAGTGAAAAAATTTCAACCAGTGAGATAAGAACTGATAATGAAATGTGTAGTAGGAGTAAAATGGTTTTCCTGGTTAATACAGGAAGCAGATAGGAGAACTGAGAATAGCTGTAAGCCTGATTTCTTCATGACAGTACATGCTTTCTTCCCTGAAATGTAGCAAATCCCAGAAAACCTATAGTGGACAAATCCTGTAAGCCTGGGAAATGACCACTGCTAGCAATGAGCAGTGTTTGAAAGAATAAACCGAATTTTGTCTTTTTCCTTATCTTCTCCATGACTAAAATTGTAAAACACAGGCAAAGAATTCCCTTTGGCACACTGCCTAAGGAACACGGGGGTAAGCAAGCATAGCTATTTAATTCCCTTGCTGAAAGTGGCTTTTTTCCCCCTTCAGATTTAGACAAATCGA
The DNA here is from genome assembly GCF_019232065.1 of Centrocercus urophasianus. Classification (NCBI taxonomy): domain Eukaryota; kingdom Metazoa; phylum Chordata; class Aves; order Galliformes; family Phasianidae; genus Centrocercus; species Centrocercus urophasianus. The sequence goes on along the minus strand of NW_024884475.1, from coordinate 6,965,351 downwards.
AATGTTGAAGTGAATTCACCAGTCTGGCACAGCCCATTCAGATGAAGCTGGTCTGCTGCATGTGAAGACCTTAAACAGACTTGGCTCAACAGAAGCATGAGCTGTTTTTGTTTTGTGAGTAGAACCTGAGTGCTATTTGGAGTCATCCTCTCACAAACAGGTGGCAAAACACTGTGTTTTGGTAAAACTGAACTTTCAGGTGAAAGGCTTTTGGGTAATTGGTTGTAAATGATTTGATGTATGGTCATCATCTTGTGAATGATAAGAGAAAAAAGTTATCTGCTTCTGGATTTGCTTATAAACCAGGAAAAAACACAAGTTACTGGGAATTCCAATCTCAGCACCTCTACCAGGCGATTGCTGTCTTTGTAAGCACAGGATGGTTCCTTCATCCTTCAAGATATTGTTCTTGTTTTTAAAGTTTCTCAGGTACATTTTTAACTTTTTTTTTTTTTTTTTTTTTTTTTTTTTAACAGTTAGGAATGTACTGGTCCCCTTTCACTAATAATGAATGCAAAGAAAGGTAAGCAAATAGTTACCAAACAACCAAAGGGATTAAACAAAGAGTGACACCTGTATGTGTATGTGTAACCCCAGGTACTAGGACTGGAGCATATCAACACAAGCATACATCAATATCAGTCAATAGTCCTCTGTAACCAAATATCATATGCACTGCAAACACCCACAAGCATCCCAAGCATCCACCCTGGTTACCCAAGTGTGATGCACCATGATCTCTTTTTCCAGTTAAGATTCAGGCAATGACATGGAGAAATTACTCAATCCCAAAGTTAGTAACAAGGTAGTAACCTGGCCCAGATGGCTCAGATGAAAGATTAAAGGCGATTAGAAAAACGTGGACCAGATAGCTGATGTTCTAACATACAGTTACAGGTGCATGACGACCAACTGCTCCAAAGAGACACTCGCTGAACTGCAGGGATAATGCAGAAAGGATAAATTAATTACCTGGCTAATGATTTTACTTTAGTACTTGCCTTCATTAGATTGACTCCAGAAATAATTTGTTCACTGTCCTTGTGCACATACTGCTACTGTTTGTCCCTGTTTGCATTTATGAAGCTCAGTTCTGTGCTGAAACTTGAGAAAATTCTAGGCAGAGTTTAGAGATGCGGAAACAGCTTTAAACTCTCTACTTGATAAAAAAGCACTCTAATTCTCTTATAGACTGGGCAGATATCAGGACACTGATGTTAGAGATTTGCAGCTGGGCAATACCTCACTGAGATTTTAAGGGTTAGGTGCTCAATGATGGTAGTGCAATGAGAGTGGTAAGACAGTTGTGTATTCCCACCTATCTCCCAGAAAATGCCTTCAAGTGAAGAAAATAACATCCATGGTATATATTATATAGAGAAGAATAACTGCTTGGATCACGAGTTTCCGTTGAATGCGTGCAGCAGTAACATGTCATATGAATCAATTAACGATTAGGCATAAACGTTTACTGATGTGGTTTGTAAAGAACCTTTTATTTTATACCACAGAAACTCTGTCGCTGCTTTTTTTTCTTCCTTTAACATGAAGTTCATGTAGAGTATGGCAGCCCGCAAACTAAATCATCATCTAGTCTGGAACTTAGGCTGGTGATTTCATATTACTTAAAGTTTCTACGACAATTTTCTTCTGAAGCAGAAAAAAGACATCAATCTGTTTAAATGATGGGGTGTGCAATTTCATTTAGACAGACAGAGAAAAGGATGGAAGGAAAGAACCTCTGCACATTTTTGTTCTGAACTCCTGAAGAAGGTTACTTTCCTGCTGAGAAATGGAAGAGAGAAAACTCATTGCTGGCAAGGCTGTGCTTTGCATTCAAATCTCGTATGCTTTCTTCACTACTGCCATATAGACTTCCCTTTCTCCTAGCTTCTTTGCTTTCCCATACTGAAGAAAAAAGAGGATTTTCCTCTTTTAGCTTGTCTCCATAGGTGTTTCTTCAGCTTGTGCTCAAAGTCTGTGTGAGCTGATAAAAATGAAAGACATATTATTAACTCCAGTTTGACCAAGCACCTATCAGTGGACTGATAAGATACAATACACTTACATACCAAGAGATAGGTGTCTTCTGGTTCAGATCTGACCCAAAAGCAAAAACAAATGTTAAATTAAGATAACCAGAACTCAGAGGACTTTGGCTCTGGGACTCCAGTTTTGATCTTTTTATTATTTATTTATTCCTCATGTACACTTAATCATTTCCAGCAGATGTTCAAGATCTGTCATGCCACCTGAAATTTAATGAAAACAAAATGAAGTGCAACTAATAAAAACATATATGTATATGCCGGAATCATGGCTGCCTGATCCTAGATGGTTACTGCAGGGATCCCAAATTTCATGCTGCTGAAAAGTATTTAAACATGAATATCAATTTGAGACTTCAGTTCTGATCACGCTAGATGACTCTTAACAACCATGACCAACCTCTCCTCAAATCATTACCATTCGTATAGCCACAAAAGGCAAACTTGATGAGAGAATGAGAAACTAGTGGTGTCTCAGGCTAAGCATACAACAGTGGGATAGCTATAAATGAACCTTTTCAGCCATAAATTACATGTGGCCAGTAATTCCCTTTTCTCCTTCTCCATTCCCTCCCTCCCTTTTCTCCTCCCATCCCCCCCTTCCACTCCTGAAAACCCTGGGACAAAGGCTTGCCTCTCTGAAGGATGCCTTTCTGGAGGATTAAGCAGCTTTTGTTGACAAAATACAAATTACAACTCCTTTGCTTGGTGTCCCGCCTTCTCAGCTGGGCTCCAGTCCCTGAGGGACAAGGCTCTATTACCCCTGCGTAGATGAAGAGCTCAGAATAGGCAGATGTAATTATTAACACCATTCAATGGGGTGTCTTTCTGAATTATCAATTAAAAATCTCTACTGTTTTTCCTCACACTAAATAGAAAGCTGATGGCAGTTAATCTATTGTGCAGCAGAGCTTTATATGCATATTTAAGCAGTGTGCTTCTCTGCTTTTTCATTCCAAGGGCAGTGTGGGGTGAGAGGGACTCCCATGAGGGAGCACAAAGACCCCTGTCATTTGAATGAGAGAAAATTCTCTGGAAAAATATTGTCGCCTTCCACCCCTGCAAACAGGTCCTGTAGAGATGGCCAAACAGACGAGAGATGCCTGATATTGTGAAAGATGACAAATGAGTGTTCCCTGCTCGCACACCAAAGTGCATCTAAACGGCTCTTGTGACGTGCTATTAAAATGCAGAGTTCACGGGCAACAGACACACGAACATGAAGCGAAAACAGAAATCGAACAGCGTGATTAAAACCAACAGCAAGGCTGAACTGTGCTGCCAGGAGCTGTCAGTTTTTGGCAGAGGGAGAGGACTGACAAAGCAAGTTTAGAGGTAGGGGCTGTCAGTGAGGCTTGAGCAGGGGCTCACGGGTAGAGCTGTGTCAAGCCTCTTGCTGACCTGTAAGTACTCAAAAGAATAAAATTCCCTTCAGAATTCCCAAGGTGTCTTGTCCAACTCCACCAAGAGTTTCAAAATTTCCACTGATGGAAGTTTTGATGTAACAGTGGTGTGCTGAGTTATTGCTTCTATTTAACAGCTCCAAACCCAGATCCCAACATTTCCCTAGAACTAATGTCCATTTTTTTCTTGTGAGAAATTTCTCTCTGGTCATACTGTTCAGTCTACTGCATGCAAAGAGTGAACTTCTGATTTTTTTTCCATATTATATGTTGTCTTTTATTATAGATGGGATTCTGAATTCACAGCAGAGTGAGAGATGTTGGAAAAGTGGCATTATGCACAGCAGAAATGGCAGTTCAATTATTTCAATTTTCAGAGTGGAGCCAACTAAAAAAGCACCCAAAGAGAGACAAAACAAGAAAAAAAATGGGACTATCTCTGGGTTTGAGTAAGTAGAGCTAGAAGTGTCACATCAGAAAAAAAATAAGAACTGCTAAGGAAATGAAAAACATTTTGGGCTGGACATGTGTCTTCAGCAGTTTAAGATCTTAGTTTATTAGTGCTTAAGACCTAGAAGTAGCACTGAACTATTGACATGTTGGACAACTTCCACCTATTGCCTAATACAAAATCTTATTATTTTTTCCCTAGTGCTTTGGAGTCAGGATTATCTAATAGCATACAATACCTGGGTGCTCTCTCTCTTTTTGCATTTTAATAATATAATTCCCCTTGCCCCCAGAGCTGGCAGACCACAATTGACCATAATATTCATGTGTTTCCAAGCTGCACTGCTCTACTAAAAAACCTTTCTCCAAGACAAATAGCACTTGAACTTTGTCCAATTTTTCTTACATGGTATGTGCCCTTTATTTACTCCATCATGTATATCTCACTCCATTTAAAATATTCACAGTTTGTTTTCAGTGCTATCTGGCTGGCCTTCAGTCTGGGTTTAACAAATGTTAGACGTTACATTCACTTGCATATTTCAGGCTTTGTCATGAACCAGAAGGAAAAAAAAAGCATTAAAAAAATTGCCTGCACCGTGATTTAAATAACATGTTCAGATCCTTTATTTTTCTGTTTTAAATGCCTTCATCTCTTGGCCTTATAAGGTACAGGCTGTCTTACACTGAACTCTAGCTGGGTGGCCTCAGTCAGCCAACAGCCCTGCAAGATCATCCCATTAAAGTCATTATGTTTACTTCTTATTTCAACAAATGAACCTGGATTTTGAGACAGTAGAAACTGAGAGAAGGAATCTTTGGTCCATATCTGAGTGAAAGGATGTGAAGTTCCATTGCCAATAGGCTGCAAAATTTGCTGCCAAAATTATATATATTTTTTTGCCACAGGAAAGGTCTGTTTCCATATGAAATCTGATGAAGCTGTCAGATCATGGGCAAGAAATATAGAAGAGGAATTGCTGACAACCAAAGCAGTTTCTTATCTGAGCAACAAAGCTTAGGCTCAGGAGCACCAAACCTCTGGCCCCGCTTCCACCAAGAGAGTATGTGCTCCCATGAGTAACACCAATAATCTTGCCGAAATGCTCTTTCAGCAAGACTGGGGAAACTGAGACAGAGCCTTACTCAAGGCTCCACAGAGCACTGCTGGACTAGCCAGGAAGCAGATGTGTTTAAAGTATGCACCAGGGAAGGACCTGAAGCACGTGTCTTCCAAGAAGTAGCTTATCTTATACTGGGAAGGCAACACGTCCATGTGCCTTTGGTGGTGTGCAAAGGGAGAGGCACTCTGATATTTCTCCCAAAACGTGTGGTCTATGAAGAAGAGAGGAAGGACAGGATACTGAAGGCAATAGACCTTGAGGTCAGATGTACCAGAGGAAATAGTGAAGGGTGATCAGCAGTGTAAAGGGGAATGAAACTAGGAAAACAAACACTGGTTCTCTGATGAATGCATTGGTTCTGGGCTGAGATCACCATCTTCTGCTACTTCATTTCTCGGTAACACATCCCACATGCCCTCTGGGCAGGGATGGGTTCCTGAAGGAGCTGCTGAAGAAAGGAACCCACTCCAGCATGGTCCCCAGGATCTCCTGGCTTGCAAAAGAAGGAAAGGTGAGTGAACACTTGCAGTAATCCTTCCACAGCTGGATCTGTGATTTGCCTGAGGTAATCATCCTATGTATGATTTCCCTGCCATCCCCAGATAAATAGGACAATAAAAAGAAGACTGAAGGACGAGTTGATGTGATTAAGTGTCCAAGTACATTCCAGAGATACTGGGCACTACAAGGACTTTTCAGATTCAGCCAGAGAGCAGCACAACAAGAACCAGTAAGAAGCTCATCCTGGAAGTTAAGGGCAGACAAATTCACAGGGGAAATAAAGCATGCAACTAAATAATTAAAACAGCAAGGCTGATTAACCCGTAGAACAAACTGCGGAGGGGAAGCAAGACAATTCCAAATCAACACTGAATGCCTTTTTGGAAGTCGTGCTTTGATCAAAATAAAAGTGATTTGGCTCAAGAGAAGGAAAGCAGGGTGAACTTGGTTCCCTGGGGGAAGTTTCCAGAAGACTCCCAGCTGAGCAAATGTCTCTTCTCTAGTTCTAACAATCTCCTGAACTCTTCATTATGAGGTTTTGTTATTGTAAATGTCATCCTATCAGTTGCATGGCAAGAAGTGTCAGCACTCGCCCAGCAGTTCATAGGAGGACTTTTATCCTTTTGTGTCTCACAAATCTCTCTGTGCACAAGGGAAAATGAAAAGAGGGGAGGAGTGAGTGCTGGAGTGACTCATTGCAGAACTGGAGAAGAGTCCCAGTCTGGTGGAAGGGTATACTGTGCCAATGCTCACAGCCCGAAGAACTGCTTAGCAAGCTTTTGTGAGATGAAAAACCAAAGCAGCAAATGCAAATGTGTGAGCTGGATAAACAAAAACATCCCCTGAATAAAAGTCTGGGAAAATGGATCGAGGCTGCTCCATCTTAGGGCTGTTGACTGCATTCCTCCTCAGCAGCAGGATTTGGCCTTGCTGCTGGCAGGCTTGTGGCCACATGAGGAGCTCCAGTCTGCGTTTGAAGAGGTTTTGTAGCCACACTGCAGCTTGGAACAATGTGAGAAGGCACCAGCCCAAGCTCACCCCGAGTCCCAGCCCTTCTTCAGCCTGTAAATACGGAGGTTCTGCTCATAGTTGTAGTAAAAGCCACATTAAAAGTGACCTTAAGACTCTGCCCTGTGGAGGACATATAAGTTAATGGACAGTTCACTTGAGGTTCATATGGGAAGAGGTAAAAGCTGAGCAGAGATCTGATCTTCCATAGACAAAACTCATCCACACGGCTGTCAGAAAGCGAGGGCTGAACTTGCTGCCTCAGGAGCATCGTGCTGGACTTTTCCTTCAGTTAGGCTCCATACACATGCCCAGGCTCCATGCAAGTTCACAGAATCATAGAATATCCTCAGTTGGAAGGGACTTAAAAGGAACACTGAGTCTTAACTCCTGGCTCCACACAGCTCCACCCAAACCCAAACCCAAACCCAAACCCTGAATCTGAAAGCAGTGTCCAAATTCTCCTTGAACTCCAGCAGCTCAGGGCTGCACCCACTGCCCTGGGCAGCCCGTTCCATGCCCACCGCCCTCAGTGCAGACCCTTTCCCTCACTCCCAGCTGCCCTTCCCCTGACACAGCTCCATGCCATTCCCTCAATCCCTGTCACTGTCACACAGAGCAGAGCTCAGCGCTGCTCCTCTGCTCCCTGTGAAGAGCTGTAGCTGCCACGATGCCTCCCCTCAGCTCCTTTACTCTGGGCTGAACAAACCAGAGGACCTCATCTCCTCCTCACACATCGTCTACTCCAGACCCTCCTCTATCTTTGTAGGCCTCCTTTGGATGCTCTTTAATAGCTTTAAGTCCTTTTTGGATTGTGCAGCCCCAAAATGCACACAGTACTCAAGGTGAGTATAGAATGAGACAGTCACTTCCCTCTCTCTGATTGCTGCAGAAGAGCTTCAGTTTGTGCTTGTAGATGAGGTGCCATGGAAAACTGTGGCTCCAGCTCAGTGATATAGGGTAACACTCCCCAAATTACAGCGCCATATTGCATTCTGTAACTATTTGTGTAAGTGACTCATGTCATCCTCCACCGGTGGAAATGCCGGAGACATATGCAATCTGCACATAACTCAATGCAGACACATTTCATAAAATCATAGAATTATTAAGGTTGAAGAAGACCATTAAGATCATCTAATCCAACTATCAAACAATTCCCATCATGCCCATTGACAGTGTCCCTCAGTGCCACATCTCCACGGTTCTTGAATGCCTCAAGGGATGGTGACTAAACCACTTCCCTGAGTAGTCCATTCCAATGCCTCACCACTCTTTCTGAGAAGAAATTTCTCCTAACATCAACCTGAACCTTCCCTGGCATAACTTTAAGATATTACCTTTCATCCTATTGCTGTTACCTAGGAAAAGAGGCCGACCCCAACCTTGCTACAACCTCCTTTCAGGTCTCCCCCGACCCTCCTCCAGACTGAACAATGCCAGTTCCCTCAGCTGCTCCCCATAAGGCTTGTTTCATTGCCCTTCTATGAACACTTCAGAGCACTTTAATGCCTCTCTTGAAGTGAGGAGCCCAGAAATGAACACAGTACCCAAGATGTGGCCTCACCAGTGCTGAGTATAGAGGGAGGAGGAAGAAGTGAAAGGCTGAAGGCTTAAACCTGTTTGGTGATTCAAATGAGTGGTAAAAGGAAACAGGCTTCAGAGATGTTGAAGCACACATTGTGGGTGCTTTATATACATGGTAGAACCTCCGCTTTCACATGCAAGGATGTGGTGCAGCCTTTGGTTTATTGTTTCCTTTATAGTGAGAGCTCTTCTTTTAAGACCTGAGCTGAGGACTTAGCTGTGGTTCATGTGTGTGAGGTAATTTTGCCTGGATGCTCCTGCATTCCCTGAGAGCACCTGATTTGGCTTCCCACAGCCATCTTTCACATAGCAAGGATCAAAAGTGTGTGACATTTATCTTCTTCCAAGACCCGGATAGCTGTGGGAAGACAAAATTTGCAGATTAAGTCTTTACTGGGGAGGACCAGTTTGATCCCAGATTACTTTATTTGGGATTCAATCCCAACTGCTGGGGCTTGGGAATCTTTCCCTTGGTGAGAACTGGAATTTGCTGCAGCCGCAGTCCTGCTGGAAAAGTGCTCTGTTTGCTGCTATTTAAAAGGTAGCTTTAGCATCTGGACTTTGCAGCTTCCTGAGACATATGCAGGTTATGCTGCTTTGTAGGTCTGCAAACCAGGGACATCATCGCCCACTATCGTGTACACCAGCATGCATGGACTGAGCAGTTAACATGATTCTCTTTGCTCACCTTTTGCCTTGTGCAAGGGCATGGAACAGCTTCACAGCAAAAAACCTTGCACAGAGCTATTGGAAACAAGCAGTTCTCAATTTTCCCTGTACTTGCTTCTTAATGAGGACAGACCTGTGTTAATACACATTCTTCTCTGAAAGGAGCACATGTGTAAGTGGGCATGCTGCCTTTGCACCTAACAGCACAGCAGATTTTCCCCAGATAATCTGGGTGTTTTGGAGCACCACTGATGTCCCAACCCAAGGGCCTCAATTTCCAAGGGATTTGCCCAGAAGTTGTTACACTTCACTGTAAAAGTCACACGTTTAAGTTCTGAATCACCATTCAGTTCTCAGCTTCAAACATATGAGTATTTCTGTATGATGTTAATGTGTAGAAGCTTTCTTTTTTAACTGAAAGCTGATTTTTTTTCATATAATCTCTTTGTAGCAGTCAATGGGTCTTTAGTAAAACCAAGACATTGCAAGATCTGCAGTGAGACTACAACATTTTAGACTGTATGTATCTGGATAAGCATCTAACTAAAGCAAAATTACTAACCTCTATGAATTTTTTTATGATTGTTTTCCTATGGGCAATTACACAAGAATTCATCTTTCATGAAAACAAAAATAAAAGTGGCAGTTGCAAACAAGAAACTGAGAAATATAAAATATGATGCTTTAATCATTAGAATTCAAATTAGGAGAAGTCTCTTGCTAACTTCTGAACCATCTCATGATTTCTTAAGGTGATCTCGGGAATCTGAAAGGCTTTGTGAACAGTTTTTCAACTGTGGAGCTGGCAGCTTGCTAACCCTGAAAAACTGAGGTTATGACGGCACCCAGATGAGCATATTAAACATGTTTTCTTGCTATTGGATTCTTCTGCGTACAAACTTTTATTTTATTTTATTTTTCAAAATCAGAATATTCATGTCAAAGATATTGTAGACAGAAAACAAATTTCAACATAGGTGATGGAAAAACGACTGTGCTAGTACATCCAGCTTTTGCCACTTCTGTTTCCAAGTGACTGAGACTTTCCAGAGGCAGAGTACCTTAGCACTTGTAAGAAATAGTGTCTTTATCCAGGCAGTGTATGTGGTAAATTTAAAAGAAGGGTTGCATTGCCTAGACGGCTGAAGATCAAGTGACAGAAACCTTGATTATACCTCCCCTCTCCCATCTGTGCTCTCATCCAGGACCTGAAATGATATTTTTTTTCTTTCTTGTAAGTTATTTGCTAATTTACCATGTACGTACAAGCAATATAGGTGAACTTGCAGTTGTGAAGTGTCACATTTAAGAACTGTATGCCTGCATCATCTTGAATTTGAATTTAAAGGGCCAGCTGTTTTATCTGTCATTCATCTTAGGCAATTTTTAAACTCTTCAGTGTCCTGAACTCTTCCTAGGAGGCAGTTTGCTCTGTTTTACTGGAGGAGATTGGCCAAAATCAGGCAAATGCTGTTAGCATAGCCACATAAACATATTTTTCATTAGAAAAGAAAATTATATTCTTAATTTTATTATTATTACATAAACATTTATATATATTATGCGTTGGTAATCATTACAAAGTGGTGTATAAAAGTGTAGAACAGCTTTAGCCTTTGAGAAGCCCTTAGACTGGAGCTCGCACTGAGCGTAGCACTTCGCAAAGCAGGAGACTTTACACCAGATTTTGGAGTAAATTGTAGTAGTGCTCAGGACCTCACATGAATTGTCCTTGGACCATGACTCATGATGCCACTGCTAAAACCAGGGTCATCCTTTTGGCCAGTGCTATTGTTAAGAGTCTGTCTAGTTTGACCTATTGTGATTGAAGTCACACCTTTTGCTGAGTAGACAGTCCCAAATTTACTTCCTTTGTGAGTAAGATATAAAGGATAGCTTATAAACACACATGGATCAGTGCTCCACCTCACAAAAGAAACATCCTTCTTCCTGGAAGTATACAGCCTCATCACTCATGCAGAGCTACATTGATTACTGGAGTGCACAAATTATGCATTGTAAGAATGCAAGAACATAAGAATGATTGAACAAATATTCTGTTAACCTCTATCCTGTTTCTGAACTTCTGCTAGTAGTAGATGCCTAAGTGTGTAGAAATGAGAAAGCAGCCAATAGGATTCACCAGTTTGTGGTCCAGGGACTTCCTCAGCCAGGTTGCATCTTTGCAAATATACTATACTAAAATAGTCACAAATAGATGGCCAGAGGGGGCAAGTTAGCTTACAGTTGCTAAAAATGTCAAAAGTAATTAGACTCTCATGAGTTATGAAGGGAAGAAAATAGGCATACTGTTGATGAAACTCAAGGTGTGTAGTGGGGGATCTGCTGCAGAGGCAAAACACTGACTGTACTGCTGAGACAGACAGGGGAAGAGATGCAGCCCAGCAGGACTTCAGTTTCTACAGCCTTGGGAGATGACTGTCAGGGAGAAAGGCCAAAGTGAATCAGTGGAAAAACTGTGTTGCAATTAATTTGAATGTTTTCCCCCCCTTTTTAAATCACTATAGAATACCATAGGAGGAACCTTGTCCAATTAGGCAAATGTAATTTAGTTGGTTCTTGGACCCAGAGACCTTCCTTATGAAGATTTTCAGCTTTAAAGTAAAGCATGCTGGCTCTTTTTTTTTTTTTTAGCTGCACCTATTGCACCAGACCTCTCATCCTTGTCTCTAAACATTACTAAAAGCTGGTGAAAAGCATTGATCCTCCCCGGTTGTCTGTAGCTTTAGCCATATACTATAAGATGAGCCAAAATAAACACAAACTGGGCAACTTTTCCAAGAATGAAAACACCTAATTTGTTGAACTTCTGGGTCTCAAAGGCGCTTTGTCCATTTTTACTTCAAACTTTCCAGAAAGAAAGGCCTGTTCTTCAAAAAGATCATGGATGTAAAATTCCAGATGGATTGTTGCAGACTTAGAAAATTAGGGAAAAAACTACTGTGACATGGATACTGTTTTGGACTACTGTCTCTCCACAAAGTACTCCCCAGTATAGCAGGAGAAAGCAATGTGATGTATTGGGTAGCTTGAACAAACCTCTGTAGTGATGGTATTTTCAGGATTTAAACCATCCAAATTGCATTTGAATGTAATAGAAACACTGAGCACATTATGGTACATTTAAATAAAACATTTTACTGAGTATTAAATGAGGAAGCATTCATCTGGTTTTGGCTGGAGAGTGAGAGGCACATAAAGGCAGACTTCTCCTTTCCTTTTTTAGTGATTTAGAGTTTCAGGGTACAGTCAAGCCAAGACCAGTATCTGACACTTTGGGAGGTTTTCCCTGTATAAAATTGTATAATATTTATGTGTAAAAAAATGTATAAAATTTACTTGGTCTTATTTTTTAAGTCTTTAACTGCCTATGTTCTTTGTTGCAATGAATATTTCTGCTGAAGTTTGGCATTCGAGTTCTCTGTTCAGGAATACAAAATAAACTATTATTTGCTTCTGCCCACCTCTGAGAGTACTGCCTTAGAAAAACAGGACACCCAAATGTGAAATGTGGGCCTGTTAGGTGTCAGCTTGCAGTGGGTAACAGCCATCCCTCCACTTCCCTCTCCTCTGGTCCTTCGAGTGAAAATCTGGTAGAGGTAAAATAGGAAAGCCTTTGAGAGGTATGTTCTCACTTCTGGAGCAAAACTAAAACCCTGCAATTCAAATGTGTGCAATTTAGGACAGTGTTTACTCTCCCACTCTGGCTGAAAACTATATTGATACAGGAATAATTGATCTAAAAATTAAGTCTAAGCCATGCCAGCTAACAGGAATTCACTAGCATACGAATATGAGAGGGGGGAGAAAGCAAAGGTCATCTTGACCCACTCTACAGCAAAAGCTTGGAGTGTGTTCAGAAAACTCCTGCCTATTAAGTCCTACTAAAAACAGTGCTTTGATCTCTGTACAATGCACTCAATTAGAGGGAGGGAATTCTAAAACAAAAGCTTTTTAAAATTTCCTTTAGAATTAATAATTTTGAGGGTGGTGGAGGATGATGGGAACAATAGAAGGAAATCATCGCTCACTATTTGCCCAGACATTTTGGTAAAACATAAAAAGCTAAGAGGAAACATGCTTTGGAGGGTGGGTTCAGGTATGAAATTATTCACAGTACGCTGATGTCTATTTGTGGTGAGCACAAACACATAGCTTTATATGGTACTTTTTGCAAAGTATTTCACCCCATGGATTGCGCTTTCTTGAGTGAAGCTAAGGCATGCAAGTGAGGATGTCAATTAGAAACCAGGGTGTTTCTTCCTCAAAATGCTTTCCTTTAAACAGTGTTATCAGTCACTGTAGGCAGAGTGACAGAAAAATTCCATGCACACCTGATTTAGCAGCATTCCATGACAGGATAAAGGCTAGTACACTTCTGGCAAAGTCAAGGCATATGGATTTAACAGTATTTTCCACACAAAAGAATAAAATCAACCTGTTGAAGAGAGAGAAAGCTCTTGAGAAACAGTACGCAGAGTTCAGATTAAGGTTTTGGCTGAAAAGTCTTGCATGCAAGTGAAATGATGGTATTTGTAGCAGATTACCAGAAAAAGATAGATAGATAGGGATGTGGAAATGTGTGGCATCCATGTCAAGTCTTTTCAGAGAGTGCTTTACAGAATGTTATGAGTAATGAAAATGCATCTAGGGAAATGTAGGTCTTAGAAATCTACCTACAGCCCATGCAGTGCCTTGGATTTCTGTGAGAAAGTCCGTGTATGAGGATCATATCAGTGATGGTATTAATGGGGAACAGCATAAGGCAGCACTCTTTCCACTCAGCAGCTTGGAAAGGGAAAGACATGATTTGGCACTTGCTACAATTCAGGACATGAGGAAGTTGAAAAGTCAGAACTCAGCTGGTATTACTTGCTGAGCTTTGTAGCATTTCAAAACTAAACTTGAATGCAATCTGCAAGGGGCTTACTGTACATTTGGAAGGATTCCTTACAATCTGCCATAACCACCTTCTGAAAGATCCCTGCTGTGAGAGTGTGTTTAGACATAGTGTTTCCACCAAGTCAAGATGTGAACCAGAGAGGACATGCTGAAGAACTGCAGGTAAAGGTGGTTGCAGGCAAGCTCAAGAAGAATGTGCCTTGATGCCTTGAGTTACGGCTCTTGGTGCTGGGATCCTCAACTCTTCCAGGGTCATGCCCATGACATCCCAATTGACCTCTAGGGCATATCCTTCGGTCAGTTTGCTGAGATGCTTAAAGTCAGCTGAAATGCATATGAGAGCATTTGCTTCTAAAACTAGAGGTGCCTATGTGACTTGTTATGTGAAAAAGGAGGTAAATATGAGAAAATAAGCTGCTGCACAAAAGCATCAGGACTTTCTGAGGAACTGGCAAAGGTATAAAAGGAAATGTTGTCTCCTGGTACCACTCCTGAAGAATGAGGCCCTCACTGCTGCACGGTGCTGTTCAGCCCAATTCCAAAATGCACATTCCTAGGAATACCAAGGATACCAAGGTGTAAATTACACATCATACGAGCATGTGTATTTGAAAGACTAGTACAACTCCTGGTTCAGGGCTGAAGTCATTCCTTAACTCTTGCAGTGCAGGATGGGTATTATGAGAGATAAGTTTATTACAGATTTGCCTGCAGTCTTGATTTAAAGCAGTTATCTCAGGTATTTGCCACTGGCTACTGTCAGAGTCAAGAAACTGGATTAGATCAACTTTGGGTATTTTCCAAAAAGTCAGCTTCTGTATTCTAAGGATGGGGGAAGATAAAGTGTAGATTATGTGGATGCAATATACAGGAGATAAATACAATTTTCTTGTCATTCTCTTATGCCTCACTGAGTTCTCCAATAAGGCGTGAAGAACAATGGATATCTGAACTTAAATTCAGTGTTTCAAAAGCCCTGCTGCCTCTGCTGTCTGAGAGGGGCTAATGAAAAATGTAACCAGTATTTGGACCTTGTTCTTTTGTTGAGAGATGATATAGTGGTATTTCATGCATCTCTGTAAGATGTACTCCATCCTCCCCACTCATTCCTGCCACCAATATTACACCTAGAGAGATAGGATATGAACACCTTACACACAGCCTTAATAGCTACACACAGCTTTCCTTGGGGACTTTGGTGCTTTAAGGTTTGTCCTTCCACGGAGGGGACCCAAATCTCCAACTTCTATTTGTATTCTCAGAGCAGCAACTCACCTCTCCGAGAGACCAATTAAGGGTCCAAATCTCCACAGGGCTTACTGTTGCTGCCTTAATGATTTCCGTAGGCTTTGGATGAGGGGCATGAGCAACATCAAAATAAGAAGTTAAAGAAACAAATACTAACAGGTTAAGACAACAACAACCCACAAGAACACAAACAAAATCTGACTCCGTTTTTTTGAAGTGCAAGAGACTCAAATAATTTATAATGGATGGATTCCTTTTGATCTCTATACTATCTGCTTAAACTTTTCCATACAGTTGCTCAACCATGCAGGGCATAAGGTTAAAGGAAGAAGATTTCCATGGTCAGATGGAGCAACAAGTTTTTTTTTCTTTTTGAGCCTTAATTCTTTTTAGGCAAATGTGATGACAGCTAGTATACAAAAATGAACAACTCATGCGTTTCCCTCTCCAGTGTTTGATAGGTGACATATGTGCACATATCCCAGCTGTTACTTAAATAAAGCTGCATGTATACAATATGTCAGAGACAACACAGTCCAAATTCTATAACTGTTTAAAATACATAGGCTAAAATCCATATTTTGTCTTGAAAAAACTGAAACAAACAAAACTCATCTAACTGAAAACATACATACGGCCTCCTTATGAACCATAGGAAGAACAAGATCAAACACTGCAGCTTTCAATTTTATTTTTATATTTTTATTCATTTTAAAATTATTATTATTATCATTTTTATAGAGTATTATTTTCCCCAGTCCAGTCCCTCTACATTCTGGTACCCTGACTGGGAAGTGATATTTATGACTTCATTTATCTCCAGGGAAACTGACTGCACCTATCTATGCCAGATTTGGGACCTGCCTTTATCACAGGACAAAGTAGAGTTATGAATGTGGTATGACTGATAGCTGAAACAGGGTAGGGCATGCCAAAATTGCTCTGGCAAAATGAGATACAGCACAGCACAAATTTTGCCCACTTAAGAGTTACTGGGTTTAGCAGCCAGCCAGGAATCTTTGCAGTTCAGCATGCATTCAGCTGGATTGGAGAGAAGACTGTCCATCATTTCTTACCAAGAAAGAGTGAGTAGGCCAGTAGTCTGCACATAGCTGAAGTACATATCAAGGTATGTCCACCTACTCTGACTTCTTTGTGGCTAAGATGTGGCCAAGACCTGTGTTCATTCTTAGGTATCCCACTGCCTTCTTATACAATCTCAGACAAATCACTGCATATTTCTTTCACCCACATTTCCATCACCTCCTGCCTCCTCCCTTACTTTTAAAAGAAAAAAACATTGTATAGCACAGAAGGTTTTCAGGGCACTATCTTTTCCTCTTTGCATACCAGGTCCCTATGCTCACCCCAGACTTCCAGTGATTATCACTGTTGTATCTACATTAAATCAAGATGCCCTCTCTACCATAAATGCCACCAGCTCTACTTCATTCATCAATTAACCTGGGAGACCCAGGAATGTGGCAACAAATACCTCATGAAGATCCTGGCCTTTTACAGATGAAAGAGTTAAGGAATAAGAAAAACATTTTTTAACACACCAAGCTGTGATAAATGAATGTAGGAAAACACAGGTCTTAACACTCACTGTCAGCATACAAAAAGGGTTTCACAGCCTTTTCTGATTTGCAGATCCATTGAATCTGTGACACTGTGCTCACTCAGAGTACATAAAGGTCCGCACTCACCCATCTGCTGTGAGAGCATGTGTGTTTAGATTTAGACAGGTGAAAGATCTCGTATCTGTCAACAATGCTTGCAAATGGAGAGGGGAGGTTTTTGTGAGTGATTTGCATCGAGCCTCTGGCTCAGTGTTTAACTGCAGTCATCTGTAAGCTGAAAAAGAGGAGTAGCAGGTAAGAAAAAAGAGTGGGAGCTGCACAAAGAACAGATCTTGTGTTGTGTTATCTCAAAACAAAGGTTCACATAATCTAGAAACAAGCACTATCAACTCAATAATGGGTCATCTGCAAGCAGAGCATCTCAGCTTCACTTAGTGAGACTTCTGCAACATGGGACTGTCCCTCATGCTGGGCAAAGATGAGCAAAATACAATAAAGGAGTCCTCTGCCAGTGTTTTCAAAGGTAGCCTCAGTCAAGCCTTCTCTGTGAGGAGTTTTCCACATTCATCATCTGGCTTATCAACGCTGTCTTGAGCAAAACCCAGATGCAGGCTTTGTGAATGCCAGAGCACATGAACAATGGTTAAAGTTGGGAGGGCGATGATAAGAAGCGAGTGGAAGGCACATGTTTCAAGTTCTAGCTTTTTAAGCAAGCACTGGGGCTGGGGGAGCTGAGCTTGGGCTGAATGCCAGCATTCCCTGCAGTTTAATCCCAGCCTTGGAGGAACAAGCTGTTATCCTAGCTCCATGCCAGTGTCTACCCTTTATCTCACATTCAAAATTCTTTAACCACTTCAAAACAAAATATCTCCAAGGAACACTTCATAAAATGTGTTTTCTTTTGTCTCCTGAAAACACTGATGAGAAGAAAAGCTCTTTTGTATTTTGTGTAAGGAGCCTTTCAACATCTCGACTTTAAGTGCTCTCTTCTGTTCATTCACTTTCCCCCAAGTCTCACTCAGTGTAAGACAAATAGTCCTTTCCTCACAGAAGGCTGAAAACCTGAGAGCCCTGAAGAGGAGGAAGCTTAAGCAACGGGCAGAAGACCAGGCATCCAAAAAAAAAAACAAAAAAACAAACATTAAAGCAACACCAAGGGGCTAAGAAAGGCCTGCAATAGTATTAGGTGGAGCAGAGACGCACCTTGACACTCTTTCCTTGAATCACATTGGTGTTGTCTCTGTTCTGGCTGTAATGACAATGTTCAACTCATTGCAGAGTGGCCAGTTCTGATGTCACCAGATAGGTGAAGATTTCTGCATCCAACCAGGTGAATTACATGCCTATGGGAAGTTTTTATGGGGGGCAGTTTTTAGTTTCTGGTGCATGAACCTTCTGGCAATGGGGTCTAAGCAAACATGGGAGATTTCTTGAAGTTGGTCAGCTAGATTTAGGGCTCCTTTCCTAGTTGTAAGAGTAAGGAATTGCAGGGAAGTGGCCCATACCACCCTAATGGCATCAAAGTGGAAGCAATCACCTGCTGACATGCTTGACATGACACATGCACATGATGCTATATCCTATCTACCAAAATAACCCATCCCACTAAGCCCAGGTAGTAAGAAGTCAGTAATGAGAGAAAGCAAGGAGCCATGGAAGAGATTTGTGTGCATAAGCGCTCAGAAAACCTGAAGGAAATTTGAGTCACGATGGATTTGAAAAGCCACAAAGGCTCACATAGCTAAGGACAGGTGAGAAAAGTGAGATTTGGCTTGAAGAGAGTCTTGTGGAAAGGGACTGTAGCCAAATCCAAGAGGGACTCAGGGTTGTTCCTAAAGGCTTTCTCTTTCTAAAGGCTTTCTCTTTCAAAAACAATGAGAGATTTGTCCCCATGACAGTAAGTGGGAAACTTTCTCTGGCCTTCAGGGTGAGGACCTATAACCTTCCTAAAAATTTTGTACTCAACCTATTGGAAAAACAGCCCTTCAAAGAGTAATATGAGTAAAAAGAGAGAGGACTAATCCATTTCTGCATACTGTTACATACTGTACGAATGATGTGACTCCCATCTACAAGAAGGGCCGTAAGGAGGATCTGGGGAACTACAGGCCTGTCAGCCTGACATCAGTGCCAGGGAAGGTCATGAAACAAATCCTCCTGGGAGAGATCACACGGCTCGTGCACAATGTCCACGGGATCAGGCCCAGCCAGCACGGGTTCATGAAAGGCAGGTCGTGTTTGACCAACCTCATCTCCTTCTACGACTGCGTAGATGAGGGAAAGGCAGTTGATGTAGTCTACCTAGACTTCAGCAAAGCCTTTGACATGATCTCTCACAGTATCCTTCTGCAGAAACTGGCTGCCCATGGCTTGGACAGTTTTACCCTCCGTTGGATAAGGAACTGGCTGGAGGGCCGTGCTCAACGGGTGGTGGTCAATGGAGTGAAGTCTAGCTGGAGACCTGTTTCAAGTGGTGTCCCCCAGGGGTCAGTGCTGGGGCCCATCCTGTTTAATATCTTCATTGATGACTTAGATGAAGGGATTGAGTGTACCTTCAGTAAGTTTGCAGATGACACCAAGTTGGGAGGTGGTGTCGATCTGCCTGAGGGCAGGGAGGCCCTGCAGAGGGATCTAGATAAGCTGGATCGCTGGGCTGAGGTGAATGGGATGAGGTTTAACAAGACCAAGTGTCGGGTTCTGCACTTTGGCCACAACAACCCCATGCAGCGTTACAGGCTTGGGGATGAGTGGTTGGATGACTGTGAAAAGGAAAGGGACCTGGGGGTGTTGGTTGATGCTCGGCTGAACATGAGCCGACAGTGTGCCCAGGTGGCCAAGAGGGCCAACGGCATCCTGGCCTGCATTAGAAATAGTGTGGCCAGCAGGAGCAGGGAGGTGATCATCCCCCTGTACTCAGCACTGGTGAGGCCGCACCTCGAGTGCTGTGTTCAGTTTTGGGCTCCTCACTACAAGAAAGACACTGAGGCCCTGGAACATATCCAGAGAAGGGCAACGAAACTGGTGAGGGGTCTGGAGCACAAGTGTTATGAGGAGCGGCTGAGGGAGCTGGGATTGTTCAGTCTGGAGAAGAGGAGGCTCAGGGGAGACCTCATTGCACTCTACAACTTCCTGAAGGGAGGCTGTGGTGCCAAAGGGTCTGGCCTCTTCTCCCAGGCAAATAGTAGGACCCGAGGAAACAGCCAGAAGTTATACCAGAGGAGGTTTAGGTTGGACATTAGGAGAAACTTTTTCTCTCAAAGGGTGGTCAGGCACTGGAATGGCTGCCCAGAGAGGTGGTGGAGTCACCATCCCTGGTAGTGTTCAAGAGGCACCTGGATGAGGAGCTACGAGATATGGTTTAGTAGCTTATGGTACTAATAGGAATGGGAGGGTGGTTAGACTAGATGATCTTGCAGCTCGTTTCCAACCTTGTGATTCTGTGATTCTGTGATTCTGTAATGATATAAGTCACAAAACAAAAAAGCAAACATCACTGTTGTCAGCAGCTAGCCCTAACACAGCCTGGTAGTCCTCTTTGAATAAAGAGCAGTCTGCTTTGGCTCCCTGTGCTCATATAACAGAGATTCCCAAACTGACAGATCTTTGCTCCAGAAAAGGGGCTGTGGGCATATAAAGTGTAGGTTTGTATCTCTCTGGAGGCTTGGGGTTCTGTGGTCTGGCTACTTTCATTATCCTTGGTGTCCTGCTCTATCACACTGGGGACAATATGGAAGATCAACAGTGAGTTCTTATTTGAGCAGTTTCTCAGCAAAGGCTTTTAAAAAGTGTGTTTTCTCTTAAGATGTTTGAAAATACCAATCCACTTGAATAGTGCTCCTTTGCAACCGTATGCTCCCATGTGACTTCAGTCAGCATCAGCATACTACTCAGCTTCATGCTTTCTCCCTCCTTATCAGACTTTTCATACATCTGGCAATACCCAAAGACACCACAGTAGAATCCTGCAATCTTTAAGATAAATGTAGATGCTGTGCTTGAAGCAGTTGGTATGGCTCAAGCCAAACAGTTGAATTTGTTGCAGGAATTATTTAGGTGAGGGTATCTGGCCTGTACTTCTTGTTGAAGTTTGGGACAGTTGTGCAAAATGATTGTATTTGAAACATAATCTCTGCATAATGAAAGGCCACTTCTGGTGGCTTCCTGATGCTGATTCAAAGAATTGTGAGAATAATCTGAAGGCCAAAACTGTGTTTTCACCATTACGGTTTTGATACTGCTAAAGCTTCACCCAAACAAACAAAAAGAGTCTAATCAAATGTCAGTTCAGTGTGATGTTCCTCAGCATGGACTTTCCTATTCCATAAAACAGAAAATCTGAACTGCTCTGCAACATCCCGGCACTTAGAGGTGTCCACACTAGTTTTAAATTTCCTAGCCTTAAAAAGAAGAAAGCATTTCTCTCTCAGCTGAGGATTTGTGTGCTAAGATCCATCCTATAGTAAAACTTCTGGCTGATGTAGGAAAACCTTACAAGGTAGTGTTTATGATTCATGTGCTGATAAAGTCACAGGCTGAGCATACTAGATCTCTGTCTGAGAAAATACACACAAGATAGCAAAGTTGCTAAAGTCTCAATGGCATCTTTTGAGCACACATTATTTTTTTCACTCCCCCCTCAATGATCTTGAAGTTATGGACTCATACTATGTAAGCAACTCCTATTGTGCTCTGGCAGAAGAGTGCTTATCTCTCTGAATGAGATGTAGCAGTGACTGTGAACAAACTACACAAAACTTGGCTAAGTCTTAATGGGCCTATTGACTCAGTATTAAGGGTGAAGTAGACTTGGACCCCACAGCAAGTTCAAATTACGTGGCTTTAAATGAGTTTAGAGCTTGTCAAAGGAGCTGGTTTGACAGCCCAGGAGACTAAAATCCTCTGTTTACCTCCAGAACAGATATCACACAGACCACTCACAAGTCCCCCTCTGTTCTAATCCACAGAGGATTCGAGTTGTTACGGGCTCCCAGCTACGCAGCCTGGCTCCGAACCTCAGCCTGCAAAAACCTGGGCTTTTAGCTCCGGAGGCACCTAGTTCAATCCCAGCGTGTCAGCCAAGACAGAGTCCATAACAAACTTCCCTAACATGTTCCAGTCCTACCCCAGAGAGCTCTTTTTGAGAGCTGAAAAACATAGCTCTGAAACTAATTACTCAAACACTACTATTGCACTAGTGTGGAGAGGAAATATCAAGAAAGAAAGGAAGAAAAGAAAAAAGAAAGAAAGGGAGGAAGGGAGGAAGGGAGGAAGGGAGGGAGGGAGGGAGGGAGGGAGGGAGGAAGGAAGGAAGGAAGGAAGGAAGGAAGGAAGGAAGGAAGGAAGGGCTGAATTGTTTTTAGATCAATAAAAGAATCTCTGCAGATTTCAACAGTGTGGCTTGGACACAAAGAAACAGTGTACTGCATCTTATGGTTTACAAGCTGCCATTGCTTTTGTGCGTCCAAGTGAGGCTCTGTATTGCCTATTGAATGGTGTGCCATCAAACACTTTTCATAAGGTATTTGTGCAGCTCTCATGTAGAATGGAGTTGCCCTCTCTAACAAGATGTGGCTAGAAGCCCCTCTCAAATTGGGGGAAAACAATTCTTTGTTTTGGTATTTTGTTTCAGTTCACAAGCAGACAATAGAGCTTTCCACTGCCTTTTTTTAAAGTCCAAACTCATATTTGATCAGAAATCAAATGTGGAAAATTTCAGCTAAAGTGACTGACTTTTTTGGAAAGCTCCAACTGGATTTTAAAAATTTATAGAGGTGGTTTGTAAAGTTGAGCATGAAAACTGAGGCAGGAAAGAGCTTCATTGCCCCCCTGGATTTGATGAGGCAGATCCACAGTGACACAAGTGCAGGGCCCTTCACTGTGAGCATGAGGGTAATGGTCACCTTGCACCAATCTGAGAAAGCACCTTCCTGGAAGAGTTTAAGGACAGACTGGATGGGGCCCTGGACAATCTGACAATCTATTACTTGATCCAGCAGCCGGCAACCCTGCCCATGGCATTGGGGTTGGAACTTGATCCGTGAGATCCCGTCCAACCTAAGTCATTCTGTGATTCTGTGGTTCTGTGATCATTTGGTAAATGCAGCTTCTAAAAACTGGAAGGAGATAGCTACTGTCTGTTCTGCACCTGAGCATCCACTAGTTTCTAATTTGCTCATCATAGTGGTGATATCATGGTAGTTGGTGCAACTTCACTGGCATAAAGAGAATCAAACACAACATGCTGTGAAAGAGCTATGCATTAAACCAAGCCCTATTTATTCCTATGGTAAGAATAAACATGAAGATGGAATATTTTCACTTCCTGCTTTTTAGCTCAGTTTAATTTCTTCTTTGGAACTCTTCATTGTTTTCCTTGTATTTTAACTGCAAATAGGAAGAGGTAAAAATATACTCACTGGAAAGTAAAGCAAAGCAAAGCAAAGAAAAAGTACCTCTAATCTCTTTCATTTCACAGGTCTAATTCCGATCTCACAGAGTAAACACGAAGTAACGATTCAAGTGAACTAAGTAATTCTAGAAATTCAGAAGTGAGTATAGTTCTGTATGTTTTGTTTAGCTGGGAAGAAGTGGCAGGGCTTTAGAGTAAGTACTACGCCCATTTCTCTAACAAAAACCCTCATTCTTACACAGTAGTCATGGGTATCTTTCTCTTTCAGTTGCTTTTAAAATGTACAGTATTGGGGAACTGCAGCGGTAATTTTATATCATGGCTCCATTTGGCCTTGATTGCATCAGTAGCAGGTAAGAAATGAGGGCTGAATGCCCTGTTTGGTAAAATAATTACTGCTCTGGCTCAAGATTTCAATTAATCCTTTCAGTGCTGCTGGAAAATACTTGTGTCTGTGAGTCCTAACCACATATTCGGTGGAAGGGTCCTTCCTATTCACACTTGTATTATTTTGTGTAGAATCCCTCATGCAAGTTGGAATAGTGAGTTATGAAATGATGAAAAGAAAAATAAGCCATTTGAAAGGTGTAGAAAAGGTAGAAAAAATGGTGTTCAGGGGCACCTCCTGAAGATGGAGGACAGTGTACTGCTTTACGTTGCTATGGAACAGAAAAGGGCCTTTTTTAAAATGCCTGAAGGTTGCCCACCTGGACTGAGGATCAAATTTCATTGAGCTGCCATTGGTCATGAAATTCCCACACAACTGCCACCATCCATCCCCTTGGCTTGGGGTAGTGTCACAGCCTGGTGGGACAAGGGAGGAGGTGTGAAGGTCTGTTGTTCAAGACTCAGAAAATTGAAAACACCCTAATTGCACTTTCCCAGTCAGCTGGTGGTAGGGTACGTGGAACTTGACCCATTCATGGGACACCATGCAAAGGTATTGGTCTCAAGCAAGTCTCAAATGAGCTTATATTTTGCAGGCTCACCTGGGTGGCCTTTTCTTCAGACTGATTCAACAGTGTTCAGAAGTTTCTCATAGCTTGAGAATATCTTGATGTTGGGGTTCAACTGTCTGCAAAGAAGAAAACACATCTAAAATAAATCCAAAGACTAATGACTATTTTCTTTCACATCTCTTAATTTTTAAGCCATTAGTTTTTCAGACTTGGCTTACGCATTTTCATTTCTGGTTAGTAAAGGTTAGTAAATAAACTTTTCCAGTAATAATTAGCTCCATTCAAGGTAGTTAATGGAGACACGGTGTAGGAAATAAACAGCACTGGTGAAGCACTGAATCCCATATCTGATTGAAATGAGGGGAAATAGATGGAAATAATCTGGGGATTTTACTATGTCTGTGTTTGTGACTTTTTCAAATTCTTGCTCTAGAGAAGATGGAACATACGAAAGTCCACTGAGAAGATTGACATTTGAGTCATTTATTTTTCAAAAGAGACCTGAAATTGGTTTGAAAAGATTTTTTTTTTAATAGGAGTTTGTGAAATATAGTATTTTTGATCAGAAAACAGAATCTTCAGCTCTGTTTGACCTGGTCCAGAAAATGATGTGGCTCTGACATCATGGTGCATCACTGAGAGACAGCATGAATAATTTGGTCATTGGCACCTATATGCAACTGAGGGCCGAGGATCTGATCCTATTGACCTTGGTTTGACATGGAAAAATTGGGGGAAGAAATTCCTTAATCCACAGAGCTGCTGAAAGGCTCAGCAATAAAAACAGGTAGTAGCCATGGCTGTGGATCCCATACAGACAAGGTACCACAGCCTGAATAATAATTGTCAAAACCATACAGACCCCAAGACACCCTTGGGCTGAAGTGTGTTGTCATGAAACATTTGATGATTTTCAGGAGAGATTAAAACAGCAGTTATTTTGTAGATTATTTTATTTTTAAAATCTTTTAAATCCAGCATTTTTTAAGGGAGAACCATCCTCCTACCACTAATTTTTCGATGTAAATTTTTCTCTGCAAACCCTCACTTGGTTAACACCAATGCAAGACAACTTTCATATTGTGTTCATGCAAGCATCAGCCTTGTTCGGAGTCTGTCAGCACAAGAGATTTCTGTTTGTGAACAAAAGTCTTTACACATTCTGGCTCTGAACATGTGCGCTGTCTTTTCAAAGCCAGAAAGACTCCTGTGCCAGTTCGTGTTTCCAAAGTTACTCTGCGTCCTCTCGTCATCAGCCAAGTTGTGCTGAGCTACTAAACTACGTCTCTGGAATTACAAAGAGAGCTCTTCTAGAGGGGGAATGAGGACAAATTCTGCAAACTCTGGCAGCGATCCTTCCTAAGTAGTGTGTGCCCGTGTCCACAAGCAAGATGCTGCTAGGTACATGCGCAGAAGGGTCTTGGTGTGCTTCTTTGCTTCTGGGACACAGTTTTGGGTTTACTCCAGTGGAAAGCAGGGCAAAAATTAGTTTGACGTCTGCCCAGAAACCTTCCTTAAACTGCCATGGATGCGTCTCCCTGGGAAGTCACAATGTTGTTTCCAAAGGAGCACTTTGGCGCATAATGTCACAGAGGCACAGACATGAAGTTGCCTGTGATTAGAGACATCAGCGAGACCCCACATACTGGTTGCATCAATGGGGTGATGGCATCCACCACGTATGTACTTCTGGGTCAGGCTCGCTGAGGTAGAGCAGCAGCAGACCTCACACTGGCACTGGCTATATGCTGCCAATTTTGGAGACGTGTTTGGAAATTTGCATGAATGTTGAACTGACTACAAATTTTGTGTTTCACATAAAGATATATGTGTAGGTATAAAACGTCCCACTCACATGATGAGCATTGTGTATCATTACGTTTGATGGAGGGAATGCTGCAGTTTTCATGCAACAGCCAATGAATTCTGCATGACCACCAAAAAGAATCTCTCACTTGTCAGATATTTCTTACAAGGGATAAAGATGCCAGTTGTGTTTCATAAACCAGTGTCCTTAAAAATTCTGCCATCTAGGAGACCTGAGAACAGGGGAAGCTTGTGAGGTATGATATATATGTGATCTAACCAGGAAAATACCAAGAAAATTTCTAAAAATATTTGCAACCAAGAAGCCTTAGTGAAACTTCGCAAGCACAAAAGGGCATTGAATATCAGGACAGTGTGGCACGTACTTTTTCACCAGTGACCTTTTATCAGATAATTAATAAGGAGTAGGACAGTGTTACTGCTGTTCTGTCTTCCAGCTCATATATATGGCCACAGTCTCTGCTGACATTCAGGTGTTAGCCCCAGATGAAATTACAATGGTGATAGAAACATAAATCAGAATCAATTTTGCAGTTCTGCACATATGGAAATGAGAACAATCCCTAGAATCTC
The DNA here is from genome assembly GCF_019232065.1 of Centrocercus urophasianus. Lineage (NCBI taxonomy): Eukaryota > Metazoa > Chordata > Aves > Galliformes > Phasianidae > Centrocercus > Centrocercus urophasianus. The sequence goes on along the minus strand of NW_024884475.1, from coordinate 6,939,039 downwards.
TCAAAAACCTGTTTCTCTGTCATACGCATGGTTTCAGAATTAATCAATTCAGTAAATACATAGAAACAAGTAATTATCCGAGTTTTGTTTTTTTTTTTTTTTTCCTATGTTCTTTTTAATATGCTTGAAAATTTTGGGCTTAATTGTAGAAATTGGTAGCATTTTTAAAACAAGTATAATCTCTGCAATTTAGAGCATTGCTTACATAGAATGTTGCAAGATGTAAGAGGTTTCTGGATTTTCCCAGTGGATATATTTTGTAGATGTCAAAAAATAAGTAGAATTCCTGTAGCCTAGAAGACAACAGAGCAGGTCCTGCATATTACTTACTAAATAGAAAATCCTGGAAGAAAATATGGATTTAGGTATGTATCAGAAACTTGATAAAGAAGAACAGCAAGTCTGCAGAAAGGTCACTTGTACAAAGCATACATTCTTATTATAAGTGCCAATGTGAACATGCAGCACCAGAATGTGAAGACCTTTGGCAGATGGCAAAATCCTTTTTTAACTGCTCAGGTAACATTTCCTGATGCGAGTACCATCACACATGTAGGAAAGCTGGCATGTGGGAACACTAGCAAATTTAAACAAACTTGCAGAAAATATTGTACTGCTGCGCTGCGAAATGTGAGATCAGAGCCAGAGAAAGAACCATGGAAGGTCACTGACTGAAACCATCTTGGTCTCTTAGCGAACCAGTGAAGGAATGTGGGAAAGCTGGTTCAAGTCCCTGCTCCTCCACAAGGCATCTGCATGGCCTTGGGCAAATCCCTTCTATGCACTGTGAACAGAATTAGGAGTATACTTACAGACTCTCTGTGCATCTGAGGATGTGGATTGTAAGGTGCTTAGAGGATGAAGAATTTTTTTCAGACTGACATTAAAAAATGGAAAAATAATTGTTTCAGGACAATGGAAATCTTATTTGTTCAGAATATCTAGAGCATTTCTAAAGAAGTAGGAGGGTAAAAATCAATGAGACATGGCAGTGATTAAGATCATTACCTACACAGTAGGAAAATCAGGTTCAAATCCCACTGTTGCCTGATTTTGAGCTGATGTGAAATCGGTTGCCTCAGTCCTCCTGTCTGCCTGTTCCTTCTCAGAGAAGAGTGCTTTCTTCTGAGATAGCAACATTAAGACTTCATTAACTCTGGATTGTATTTCCTGCACCAGAACATACGTCTTTCCTTTTGGAACATGAGCAAGAAATAGAATTTCTCACCTTACTTGTCCAGCTATGTTTTAGGTATTACTTGAGGGCCAGAGGTTTTGGATTCAAGTTCTTGCTTTGACTGAAATGCTGTAGGATCTTCAGCTCAAGGCTTCCCATTTCACGGTCCCATTCTGCATGCCTGCAGGTTCATCTTTTGTGCAAGGAGGATGAGCCCTATGTGGGTGTGCCTGTGAAGGCTGCTGGGCACCAAGATGCCAGGGCCCATTGTGCAGTCAGTCATGATGCCAGAGCTTTTAGTGCAGAAACAGCTCCAGAAATGAAAGATGATCACAGAATCACAGAATGGACGGGGTTGGAAGGGACCTCAAGGATCATGAAGCTCCAACCCCCCTGCCACATGCAGGGCCACCAACCTCCACATTTAATACTAGACAGACTGCCCATGGCCCCATCCATCCTGGCCTTGAACACCTACAGGGACGGGGCATCCACAGCCTCTCTGGGCAGCCTGTTCCAGCACCTCACCACTCCCTCTGTAAAGAACTTCTCCATGACATCCAACCTAAATCTTCCCTCCCTCAACTTCAAACCATTTCCCCTTGTCCTGCCAGTTATCAACACTTTCAAAGAGTTGATTCCCCTCCTGTTTGTAGGCTCCTTTTAGGCACTGAAAGGCTGCGATCAGGTCACCCCACAGCCTTCTTTTCTCCAGGCTGAACAAGCCCAGCTCCCTTAGCCTGTCTTCATAGAGGAGGTGCTCCAGTCCCCTGATCATCTTTGTGGCCCTCCTCTGGACCCTCTCTAAGAGCTCTCTGTTTTTTTTGTACTGGGAGCTCCAGCCCTGGACACAGAATTCCAGATAGGGCCTCACAAGAACAGAGTAGAGGGGGACAATCACCTCCCTGTCCCTGCTGTCCACCCCTCTTCACCCAGGATACCATTTGCTTTCTGAGCTGCAAATGGTCCATAACAGCTCTCTTTTTCCCATTTAAAAAAAATAAAAATAAATAAAAAGGAAGTAACAAATAAGATCTGGGAAAACCTTACAAAAGCATACAGTGTGGTTAGTGATAACCAGGGAGAGCAGAGGTGGAAAAAGTCTTGTCAAAAAAGCGAGCCAGTGAATAAAAGCTTGGAGAATAAAAAAGGCATTATGCTCAAGTGTGACATTTCAGCATTAATGCCACTGCCACAAATTAGTTTTGTCGTATGTAAGGATTCAACAAGAGGTTAGCGATGCCCACATGAATTATAATAATGTAGGTACATGCAAGTAGTTGTTTTTATTATATATTCACCTGAATTTCATTTTCTCCACTTCCGCAATCATCCAGTAGACTGTTCTCCAGGGAAACATTCACATTTTACCTTTGAAAGTAAAATGGATTTTCAGCAGAATGTTTCTTCCTTTTTTCTTTTTTCCTTTCTTTCTTTCCTTTGAAGTGTATTAAAAATCTTTCACAGTGAAACTTACGATTTTCTATGTTCTCCAGGCACTGTGAGGTCTGCAACTGTTCTAGAGTGATGATGATATCCAGGGACATTATAAGCTGTGGTACTTTACAGAATGATCTTTTTCGTTTTACTAGAATCTACTTTGGAGACCTGACTATTAATTTGGGACTTTATCCCCCAGAATAAACTTGCCATAAACTTGCACAAGGTATCTGCACCTTTCCTTTACCTAGCAATAGGTCTCAAACTGAGGCTGAGGAGAAATGAAAACCTAATTAGATATATGGATGAACCAATGCAAGAAGAGATTCTGCATTTCAGACTGTGTAGCTTATGTCCTCTTGGATATTGATTGCTAACCCTGGTCAAACGCTCAGCCTTCACACATGTTCAGTGAAGAGAAAATACAGCAATAGAGGAAGTTGCCATCAGAGTTGTTGTAATCAGACTCTGGAGAACTGGATTTGATTACCCAAAGCAGTGTAAAATGACCACGATAGGACACTGTGACCAAGTCCACCACAATGTTTAAGGTGTTTAATTTCTCTTTGAAATGTCTGGTGTGGTCAGAGGTCTGTGACCTCATATGTCATGACTATAGACTGCTTCCAGACATATGTCTTACTCCCATTTTTTTTTCTTTCAGGAAAATGGAAAGAGCAGATACTCCCTTTTAGGCAATAAAGAATCTGTCTTGACAAGCTGAATAAATAGTGATATCCAGAGTTGGTGATAGCTGATCTTATTCTGTAAGTCCAAAAACACAGCCTGTATCTCAAATCTGTTGGTACCCTGTGAGAATGGAAAAAAAGGTAATGAAAAACGGAAATGTAGTGTTCTCAGATTCTTTTCTTAGCATGTGCATAGTAATAATTCCCACTAGCTATCAGACAATTTAGCAAATACGATTCGTGATGTTATAATGAAAAGTAACATCTCAGACATCTTCACAACCTCAGATCCTCAGAACAAGGTGCTGGAAGTTTTATTCAGGGTTATTCTCGAAATGTGAGGAAAGATGATACAGTAGCTATCTCTGTTTTACAGCTGGAGAACAAGCACACTGGAGGCTCAAATCCACATGAGGAAATTAATGGCAAAGTGATGTCCAGGTGTCCCTGGAGGAACCTTTGTCCAAGATTCGTGTTCCCATCAGTTGACTGTTGCCTGTCCTGGAGGTGTCTTTACAACACCTTATTTTCTCATTTAACATGTAGGAAAATGACTTTCACAGGCATCAAATCTCACGAGAACTTTTGAATTACTGTTAACTGTATTCCTCTTATTAGATTCCTTCCTCACATTTTTGAAAGAAATGACTTTCACTTTGGGTTTGCAGAACTATGAGTGTTTGTTTAAAATTTCCATGAAAGACTAGGAAACAAGTTAGCAAAAGAGTACTTTATCTTAGGCTGAAATTTGCTTTTGGTGGAAATAACATACTACAAATCAAGTAATATGGTGTGTAAGAATATCTTTCTCAAAAAAGAAAAAAAAAAAGCTAAAATATAACTGGATAACAAATTCTTACTTTAAATCTAATTTCTGATAAGATAATCAAGTAAATCTCTCCTACATTTTGTAAGTCTTCCTTTATGAACCAAAAAAGGATCAATCTATTTAACTTCATCTTATCTTGCAAATGCTTCACATTTTTGGAAATGGCTCAGTGACTACTTTATTGACATTATAGAGCATTTCTGGAATCTATTAACATTTTGTTGGGCTCTTTTCTCATTTCTTCTACTGTACATTGAAGCTGAACTTCTGACAGCAAAATTTTTGTTTAGGCTGGAAATGAAGCAAAGCAAGTTTAGCCACATGTATTAATGACTATTTTTCTCAGAGAGGAAACAATAACAAAATAACTGAAGCCTCTGCAGTCCTTTTCCTTTGTTTGTGGAACTAAATATGGACAAAAGTGATTTTTGAGGCTCTCAGTTTGTCCTGGATTTTAGAAATGGGTTGATCTAGCACCATTTATAATCTATCTCAAAAGCAGATGGACTGGGAAACTTGCAAGAAAGCCTCAATACAAGAGCATTAAGGCCTAAGCCTTAATGGAGGAGTTTGCATGTTTATTTAGGATTTTGTTACTTAAGCCTAAGTTCTGAGGGCAGTGGGTACTCCTTATTGAGAAAGGTCAGTTAGAACTGAGCACAGTTCCAAAATTCCAGGGTTCAACCATTAATTTTCCTAATAATTTTGTTTTAGTTATTCTTCAGCTCTTGCCAGAACCACAGAAGATGAAGAAAGTAAAACTTAATCATCCTAGCATTTCGGTGAATACAATTCCTGCATTTATCAAGAACCAGATAACTGACACCAAGGCAAACAAACAGGCAAATATGAGTGTGTTGCTGTATCTTTCAGCTCCCTCCTTACACATCTCCCCAGGGGAAGAAAACTTATGAAAGCTAAAGTGTTCTCACAGGGTGTTCTTTTTACTGGATTAATAGCTCTTCAGAGTGTTCCTTCTCCACAAGCTCCTTTGGACACAAATGTTTTGTTGAACTTGTACAACTTTCCTCTGAGATGGAGGTTACTTGATAACTATTTACAACACTCAATGCATTGATGTACAAGAGACTGCAGAAGACCAGTCACAGATTTCTGGAAGCAATTTCTCAGCCAAATCACAAATAAGCTCCTGAGTAAATATCTGTCAGCCTTTCTCTCTTGTAAACTTCACTTTAAAATTGTTTGGGACTTTGAAAGGATGAGTTCAAGGTTACAGTTCTGGGAAGAACCTCGTGCCATTACTTTCTTGAACTGTGTTGTAGATAAGGCTCATTTTTCACTCATCCAATTTACCTTAAAGCAGAAATGACAGACCTGGACTGATTACAGCTACCTGGAATTTCTACATCGGTAAGTAATGTTGATGCTATGCACATTGCATGCACTTCCTCCAGGCAGCAGAGCCTCTGCTTCAAAGAGTAAGTTTCCTACTTTGAAAGGTGCGAATTTCAAGAATTTCTACTTGGGGGCCTTTTTTGTAGTTTTTCTATTATGACTCACTTCTGCCTCCCCCAGATGAAATTTACTGCTCTTCTTTTGCTTCGTCAATATTAGTGGGGTTCGTTTTGCTGAAATCTCCTACCTATAAAAGTAGAGTTCATAAGAGAGCAAGAGAGAAGGTATTTCTAACCACATAATGCACTAACAAGTGTAAAATGTGCCAAAAGAATGGGAGTGAGCAACTGAATTGAAGGACAAGTTGCTGGGGTAAAAAAAAAGAGATATTAAATATTTTATTTTCTGTCAGACTCCTTATTTTCTTATAAGAGAGCCTTGTGGACACTTGTAGCTTTGTATTGGTATGCAGAAAGTAAAGCAGCAATTGTTTAGGGGGCAAATCTCAGGAGCAGTAGAAACCTACTGAACTGGATGGGAGAGTTTTTCCAGAAGACTTTTGACAGGTTTCCCTTTCCTGAACATCAGTGAAGATTGTCAACTGGTGAACTGGTGAAGATGCACCATTCCCATTGCTTGGGCACAAAATACCACTATCATCATCCATATTACTGCCTCCATAGCAGTAAAATCAAGTGCTTCGGTATAGAGAAAGCAGGTAAAAGGTTGTGGGATTTTTTTTTTAAATTATTTATTTATTTATTTATTTATTTATTTTGTGCCAGAGTATCTGAGGATACTGAGTTTAAGGATTGTAGCCTGTTTTGTCAAGGCCCCAGCAAGAGCCTTGAATTCACAACAGATTTTCACTGAACTGCACCAAGCCGATTCTGCCACTTTCAAGAACTCACTTATGCTTCTCTTAGCCTGGCTGTTCCATATTCACCTTGTTCCCTTTCAACCTCTGACAGTTCTCCTTAACTCTTACACTTCTTCTTTCTCTTTTTCTCACTCTCTAATCATCTTTAACTGATTCAAACTTTTAACTTTTGGGCTGACCATGCAATCATGTCCCTGTTGGATTGTCCCTATAATCTCTGCAAGTAATTAACTCACAGAATTTGACAGTAGTTTGTACCTCATCCCTGAATCCAACAATGTGCAATTCTCTTTAAAACAAACAAACAAAAAAAATCAAAACAAACAAAAAAACCCCACCACCAACAAAACCATCCTATTTTTCAGGCTCCTTAGAGGAAAGTTGAATACTGAACTGAACAGGCACTTCTCCTCCAGTGATATGGTGCCATCTCAGAGCAAACCTAGTCCCTGAACCGAAACCTTGGACCTGGGTGTCTGGATTGAGAATCTGCAGGAGATGGCAATGCAGGATTTACCGTGCTGCCACCGAGCTGGAGAGCCTTGAGGACCATGGCAGTAGGTCTCTGTTTTGGCAGTCAGTGACTGTGTTGGCTCCTTGAGGCTACTGACAGTTAAGGTGTAAGGAGTGAATGGCTCGTCACACAGCAATACCAGAGCCGGGGAGGCAAAAATACTCAACAGAGTACTGAAATCTCATTTGAATGTTTTTTTATGGAGAAAATTGCTCACAGGCAATTTTCACAAGCTAATGGCAGCAGACTCAGATGGTACCCTGGATCAAGCACTTCAACATTGCACAGACCTTTCTTGAGCCTGATAGTCAGGGAAAAGGAGAGGCTGTAGACTTACCTAACAGAGACAATACAGTGGGAGCTACAGATGGAAATGGCATTAAAAACTGATAATTAACAAAAATATTACATGAACTCCTTCAAGCAGTTGCCAACTGCTATCAATAATTAATAACTCCAGTGTTATAATCTCCTCAATTAAGGCATTTTGTACGGTTATAATGTCACGCACAAGGTACTAAAGTAGCTTTATTTAGAGAGATGAAATACGCAATTCTTAGAGGACTGCTATATAGATTGTGAAAAAAGTCTGCTGTGAAAAGGAAGCACAAAATTGCATCCTGAAAATGAGACGCACTCTGAAAGAGAAATTCATGGCAATGTAAACTGGAACTTTTCTTCACAGAAATGTTTAAAATGAAACTACTCCTTTCTTCTTCTTCTTCCCAAGCTGCTGACACGCATAAAAATTGTGTTTGACCAACAGCTTATTTGGAATGTTTTTTCCTTCCCTCACAAAAATGTGTTATTTCTCTAAACAATATGCCAATTAATACCAACAGCATATCCTTAGCAGATAGGACAGATAGTTGAAAGACTTCAATCCATGCCAGGGTTTGGATATAGAAAGAAAACCCTACTAGACTGAAGTATTTACTTATTTAGTGATTCTTTCCAAAGCCATATTTTTAAGCTGCAGGGGAAAACCATCCTTAAGAGTAAACTGAGTGACTGGGAAGTTGAAATACAGAAGCTTGCTGTGACTGAGTTAGTAATGCTCTCTTTAAACAGTGGCCCCACTGAAGAATTGAACTTAAGTGCCTCGGCACAGTAAAGCCTATGTGTTGTCTTTGGGAAGCATTTCCAGCTTAATAGGGACGAAGTTTCCTTTATGCCTGATGCAGCAGCACATTTCGTTTCACAAATTTCCTTTTCCACCCATTTAAGCAATTAACTTGGAATGAATGAGATGCCAGATGAATATTACTGCCTAAAGAATCAATAGCTGCTTCTGAGGTGGCTCTGAAGAAAAGAGGGGTCTATATTAGCCTGCTGTGCCTTTTGACAGGTTGCCAAAGCCACACCACCTCGCAATTGCTTCAGAAATACTGTAGCCATGCCTCCTTGTCCCCCATAGTAGCAGCAATGTATGCCTTGTTCTTTTCTTCCCGTTTTGCACAAGGGAGGTGGATGATAAACTTTTGGGATGAGGGGAGCAAAGCAGAGGTTTCTCAGGCTCTTTGTTTTGCTCTCTGCCCGTGGATGGGAGGTCTCTGGGTACGAGCAGTGTGCAGCCTGGGTACTTCAGCCCAGACCTGGGCAGCATGAGTGAAGTGGTAATTACTCAGGTACACTTCTTGAGCGTAGTTCTGCTCCCTGTCCTCTAGTGGATAAACACTTGGTTCAATGTGGTTCTGTTGTGGCACTGGGAGACATAGTTTAGTGGGCATGGTGGTGATGGGTAGACGATTGGACCAAATGACTACACAGTCTTTTCTAACTTTACTGATTTGATGATTCTATGAATAAGCTGACCCTGGTCTTCAGTGGAAGAGAGTTTAACAGTGGTCCCCCTCTAGCAATAGAGAGGTGTGGAAATGAATAAGGAGTAATGCTTCAATGCTTACAGCTCACTGAGCATGTCTAGAACACACTGCGTAGAATATTGCTGGGCCTTAAAATGTAGCTTTTAGGCACAGAGCTGAAAACTCTTCTGGATTATCCCTAACCAAAAGCATTGTTAATTATCTGCCATTTGTAGAATAGTTGCTGCTGGAGATGTCAGGGCTGGAGAGACACTCAGAACAAGGGGTTTCCCTTCAGGGCGTCATCCCCACCCAGGCAACAAGAAACAGATTGGAAAGAGAAGCCCGTCTGCCAGATGAATATTTGAGGCCATGAGATGCTGTGACAAAAGGACAGCTCTCCCTTGGCAATCTGTAGAGGTTATTTTCAGCACAGGTCTGCACTTCCAGGCTGAATTTTCAAATGTGGTTTCTTACACTGTTCTTGCAAGACATTTTCTCACTCACTGCAGGAAACAGGTACACACTGTAGTTATGTGGTCTGCACAAGCAAAGATTTGCATGCAAAGGAAATGGGATCCTTTGCATTTCTGAGTCCACTTTATGCAGTGGTAACAATTCCCTTCCAGACTGAAGAATATCACCATGTTCTTAAAAATAAGAGTGAATTAGGTCAAGACAGAGGGAAATCTCCAGTGAGGCTTGTGGTGGTGCCCCAGGGCTTGGGATTCACAGATTCAGAGATTCACAGAATTGTAGGAGCTGAAAGGGACCTCTAGAGATTATCTAGTCCAATCCTCCTGCCAAAGCATGTTCCCTAGACCAGATCTCATGGGTAGGCATGCAGGTGGGTCTTGGACATCTCCAGAGAAGGAGACTCCACAACGTCTCTGGGAAATGTACATCAGTGGGCACACTCATGCAGATCCCTGGGAAGGGAAGGGGGTTAATATCAGCAGAAATGCCACTGCTGTAGTATTACTGAATACAGGCTAATTTATGGTGAGATGCGTGGCTCTTTGAGCCTAGGGCTATTGGATTTTTAAACTGTGACACAATAGTGGTTTAACCCAGGGTGCAGTGATAGAAATGGGAATTGTGCACATTTCAATTTAAGAATAAATCTATTTTTGCACTAGCTTCTTGTTTTCACCTCTTTTGGCTGCCTGTCAAAAAGCACCACATGCATTTCTGCTAATTCCTTTCTTTAGATCCTTCCTGTTTGAGAGCTGATGTGGTCTTGCTGAATTTTTGAACAAATGCACCTCATAGATGTTGGCCCCTGGTATTAAAAATAAGTTTCTTCCTAAGAAGGAAAAGCATTATAAACACATGCTTTCATTTACAAACTGGTATTCTGTCACCTGAAAGTCTGGATTTTGGTTCCTACACGAAAGCAATTCTTTCAAAGGTGTCAGAAACACAGACTCCTATGGAAAGGCTTGACTTTGGGCATATAAGATTGAAAAAATTGGCATATTGAACAGGAATAACATTTCATCACAGATCAGGCAGGCCTGAAATTCTGTGGAAACAACCTTAAAGCATATGTTGCTTAAAACTGCTCTCTTCATGTGGAGTTTTTCATCTGAAATATCTTCAGTCTGTGCTGAATTGTTTTCTCTCTTGAGGTTCAGACTTTTGTTTTGTTTTGTTTTCTCCTGGAAGGAATTACTCCAGCATCAAGGCTGAATAAAATGCAAGTGTGCCAGGTTGGCTCCAGCTTTAACAAACACTTCAGCTATGCTTAATTTTATAGTTTTCGCTTTGTCACTGTGATTTTTCAAACACTACGAGGCTATTTTCGTTTTAAACAGGCGCTAACGCGAAGCGATCCAACAAGGATATAAAGACGTATTTATGACGGAAGCAACGTTGTGAAATCCAGACTGACACAGCACTAAGCAACCTCTCGGTTGTGTTGGATGTGAGGATCCTCTTTCACTCCCACTCCCACAGCCTATAAATCAGTGCTGCTACACTGCTTCTGAGCAAGCACAGCTTGCCAGACCAGGTGTTTAAAGCTGAATACTGGGCACCTTTTATGTCAAAGTATCTTACGTAGTAAAGTACCATATAGATGATCTTAGAGGTCTTTTCCAGCGTGAATGAGTATATGATTCTATGATATGCCAACAATTTTTTTCATACATATTCTTAATATGTACATGCATACATTATTCTTCAGCTAAGAGGAATGGGTCTAGGAATTTGATATATAGGACTGATCTGAGAAATAGAAAATTGAAAGCTATTAGTAAGGACATGAAATATTACCTGGCAGTTTGGGAGCACAACTTTACATCCTGTTCAGCAACACTTTTACTCTTTTACCCCAGCCTTCTCCTGAATCATAGAATCATAGGAACATTAAGGTTGAAAAAGACCACTAGGATCATCTAGTCCAACCACCAACTCATTACCACCTTGCCCAGTAAACCATGTCACTCAATGTGATATCTATATGCAGGTTGCCAGTCTCCCAAGACAACAGATAAGTTGAAGATTCACTAAAGACAGGAAATAATATTTAATAATTGAAGCTGGTAGAGGATTTGAACAGAAGAAGTCTGAGAAAAAGATCTAGCATAAGAACTTGTAGGACCCTGAGTCTATTCCATAGCACCAGTTTTTTCACACACAGAGATGCTGACCTTTTTCCCAGTGAAATGCATATGTGCATTTCTTGTGAATGATATATATACATATATATATTCCTGAAAACTGCCATTAATTTTACCATTTCTTGGGTAAAATACAGTGGCATTTTACTTCTTCAGTCAAACACATGTACTCTAAAGTGAAAATTTTCAAAAGCAGCTCTGTTGTGAAGAGCATTTACCTGGAGGAGGAGCATTTTAATTCATAAACAGCCACAGAATTCTGTTTTCATGGCATGGGGATAATCTATGTTGCTTGATCCAAAGTGTGAAGTATTCGAGTGCTCAACAAAACTAACAAATGAGATCCCTAAAATACCTTCTATTTCTTCAGTTTTTTGAGAAAGGACTGCTGGGGAAGTTGCTATTAATTTCACAAATGTTGCTTTTTTCCTGATACCAAATACTGGCTTAGAAAAGTTTTATACAACAACAAAACACATAGTCAATTTCTAGCAACTGTATGAGATGCTGCAAAGTGACCAAACAGCTTGTGTAGGTTGATCATTGTCTGTGCTAAAGTGCCATAGATGTAACTTTAATCCTAAGTATGAGAACCTGTATTACTGATTCTTTCTGAAACTGTTTATATCCTAATGGCCATCGTTTTACATCTCGTAACTATTGTGCTTCATACAGCACGGTAGATCCCAGTATCTTCACCCAACACAGCTAACACCTGTTGAAGGAAGCTAAGCTTGCACATCAGAGTTTGTGCTTTTAAAACACTTAATAAAGCTCAGCTGAAACATAAATCCAGACTTTGGACAGATGGCTGCTTCACATTAAAGTTTATTTTCCTGGAGTTTGCTGAACACTTTCCATGGATACTCAGAAGAGTCATTTCTTGATATTATGATGTTAGCCCGTCAGTAATCTTCAGAGTTTCCATCTCATTTGCCAAACCCTATGAATCCATTTAGCCTCTTGTTGACCTATGTTTGTGAATATTGCAGGGTGAATTTCATCATATTGCTGGGTTTTTCTATCCAGTGAGTTGCCAGTAGCAGTGTCTGACCTGCCTGTTTTAGAGCTGCAAGGTTCACTGACACAAAGAATAAACCAGTCTGAAAAGCCTCAAATGCAATTTCTTCAAAACTCTTCAGAAATGTATCCACCTTCACCAGTCATTTGCTCACAAGCCGGGATGCTTTTGATAAAACTTGTTTCCAGATGAAAATGCCAGTTCATCAGATATGAAGGTTTCCAAAATAAATTCCAGCTACACTTTGTACCAGGTCAGAGATGGAAATTGTGATATCCCAGCACTGTCCCACAGCACAAGGAAAGTCAAAGACCTCACTTTCAATGGCATAAATTCAGGCCTTCTGTCTGCCTAATTCATATCAGAGAGTTAAGCCTAGGTCATGTATGTATCGGCCATCAGCCTCTACCCTCAATCTTTCCTATTGAAATTGTTTTACTTTCTAAGTACAACATAATATAGTAGTCATTGAATGGAGAGATATAGACAAAGTGACACAGGAAAGACAGAGAAACAAAGCATTTAAATGATTTTTTTTTTTGGCACCAAATACATCTGGATCATGTTTCAGTGCCAACTGGAGGCCACAGTGCTCTTGCCTTAATACCTTTTTATATGGTGCTTGGAGACAGAATAGATTCAAGCGTTCTCTTGTTTTTATGGTGGTGTGACATTGTCTGAAGGCACAAACAGGAGTGCATGGACCTGAGCCATTCTGGTGATTGACATCTCTGAGGAAACTTCTATTCAAACGTGCTGAGACCTTACCTGCATTTCAGAGGATTTGTCAGAAGCAGAGCTAAATGTCAGGAATCAGGAATACAAGTTTTCACAGGTAGCTGAGTACTTGAAGGAACTCAAATAAAAGCAACAGAAATGTGAAGACAGATTGACAAGTTAAGTAAAGAATTACAAAACTATATTGGCTGTGATGCAACTGGTGAGGGATGTGCTGGTTCCAGTTTATTTGAGGCATAAAACACTAGGAAGCAGAAAGATTACTTGAAGATGAAAGAATTGTGAGGATTCCTTCTTACTGACTGTTCAGATCAAATGCACATTACCTATCAAAATGCAGTGTATAGAGACCAAAGAAACAAACATATAAGGGCTACTCTGAAAGTAATGCCTCCTATTTTATTATTTGTTGTAGTTTGCATGGAAATAAATTGGAGACATTACTTTCAGAGCAGCTTACATATGTAGAATAGCTGAGTGATGGCACTGGAGAGGACCAACTTTAAAAAAGAAACCTCCCCCCCAAAAAATTCCTAACAATGAATGTCTCACAGAGACATTCAGACCAGTAGACAGCAAATGTGTGAATGGAGAAGTGAGAAAAGGCAACAACATAAAAGACAAATTACCTTTTCTCTTCCATTTTTATTCACCATGAGGCTTTAATACATGCTTTGGCTGCCTCAACTTCAAGTATGAAAAACGGAACAAATTAGGAAAAAATAAGTGAAACAAATGGGCAGCATCACATGGTGATCATTATTGGGTTCTAAGGGAAGGCAGTTCTGAAATACTGGATCTCTTGGCTGTATGTGATCTCTCATTTAAATCTTCCTTTGCATTACAGAAATGGAAAGTTACAAAGATAATGCCAGTAATTAATAAGTTACTCCAAACAGAAACAGGCTAAGTTAGGAACATGTGGCAAGTTGATTGAAATTATAATAAGAAATAAATCGTAACACATAAATAAATAAAATTGGAGGGTAGTGATGGCTAATAATCTATCCAGCTTTTGTAACACGAAGAGAGCGTGCTTTGAAGGAGTGAATGAGCACATGGCCAAGGGAAAAATGACCGACCAAGTCTAAAGTGCCATCTGCAAAGACCTTCATCAGAGTCTATTAAATCAACTGTGGGATAGATAAGATATATATATGGGTATATATCTAACTAAACAGTAGGAAACGAGTAGCAAATCATGATAGTTCCTGAATGTTTGTTAGTAGACTTTCAAAATAACTTCTGCTTGTACTTGAATTGTGCAACATACATAGAAACGACCTCACAGTCTAGCGAAAGTACGAATGACACATGACCACTCATGTAAAAATTAAAGCTCAGCTATGAAGATTTGCAATCAATCAGCTCTGCAATCGTGATGGAAAAGAAATGCAGGATGAGGTTCAGGACTGAAAAATCAGAGGTATTGCACCTAAGCAAACAACACTAAATTAGCATATATAATGGTATGCTCTTCAGGTGTGCTCTTAGCTATTACCCTTTGGGACAGAGATCTTGGAATGATAGCAAATAGTTCCATAAAAAGCAACTCAGTGTTCAGTAGAAGTCCAAGAAACTCCTTTGCTTGTATGTAAGAGCTATTCAGAGAAGAATGTAGAAAAAATAATCAACAACAACCATCTTCATGCTACTTTATAAATCTCTGACAGAAACACATCTGTATGCAGTTTCAAATTCTCCTTCTTAAAGCATGTGGATCCACAGTAGTTGTAAATGAGTGTAGATAGGAATTGTAGATGGACATCATATCTCCTATTAAATCAGCTAGAATTGCAAAATAAAATAAAATCTACAAACTGCTGAGCTTGCCCCAAATCTTAAACAAAAGCAGCAAAGAAGTAAAGAAAGTGCTGGGATGAAAAGTCGTTTCAGTATTTCTAGCTACACAACTAATTCTGATTCAAAATACTAATTATAACTATCTAAAAACTTTGTCTTGCCTAACACAGAACAAGAAAATGTACAGAGAACCTTCTAAGGTTTGATATAGCACCCACAAAAGTATTGAAGGCAAATAAGTAATAACAGCTCTCTGTCTTTTTTTAATAAAAGATTTACCCTGAAACCAGGAGGTAGCAGTTCTGAAAGCAAGAGGAGGAGGCATTTCCTCATATAACAATGAGTTAAGCTGTGGGTATCTTTGCCACAGGATGCAGTAGCTTCAAAAAGGGAGTAGACCAAATTCCAAAGAAAAAAACAACCAAATATTAACTGCGTATATTGACAGCAGTTGCTGGTTTAGGAAATCCATTGGCCACAAAGTCCTAAAGCTTGAGGTTCCTGCAGGGAGACACAGCAGTATTTACTCATTTATTTCTTGTCTTTACATGTTTCCCTAACTATCCATTTTTAGCCATTATAGAATCCTAGAATTGTTTGGGTTGGAAGGAACCTTTAAAGATGCTCTAGTCCAGCTCTCCTGCAACGAACAGGGACACCTACAGCTCTATCAGACTGCTCAGAATTCCACCAAGCCTGACACTATGATGATGTTCATGCTTTTGCTTTTGAAAATAGCATAATATCTCCACTGCTAGACGTCTCCCATGGGAAGGATTTTCTTATTCAAGCACTTATATAAAGCACAAGTGCTTCGGATTTAGAAGGATTTCCTGATCCTCTTAGTGATATTTATGTCTTTTGAGAACATTGTTCTTAAATGGAATTTGTTAAAATGAATCTGCAGGTAACATTCTGTTCAACTTCTGGACAAATTGCTTTAACTTAACGTTTAACTCCAGAGGGGCTAGAAAATGAAAATATAGCCCCATTCCTCAGTAATTATTAATTTCCTGTCACTATTTTCCTTCCTTCAAGAATTTGGAAAGTTCTAACAATCTTGTAAGTTTGATTAAAGAGTAGTTTGGAAGGGGGATGGTGGGTGAAGTGAAGGAAAGGAAGAGAAGACTATTTCTGAGTACTAAAAATAGTTTCAAATTCCCGCCAAGAAATGACAAATTGTTATATATACACTCAGACACAGAGATGTATATTTTGTTTTAAATTCCAATTTCAAAATGTACTGCATAAAGAGAAACCACAAATTGAAACTCCATGTGCTCATATTGGCAGCAACACCAAACATAGTTTTTTTCTAAATATAACCACCCCAAAACCATACCTCTACCTTCCTCCACCTCCTGTACCCTCTTTTTTAAAGTAAGAACACTGAGTGTTTTGGTTTCTCTGTGACTTTTTTCCTTTCCTTTGATTTACTAGTGGAGGACCAAGCTCATAGAACCTTACTCACGTAACATTTCCATTGGTTTCAATGGGAGGTTTGCCCATGCGAGGTCTGCAGTATTTTTCTTGGTATTTATATAAAATTAAGGAATGTGTGACAGGAATGAGGAACAGACTTGGCAAGAGAATGAGACACAAATGCCATTTTATTGAGAGATGGAGAGTAGGGAAGGAAGATAGTGATGTGAGGAGCATTATGTAAAACTACACTCTTCCACCTTTGTAATTTCTCCTTTTTAGCCAAAACACCTTTGAATTAGAGTCAAATATCTAAAGAAAATGAATTTTGAGGACCCAGTCCAGGTCATAGGAAATAAGCCACATAAAAAAATCCACAAATAAATCACCTCTAATTTAAGCAAAACAGTACCAGAGACTAAAGACAAACCAGTCCTTTCAGCTCTCAGAAGGGAAATTAGCATGAAAAGAAGGCAAAGTAGAAGTCTAAAAGCTTTTTTTTTATTTTTTTTTTTAATTATTATTATTATTATTTATTTTTTTTTTTTTTGTCTTTTCACAGTGAAATTTTCACTGTGGGTTTTTTTTTTTTTTCTTTTTTTTCCTTTTTTTTTCCCACTTCATTTTACAAAAGAAGAATGCGGTCAGACTTGAGTCAGGCAATGACTTAACAGAAAGTCTGAAGGAGCTGGGGTCATTCAGCCTGAAGATGGTTCCAGGGAGACCTCATTGCAGCCTGTCAGTATTTCAAAGGGAGCTTATTAAAAAGATCGAGAACAACTTATTACAAAGGCAGACAGTGACAGGACAAGGGGAAATGCTTTTAAACTAAAAGAGGAAAGATTTAAAGTAGATATTAGGAGAAAAATCATAACTAGAAGAGAATGGTGAGGCACTAGAATAGGTTCCTTAGAGAAGTTGAGAGTACCCCATCCCATCCCTGCAGGTATTCAAGGCTGGATTGGATGAGGCCCTGGGCAGACTGGTCTGATGGAAGCAATCAGCCCACAGAATGGGATTGGGACTGGATGAACTTTTGGTCCCAACCCAAGCCATTTTGTGATTCTATGATTGATTCTATTCTTCTGTGTTTGAGTCTATGATTCTGTGTTTGATTTTATAATTATATGATTAAAGAATAACATAGTTCTCCTTTCGAGAGCAGTGATGAATCATAGAATCATAGAATCATAAAATCACAAGGTTGGAAACGACCTATAGGATCATCTAGTCCAACTGTCTCCTCATCACCATTGCCACCACAAGCACTAAACCATATCACGCAGCACGTCGTCCAGACGCCTCTTGAACACCGCCAGGGACGGCGACTCCACCACCTCCCCGGGCAGGCTATTCCAGTGCCTGACCACTCTCTAAGAGAAATAGTTCTTCCTTATGTCTGTGAAGGAGAGAAGTATCCTGCTGAAACATGAATGGTGTTGAATTTCCTCAATTTCTATGAGGAACATAGGAAAAAGGTTCATAACTGCACACAATAGAAAAGTGTCCAATCTGTGCAATGCTAACACCTCTGCTTTACTAGCTGTTGAAATCCAACACAGAGAAGATGAATGACTTTGCCATAGGATCATTGTACGAGGATGAATTCTGTCTTCGTTTGGTCTGTCCTACAAAGGCAATGGAACACTGAGTAGCACATTCAGTGCTGAATGTGAAGTTAGGGGTGGAAGTGCCACCGTGTTTGACTAGGTGAAGAAGCTATGGCCATGTTCAAGTGGTCAACTTGGATGGCATGGAGTGAATAAAAACTTTAAGCAAGACAGGAATCATACTCTTGTAGGTAATTAGAGCAACTCCTTTAAAGGAAATGAGGTGCTTCCTGTTATTGTGCTCAGCAAGCATGAGAGAAGCAAAGCTAAGGAAAACCCCCCCAAAACCACTGGAGCAATATGATACAGAATAATGCAAATTAATTTTTGTATTAGTACCTTGAGAAATGCTCTTCTGACAGCTATCTGAAATGCTCTGCTTGGAAACCACCTGAGTGCTGCCTTATTTCTAGACATCTGTCACCACAGTTATTAGCTAACAACAAGCATAACATGGAAATAATCATTCTATTTAGGGCAGGAACAATAACTAATTGACTGACATGAAATTGCATCGATATCATTATCTCCTGTTGACTTTTTGATAATCTGATGAAGAACAGTTTGTCTTTTCCGGGGTGGAAAGCTCTACTTGTTTCCTAGCAGGAACCTGCACCAAGTTTTTCTTAATGGATACTGAATTCTGCAAATTTAACTTATAATGCTTTACAAGCACTGTTATTTTTGGTGGGTTTTTGTTGCTTTATTTTTTAACTCCAAGCTTTAACCTTCTACAGAATGCAGACTGGTGTTTTTGACACGGTAATAGAATGACAAAAGGATATCTTAAATTTAGTTTATAGCCTTTCCAGCCTAACTTTAAAGCACAATACTATAGAACTTGATTTTCTAATAGTACTTTTTAAAAGTTGCAAATAAGTACATCTTAGATATCTAATTTACACAAAGACTGATGCCAGCTGGCTATTTTTCCATGGAATTTTCAAAAATAATGTATGACTGATAGGAAGTGAGCTACTAAACACTTATAAAATTCTGTCCTTTTCCAAGATGAGGCAGTCTTTCAAAAAATAATAATTTTTATAGCACAATTTTTTGTTCCTGTTTTTGAGAGCTCTGACACTCCCATCCTAACTGAAGAACCTCCTTGTACGAAATGTGTTAATGCCTCAAGCATTGATCTGCTGTCTTTGAGGTTTTGGACCTTAGAGTCTTTCCTAAGTGATCAGTTTGGCATATCAGAATTCCTGGTTGCCCAATCTAGAAGATCTTCTTGCCCTAATAGCCCAATTTTCAGAAAGTGCTTAGTTGCTTCTGAATATCATATCTTTTTAAGGACTTAAAAATATCATCCAAGCACTTGTGAAAAAACCTTTGGGAACACGAGGGGGTGTGTGAATACTTTCGAAATTGTAGTTTGACCCAGCCACAGCTTAGATCATCAAACAGGCATGTGTTTGGGACATAGAAGCACTACAGTCCTAGAGTATTCAGACCAGAATCTTCATGGCTATGTGAATAATTATCCCTTCATACCGGTCTGGAAATCTTGGACAGAATTAGCAATCACAGCAAGGGTGCTAAGAAATAATTTGTACGGTACATCTGTTAGTGTCCCTTAGCCCAGCTGGAACTTACATGCTTTCCTCCCTATCTTGGGTTTCTCAGATTGTGCTGATGTGTATTTAAGCTGCAGGAACATGTAAGGCAGCCAGGCAGGGGGGAGACACGACCTTCCCTTGCATTTTGGTTCCAACTCGTGATCTCTCTTATTGGGATAGGTAAGTAAAGAAAGTGTCAAGTGTCTTTTGTCCTCCTGTTTCCAGCTTGCAGTGGGACGAGCATGTGAGGGCAATGCCACCATGAGCAGAAGTGCTAGGCCTCCTGGATAAGTGTTCTCCTAGAGCAGGGGTCCCATGAGAATACTTCAGTGAAATTAAAATGGTACTCCAATTGGATATGATGGGCACTGATTTCTGAACTGCTTTAGCCAAAGTAACACTTGTTATGATTTACTTCATCATGACTTTGAGAAGGAGAAATAAGGTCCCTAGGTCTTTTTAATCATTAGTATGTTCCTCAAAGTTCTCATCCTCCTTGCTCTTGCAACCAACAGGAAGAGGGCTGTCAAGGAAGTATTGTTCAAATGCATTAGTCATAAAGATGTACAAAGGGGAGGGCAAGCTGAAGTACCTTGTAGCTGACCCTACCATGAAAAGGAGTTTGTACTAGAGACCTTCTGATTCTCCACAATATCCTATTATCCTGTAAGAGAGGGGAGCCTGAACTTTCAGGCCTATTTTACTGCTAACAATATAGTTTTATTTTCTGGATGCACAGCATTCAGTTTAGAGTCTTATGATCACCTCATATTTATGCTTAATATGCTTTTACTCACTCTTCCCCCTACTTTCCTTTACCTAAAAGTTACAAAATTTTCCCATCCTATGTATTTTTGTTTTACATTCAACTTACGCAATTCAGCTGAGAATTATTTTGGGTTATTTCCAAATACACCCACACAACTGATGAGATTTATTCAAAGATGGACTTGGCAAGTCTGCATTTTGAAGGGCTACTGATCCAAAATGCTTCGTAAAAGACTTTAAGACTCACAAACTCACAAAGCAATAAAGTAGAAAGCCGTGAACAGTAATGTTTAGAAGAGTTGAAGCTGTATGGTAAAGCAACTTTATTGCAAATAGTTCCTTCTACACCAGTAAGCCAATATCCATTAGTTTCATGGCACCTGACTGAGTATTCAGAGGCTATGGCTATTAAAGGTCTCAGGATTGACATGATTTTGGCTGAAATAGAGTTAATTTTCTTCACAAAGGCTCATATGATGCAGTGTTCTATATTTTTAATGAAAATTATGGTAGCACACCAATGTCTTTGTTGTTGCAGAATAGTGCTTGCACTGAGCTAAGGACTTTACTTTTCATGCTCATCTGCCAGTAAGGAGGCTGGGGCTGTACCAGGAGCTAGGAGGGGATGCAGTCAGTACAGCTGACCCAAACAGACCAGAGGGACATCCCATGCCATATGGCATCATGCCCAGCAATAAAGCTGGAATAAAGGAGGAAGGAGCAGACATTCGGAGTCTTGTCTTCCTAACTAGACATTACATGCGATGAGCCCTATTTTCCTGGAAGTGGATAAACATCTGCCTGCTGTAGGGAAGTAGTGAATGAAATCTTTTACTTTGCTTGCTTGTGTGGCTTCTGCTTTACCTGGTAAACTGTCTTTATGTCAACCCATGAGTTCTCTTTTACCTCCACCATCCCACCTGAGGAGAATGAGTGAGCGGCTGTGTGGTGCTGAGCTGCTTGGTGGGGTTAAACAATAGCAAGGATGTTGAAAACCTGTGTTTTATTACTTTAGAACAACACTGCAGTTGGTTCCAATCAGGTTACAGGTGGTCAGGTGAATCCCCGTTGACTAATTTTGTTTCCATCCATAGATGCATAAAGTATCCTCTGGTGAGCCTGTGCTCTCTATATGTAAAGATATCAAGGTAGCAGAATTGTTTTAATGTGACTCTTCTCTTTGCCCTGTTCCATGGCCTTTACCAAGTTGCCTTTCTTTTCCATGCCTTAGTATATATACCCTTCTGGAAAATAGGGTCAACAGCATAGCCCTCCACTGTAGAAACAGTCAAAGAATTACTCATGAGAACTGCAAGATAATGACTGGGACTTTGTTTGGCCAGTGCACCAGTTCCAAAACCCACACCCAAACTCATGAAATTACCTTTTACATGATGAGATAGTCATTTTTTCTTTCTTTTTTTTTTTTTTTTTCAAGATATTCCCTGCATTTGTTTCCCTTGGGTAGCAACTGTGGAAAGTACTGGCAAGGAGAGTAGCCTTCAAACAAGGCCTCATTTGCCCAGGTTTGAGGGCTTTGCTTGTGTCGATGATGTAAGAATACCAGTCTCCTTCAAGAGGTGTGGTTTATCAGCAGAGCTTTTGCAGTATCTTGGACGTCAGGCTAATGGTCTCACATACAGATTCTGTAAGATGCCTTTCATTCATCCTGCCAAACAGGAGGTGTGCTTGTGATGCTGTCCCAGACAGAAGGGCATTGCTCCATGAATGCAAGTAATGTTAAAGTCTGAATAATGCACACAGTCTTCCATCTGCAAAATGCTTCTACCTCTCCCTTCACCCTCCCCCACCTTGTGGGTTAGCTTTTGGCACTGCAGTGGGTACTCTGAATCAGGGTTACTTTTTTGAAAAGTGAACACTGAACACTGGAAGCAAGAGTCAAATCCAGCCATGTTGCAAGTCCATTGCTTTTGTTTTGGTTTGTTTTCTGGAGTTTTATCACAGATGTGCCTTTTGGCAGCATAGAGAAGCTCATCTAATTTTTTTCCCCGAAAAACATCCAGACTAATCAATCCAAATTGAAAGCCAAAAATTCTGAAGTGAAAGAGCATATTGCTTAACGTATATGTGCTGCTTGCAAAATGGTAAAGATTTAGAAATGGAAAAAGGAAGAATATCATAAATTTCCAGTTCACATTGCTTACATACAACACAATGACAACTTACTGAGACTATGAACAACTGTTCTCTGAGATGCATGTCTGTTTTCAGTTCAGTAGAATCACAGTGTCTTCACAGGCAAAAAATTGTCTTTTTTTTTTGTTTTTCTTCTTTTTTTTTTTTTTTAAACCAGGCTATAATAAAATGTTTGTGGTGGTTTTTATCGTGCAAGTCACTGTCCATTTGATACCAACCGAAGGCCATTACCCCCATTTCTATTCTGAGTCAGACCAAATGCATTTCCGCAGCAAGTTCCCAGAGATCACAACTGTTGCCAGGCTGTTCTCAAAGACCCCCCAAGGGCCATGTTAGTTTGTGCAGAGTGACCCGATGTCACAGAATGGTCTGGAAACCACTTTATGCAGTTGTCTGTTCACACATATCAACCAAACATGAATTTGTAGGGTGTGAATGGACAAATACAGCATCCAGATTGCTGTGTGTTAAAATGACTCCGCTGACTCATGTCTACGTGCACACTCCTGTGAAACAGCAATCTCCAGTGTTAATTCACTAATCCTAACTGAAAAGTTAACCTGAATCAATATATCCATTGCATGCTACTGTGAAGTTTCAAGTTATCTCATTCTCAGGAAGACAGGGATTTACTCTGGTTTCAGTTGTTTCAACCACAAAACTTCTTTCTGAAGGTCACATACATCTCAAAAAACTCTGTCATTACTGGGACTGTCTCACTGGCTATGAGTCCTGTGATCATTCAGAATTTGTATGTGCATAGCAGAGGACCAAACTAGCACTGAATATCTGCATCATATAGTGGATCCCACATGAAGTACGTACTGGACTCACCCTTCCTCTTCTATTTCCCAGTAAGAGCCCAGAAAGGCTCATCCATGAGATGGGAGAGAGGGAATTAAATCAGTTGAGATACTTTACAGAGCACTGCACATGCAGAGTCATGATTGGAAGCTTACCATGCTCAATATTTCCTTAAACCTAATAGTGCTGCGTAATAGTGCAATAATGTAGTCTTGTCCACATCTCTAACAGTCAATAGTTATCAGGATAGGAAAAGAGCATGATCACAGACTCACAAAATCATTACTGTTGGAAAAGACCTCTAAGATCATCTAGTCCAACCATCGTCTCATCCCCACTGTGCTCACTGACCATGTCCCTCAGTGTCACTTCTCTAGTGACACTACATTTCTCGAACACCTTCAGGGATGGTGACTCCATCACTTCCCTGGGCAGCCTGTTCAAATGCGTCTCCACTCCTTCTGAGAAGAATATTTTCCAAATATCCAACCTGAACCTCCTCTGGTGCAAGTTAAGGCCATTACCTATCGTCCTATCACTAGTATGATCACTGCACTACTGAACTTTCAGTTGAAGAAATCAATTCACACTTGTTCTCACAGTAGCAGGAGGTGGGAAAATGCTATGGAAATTTGTTTTTTCTTAAGATACTTCTTTTGGTAATATCACTGTAGGGTTGTACCCTTGAACTTCTCAAATTATCTTGCAACTCATTTTACCATTCAAGGTCTCTCTGAATGACTTCCATATTTACTCAATTTCAAGGACTCCCTCAAACTTCCTTGTCTTTTTTTCACGCTATCTGTATTCCCGTATATTTCCAGGGAATCTTGGGGATGTCCTTTTAACCTCTCCCATATGCTTTGCTCCAACCGTCCATTGTTCATAATACTACCTCCAGTAGGACCTCAGCAAAGATGAAGTGGAAGGAAAGAGAAGTACTTTCAGTAGGCATAAATGACTGCCATCAGACAGAGCCTTGGCCTAGGGGCAACTGGGATGTGTTTATTCCATGACATGCCATGCAGAAATACCTGAGCTAGCTGAGAACATGCTAGTTCAGGTTACAGAAGCAAAGTGTGTGCACATTAGCAGAAATACTGGAATTGCTTGGGTGTGGTTTTCAGAGATTATCCTGTTCCACCCAAACAGAGAAATAGTGTGGAGCTGTTATAGCCAAAAAAAAAGTGATGATTTCATTTCATTATACTTTTAAAGCCCCATTTTTTTGATTCAATGGTGCCAATTTCTTGTTGTTGTTTTTTGGGGCAGGGAAGGCTTAGATGAGTATTTGTTATTGATAGTGCATTTTGTACAGATTAAACTTGCAGAGCAGCTGTGAAGATGCCACTTCTATAAATGCCTTCTCTAGCAGCCACAAAGCATAGATGGCAGAATTGTAGGAGAAAGGATAACAGCAGAAGGGTTGAATTGAGTATTTCTGCTTGTCTGGACATCAGGAAAATGACTGCTGTGTAATTGAACAGGAGGGAATTAGGAAAAATAGTCTTCTGCTTCAAGTAGGCTATTGAGAATCAGGAGACTTCATTGTGGACCTTTACCACTGTAAATCATAGGAGCCTGGTTCCTTTCTACACTCCTCTACACTCCTTCTGCATTACCAAGATTCCTCAAACTGAAACTTAATCTCTTCACACATCCATCTCTACACCTCTCTTGGAGTTATTTATGTTGACCCATTGCCTTAGTTGTTTTTTTTTTTTTTTTTTTTTTTTTTTGAGTGTTTTGCTCACTGCTCCAAAAGGCAAATTTGATGAAATTTCCACATTCATTTTGGAAATGGCAGGAGTAGGAGGCTCTGCATCTTGTCCAAGCAAGTCTGGGGAAGGAGTTAAACCAAGATGTCCCAAATCCCAAATTAACACTTTGGCCTCTATATGATCCTCCTTCTATCTCAGTCACGCCTGGACAAAGAAAATTGCCTCTGCAAAAGAATTAACGTAACTTCTGCAATTAATTTATAAAGTTGGGCAATCACTCTGAAATAAGCACCTTTATTCTCAAAGAACACATTGGTTGAGGATGTTGATCAGGAAAAGCAAAATTGTCAATGCTTTCCCCCAGCTGCTGTGACCTCCTTACTGCCCACCTGAGATCTCGATGGTGGCTCATCAGTGCAGGGGTGCCACATTTCACCCTCAAAAAGTGGCCAGTCCTGTGCCAGATTGAATAAATAAGGGATACAATGGGATGGTTCTGAAGTGGGGAAGCTGCCTAAAGAGAATAAGTTTCACTGGAGAAGTTGAGCTGAAGTCATGAAGCTTGAAGCTGTGCAAGTGAAGCTGATGCCCTTGTGCTATGATGGTTGGTTTGCACTTCACTAGCAGCACAGCTAGCTTCCAGAAAGAGGATAAACATGGCTTTCAATGTAGATTAAAATACACACTCACTTTTGAAATGTAGCTGGTCATTACCAATTCATGGCTGCTGTCCAGCAAGTGGAGAAAAACATTTCCCCTTGTAGGTTTAGCAACAAAACTAAGATAAAAAAAATCAATGACTTATACTGTACACTAAAACAGCTTAAAGCACAAACACTTCCAGAGTACAATATTTCAAGCAGTCTCGTAACTGGAGGAGCTATTTTTTAACTGGATTCTGACTTTTTACTACCAAGAGCCTTGTCTTATTTGCAGAGGCTCTGCTAGCTGTCAGACATCCTGACTCCACTTAATAAACTCACTTAAAGCAGAACTTTCTTAAGTCTCAGTGTAAGTACATAAATTAGTTGTTTCAGCATTAGACCAACACACTTCTCTTTCTTTCCCTCTCCCGAGCACTGAGCTACAACGAAGAAACACAAGTCTCCAAAAAACCAACAGCTCATTAAGAAATGCTGCCATAACTCGATGTGCCTAACCACAGCAGCTCCTGTTGGCTTTGGTGGGAGCTGCAAGTCCACTTACTTGGAGGCATCACTGGGTAGAGTTTGGGTCCCTACGTTCAGAAGCTGCTTTAGAATTCTCTAGCTTTGTGCAGCACAATCTTGGTGGGAGAAATGCAGAGGTGACACCAGGTCACGGGGAGATTTTGCAGCAAGTAACACTGGAGCACCAGGAAGCTATGACACGCTGCAGCGTCTTACCAGATAAGCAGAAGCAGGGTGTATTTCATTAGTGGGCGGATCTTAGTCTGTTCTGGTTCCTTGTGAAATGAACCTTAACCAAGCCCATAGTCATGTCTCCATATCTGTCTGACCCTCCCTTGTAATTCCTCCATCCATTGGTCAAACTTATTCACATTCATCAGAGAGAAATACACTGCAGAAATAAACAAATCTAAGGGATGTGGGCTGCCAAACGGGAGTGAGGTGCCAGAAGTCTTTCTGTCTCAGAGGAAGACCACTTAAAATTTCAGTATGCCCCAAAAGAGAAAGGATTTTAGCGATGTGAGTTCACGTTTGGATGTCAGGGGGAAGTTCTTTACAGAGGGAGTGGTGAGGCACTGGAACAGGCTGCCCAGAGAGGCTGTGGATGCCCCGTCCCTGGAGGTGTTCAAGGCCAGATTGGATGGGCCCTGGGCAGCCTGGTCTAGTATTAAATGGGGAGGTTGGTGGCCCTGCATGTGGCAGGGGGGTTGTAGCTTCATGATCCTTGAGGTCCCTTCCAACCCTGGCCATTTCTGTGTTCTGTGATTTTTGGTGAAAATAAATTAATAAATAAAAATGATGCTAAGCTACAAGGATCTTGGTTCTGCATGTTCCTGTGCTGGCAGCTGTGGTTGATACTGAACAAAGACGGCTCCCAGGACAGTTGGAAAGACCCCAGTGGTCACTTATAGCAACTCTCTTCTCTGACAGCCCTTCTCCAGAGTAGGGACATGCAGCTCAGGAGCAATTTGCCCTTTTATAGGTCAGCACTTAATCCTACTCTCCAGTCCATTGCCCTGCCCGAGGAACAGCACGAGGTTGGTGATGGGCAGCAGCTGGCAAAGCTTGGTGTCGCCAATGCTATGTGTTGGACCTGGTGGCAGCTGCTATTTTTACAGCAAAACTCATTTCTTGCTAATAATCTCCATGTTACATCTTGAGAACCTGATCTAGCCCTCTGGTAATTTGATCTTAATTAAACAGTGTAGCTGCCAATCCAGTCCCTTTCTGGTAACCTGTGTATTGCAATGTTTGGTGTTAGTCAAACACAACAGCCATTTTATCGGCCCCAGTGTTGTAAATATAGCTCAATTTCTAAGCAGATGCTGATAGTAAAGCTTGCTTTGCCCTGCCCTACCTCTCCCACTAAGCTGAGTCATAATAATGCATGGGGTTAGCACAACTCCATCGCATGGTGTAATGCTCAGCAAGATTTGGCAGATAGGAGGCCCTAATAATCTTATGAATCTCATCTTTCACACTGAAGCGCTTGGCTGGGATGCACCTTTCTTGTGTGTGTTTTAGTTATTGTACAATATAATCTTCCAAGTTACATAATGGTTCTTCTTTTCACTCCATGTCACCCAAGCCCCACACAGGAATGCACACACATCATCTCCAATCATCCATGAGGTCCCTGGGGCCTCTGCTCCCCCTCTGTGGAACAATTTTAAAAGGGCAGAGGCTACAACTACTTCTCATCTGCATTTTCCAAAAAGCCATCTTCACCTATGTTGCATCACACGCCATCATCTTCTGGGGAGTTTTTAGCATATTGTGCCAAATTAAAATGAGGTTATCAGCAGAAAGAGCTATATTTTTCCCCCTCCTGAAATACTTGAAGCTGCTGAAGACAGAGGGAAGCAGATAGGAGGCAGATGCTTCATCCACCAGGATGGTTCAGCAATAGTTTCAATATGGGCTGGGTGTAATGGTAGCTAGAAACACTCTGATAGGTTTTTGGTCATCAGAGTGCCACCACTTCCCCTAAGCCTAACATGGGGCTTTGCTAAGCTCTTGCTGGACTCCAGGCTGGGAGTCCCCACGTGGTGGATGCAGGTTAAGGGGGTTATCCATGGGTTGCAGAACACCGACACCTGCCCCAATGTCACCAATCCAATGACACATGGGAGCCCTAGTCTGCCCAGCAGCTCTTCAAAAACCTTAGTAATTGGCCTTTGCAAATAATTTTTACAGAAAGAGCTAGAAATTTTGCAGAGGGTAATCAACAGAGTCAACTCTATCTGGAATGCTCTATTTTTCCTTTTTTTTTCACCTCTATTTAATTTTCTCTGTTCGGTGTGGTATTTTACTTCCCTTCTCTTTTCCCCAATAGAAGCTTTATCTCTCCCCTTGCCTTCTTCATTTCTTACAGCCTCTCCTAACCCAGTGACATCTGTGTTCAAACCTTCGAACCCACCACACTCAAGAGGCTCAGAAGCAGGGTAAACAAGTTTGCCTGTGTATTTAGCATACAGCTCAATTGTACATTTACAGTAGATATTCTGCCTTAATTTGCTTTTAAACAGACCCTTCAAACAGCTCAGAGCTCTGAACATTGTTCTTCTAGGTGCATTACAAAACTATAATTAATTAGCTGGGCTCCCCTGTGGATTTTCTCAGATTTTACCCAATCTTCCGCCAATTTTAATGACCTTCTCAGTCAGGGGCTTTACATCTGTAAACGCTGAGTGCTATTCAGCACTTAGTAAACAAGGAGTATCTGAGCAAAATAGCTGGAGCTTGCAATCAAACAGTTTACTTGTTTATACTACGGAGACGCTGTCAGTCTGGGTGGCTCTCAGCACCTGCCGGGCCACGTGATGACTGATTTTTGGCTTTCTGTCCTGTATTAAGAGAGCTCAAGATTGATCTGTGTTGCCTTTCTGTAAAGCTGGGATTGTCAGGAAATCTGCATTGCAGAGACCTGCTTTCCCACCCCCTCTTTTTGGCCTTTTTAAAGCAAGAAATGGCACTTTGTTCATTGTCCGTGTAAAACTTGCTGAGAGCTCTCCATGGAGCAATCAGCCAAGCGACTTTCAGCTGCTCCCTATTCCTGCTGGCCTCAGGCCAGCATTCCCCAGCTGGTGTCATATCACAGAATCACAGGATCACAGAATCACAGGATCACGGAATCACAGAATCATACGGGTTGGGGGGCACAACTGGGGATCCTCTAATCCAACCCCCTGTTAAAGCAGGTTCCCTACAGCAGGTTGCGCAGGAAAGTGTCCGTGTGGGTTCTGAATATCTCCAGAGAAGGTGACTCCACAATTCCTCTAGGCAATCTGTTCCAGTGCTCTGTCAGCTTCAAAGTAAACACTTTTTCCTCGTGATCATATGGAACTTCCTGTTCCATTGCCCCTTCTCCTGTCACTGGGCACTGCTGAAAGGAGGCTGTCTCCATCCCGCCCATTAGATGTTTATAAACATTGATAAGATCTACTTCCAGCCTTCTCTTCTCCAGGCTGAACAGCTCCAGGTCTCTCCCAGGAAGGGAAAGAAAGAAAAATGAGCAAGAGAAAAAGATTTGGTGGTCTGTCATCTGGGGACCGCCTGTCTACTACATTGTAATGCTCAATATCCCATCAGGTTTTAGCACACGTGATTCAAATGCAACTTCATACCATCTTAGAAGCCCACCTTGTGCAGGCTGTGTTTGCAGAAAACCACAAGACAGTGAGCACTACCAATGCAATGAAAGGCATTTTCATGTGGAAAGCAGCAGCCAGCTAGTGGCTGTGCAGGGGGAATAGAAAAAAATATTTTTGCTTTAGTCAACATTGGATTTTTGGTGGTTCTTCCTAAGGTAGAAAGGCAGCCTGGTATGCTGAGAAATGCTGCAGCTCAGCATTTAGCTGGTTGGGGTTTTTTTTTGTTTGTTTGTTTTTGAATGGATGTTATATGTAAGTTTGAGACATGCAGAGAGGCTGCACCAGGAATAACTAGGCTGAAGGGTCAGGTGGGCTGCATTAGAGATCTGGCTTCATATGATTATAAAGCTATGCTCTGGAGATGTAAATGGGAGAGAGAATTTTTCATACGATGTCAAATGTACGTGTCATAATGTGGCATGTAGATTCTCTATTCATTCTGAAAATGCACTTATTTTGAGACAATGAGTATGGATTTCCCCACTTGGGTAACAGATTTCACAACCAAACAGGGAAGTTAGAATACTTCTCGTTATTGCTGAGAGGAGTCAAATTAGAACATGAAATAGAATGATCTCCCTGGGATGTACAACATGTTCTCACAATGTGAGTGACAATTGCTAAAGACTGAAGTGAACCAATATTTGGTTTTAATTGTATGCTTTCAGAGATGTGTATGGTTCCTTTATGTTCTCTGTAGCTGCACTTGTACAGCAAGAATTGGAGTGATGCAACCAGTGAAATTTCTTGGACTGATATTTCTCTGGCAACTCGATGACCTTCATGAGCCTTCGTGTAAGAGCAGCTACTGAATGGGCTGAACACACTGAACTAAGACATAACCAGGCACCACCAGAGGTAACCTCACTAATAAAAGAAAAATAATTAGGCAACAAGTACTCTGTCTGTGCCCTGGCTCTGCATCTGTAAAACAAGGATGATGATATCGCCCTTATCTTGCAAGGGAGTTGTGAAGACACATCATATTAGAGGTGATTTAAGAGGTGCTCAGAGATTGGTGGGGAGAGGAGCAATGCAGTTTTTAACTTTCAGAGAGAGCAGAGCAAGAGCTCGTTTGAACTGCCGCTTCAGGACTATCAAACAGGAGTAGCTTTGGGGCCCTTTGTGCCTTCCAGGGCTGATATTAAGCCTGTTGTTTGGGTTTGTAGAGGCTGGATACCTCCTCAAGTTGTTGTGTGGCCCAGGCAATTGGGCAGAATGGCAGCAAATAAAGCAGACTGCTGGGAAAGCAGTCCTCGGGGTGCAGGCTACAGTCATGCTCCTTAGCCTGTTGCTGGACTGGAAACAAACTGGAGAATGGAGGAGGAGAAACACTGTGGAATTTACTGGAGATATTGAATGCTATTACACAGACTATGGTGCTTTCAAGAGAAACCTCATAAACCTTCAAAAGCAAAAAATAATGAAGAGAAAAAAGGGTACATTTAGTGAGGCACTGTTATAGGCTGCCCAGAGAGCTGTGGGTGCCCCATCCCTGGAGGTGCTGAAGGCCCGCTTGGATGGGACCCTGGGCAGTCTGAGCTGGAGGGGGGCAACCAGCCCAAGGCAGGGGTTGGGACTGGGTGGGCTTTAAGGTCCCATCCAACAAAAGCCTCACTATATGATTCTATGATTACTTAGTGTTTTATCAGAATAACTAGGCAAAACCAATACATATACAATGCATGATCACTTGGGAACACGAAGATGTTGTAAGAGCAGAAGGAAGATAGATGATGAACAGGGAAGATGAAGTCCAACAAATAGGAACATCAATTACTACAAGTCACACGTAGTTGTGAAGGCTTTGATACTCGGTTTGAGTAATCTCAGGGAAACACGAGGACCAGTGGCTAAGGTTTTTCAGATTTGGGATTTGAGTCCATTCAGAGGCCTTGAGGACATTGCACTTCTCACTTCTGTTCTTCATATACAAGGAGCAATTGCTTTTTCTGAGCAATCTGAATTGTTTTTGAATTATGAAGAAGTAACCAACGGTTAATCACAGATTGGCTTGAGGCTGTTCCTTTCTTTATCTGTTGATATAGTGACTAAAGCCCATGGTCTGTCTGAGAATTGCTTTCTGGGATCAGAGCGTGCACAGTCTGTAGCTAATGATGAGCTAATGCCTTTCAGCCTTTCAGCAGCTCTCAAACACCAATGTACCTCCTCTGTGGGCTTGCCTTGCCAGTGGTCACTGTTTTCCAGCCAGTCTTAGCAGTAACATCTTTGCAACAAGGTAGGCGTTCACATTTCCAACAGCCATATATATTTCCTTTTTACCTTAAATGTGAGAAGGAACAAAATCTGCAGATATTTTCATTGACTGGAAACCCTGATTGGGTCAGCAGTTCCGTAAGGGAAAAGAGCTGTCTGGTGAGAAGCAGAATTAGCTGATGGGTTAGACCATGGGGCTTTGATAACACTGATCAAGGAGTCATGCTCATAACCTACCTACTGCTCACCAGATGTACAGTATATTTAATCCATGCTTTTTATGTTGGAGAACTAATAGGTCTGGGTTGAGCTATGTGCCCAACCATGATAATCCTGCTGATGGTGATGGAATCAGCCCAAAGCTAGTTTGGGAACTGGTGCTAACCAGAGCAGAGGTTGGCCCAAGAAAAGCCACAGTTGTAACATAATGTTGTGCAAGTATGAACCGAGAGATTTTCAAGACAGGATTTCTAGGAAAAGGACAGAGAAAGTTTTTGATGTTTTATAAAGTCATTTTTGAGTGATTAGGACTTTAGCAAGAAGACTTTAGCATGGCCAGAGAATGCCATGAGTTTTCAGTCAGGCAACTGGAGAGCCGTTCATGATTGCTGTGATCCAGCTTCTGCCCAATGAACTCAGGGTAGTCTTGATGCCCCTTGCAAACTCACAAGGTGCCCTTTCCCATAGCCCTGGCAGGTCACATGGTGGCTGCATCAGTTAGGCTGTGTACAGGCTCATTTTTCCCTCAGTATAAATCCACATGTGGGGTCCTACACGAGGCAGACTTGGCACATCATCACCCCTGGCCCAGAAAACAGCTGCCACTCACGAGAGTTTGCTATGGACATAACTCACCTCTTTGCAGAGCCAATACCAGGTCTCTGCGCTATTAAAGTTCCCTTCAGATGGGAAATTTCACCATGCAATTCTCACAAATGGACACATGGAGTCTATTTTTAATTCTAAATCCCCTCACTTCAGGGTTGTTACTTTTCCTCTATTTCCTTTCATCACAGCAAGGCGCTTATTAAGATCTTGCTTCTGCAGCAGGGCAGACTTGTACAATTTGGATTTTATTTGTTGAAGAATAACCATCTGTCAGCTACTGAGAAGGAGGAAAAGAATCTATCCCTGAAGATTTGGAGATCTGCGAGTCTTTAACTAACTCTCTGAACATACTGTATCTCAGAACAGGAACTGAAGTGCCCTGGGAAATCAAACAGGAAAATCAAGTAATAAAGTGTTCAGAGAGGCGGTGTGTTAACGTGCAGCACGAAGGTGGAAGCACTTGCCCATGGAAAGCAAAGGGCTTGGGTTAATAATGAAAATGACCTCACTCTAATAAATTAGGCAAAAAAGTGAAGAGGGAAAGGAAACTGCTCTTTAAACACTTATTGTCAGAGCTGTTTAGCAGCTCTCAGTGCAATCAGCAAGTGCTCCCTGGTGCAGGTCTGGTTACCTGTTACATTTGTGGCAAGCTTGCTGAAGCTGTGCTGCGGGAACCACCAGAAAGGTCGCAGCATGTACACATACGGTACTGGGGATATGTGAGCTGCTCTGCATAATTACTCACCTTTTTTAATAAACTCCCTGGTCTCTTCTGAGACCTCCAGTGGCAGCACAGTGGAAACCTGCAGTAGTGTACACCAGGAACAGTGGCTGCTGTTACAGTCTCAGAGGGCTCCTTCACTGATGTGTAACAGTGCTGTAGAGCCAAGATTGCATTTGCACTGCTTGTTGGGCTCCAGTCAGTCCCAAAGGCTGCCACAATCCACCTCTGTTGACTGCAAAATTAGTCCAGTGCTACACATGGCCGGGAGGTGACAAGAGCTGGTAGGATGCTGCTTTAAATGCTTCACTACCCCACAGTTACAATCATAGCATCATTTGAGTTGGGACTCTTAATGGGTTCCCTGCAGTGAACACCTACAGCTCCATCAGGTGCTCAGAGCCCCGTCCAGCTTAACCTCCAATATCTTCAGGGATGGGGCATCTACCACCTCTCTGAACAACCTTTGCCAGTGCCTCACCAGCCTCAGTGTGAAGAACTTTTTCACTATATCCAGTATAAATCTTCTCTCTTTTATTTTAAAACAATCTCCTCTTGTCCTGTCACAACAGACCCTGCTAAAGGATCTGTCCCCTTCTTTCCTGTGGCTTCCCTTTAGATACTGACAGGCCACTCTCAGGTCTCTCTGGAGCCTTCTTTTCTTCAGGCTGAACAATCCCAGCTCTCTCAGCCTGACCTCATAGGGGAGGTGTTCCATTACTTGGAACATCTGAACACAGTGCTCCAGGTGAGGTCTTGTCAGAACAGAGGAGTAGGATAAACCTTCCTCTCCTTGCTGACCCACTTTTGATGCAGCGCAGGATACAATTGACTTTCTGAGGTGCAAGGGCACATTGCTGGTTCATGTCCAGCTTGCCATCCACCAGTACCCCCAAGTCCTTTTTGACAGGGCTGTGCTCCATCCTTACATACACCAGGTTGTATTGGTAGTGGAGTTTGCCATGACCCAGGTAGAAGACCTTGAACTGGGATTTGTTGAACCTCACGAGGTTCACCTGGGTCCATTTAACCAACAGTTAGTGATTATTTGCCAACCACTGATGGTCTCAGTGGGCATTCCCTTGCCATCTTAAATGGCATAGGCAAAGGAAGGACTGTAATTTGAGGGACGAACTACTGTACTCAAGCATGAATAAGAGGCAAGTATGGAAAATACTATGGGCTTGTAAAAAGCAGAAAGATATGCTACACAGAACAGAGTAAGAGAAACTAGGATAATATAGAAAACATTAGTATCGGCTTATCTCCTTTCCTCTTCTCTTTCTTTATGACATATGGCCTTTTGTATTTAATTCTTCTTGTGTTTAATGTACAAACCATGCCATCAGGAATGAAATTCAAAGATGTTTACTTTACTACTGGAAGACAGTGCAAGGAACAACTCCAAAATTTCCTGGAGAAATAAAAGAGCACTCCAGCCCATGTGACTTTTTTTCTTACTTTTCTCCATTCTGTCTCACCTGAACTGTATTTAAACCAAAACTAAGGATGCTGAGCAAAACCTTAATTTGGAAAAAGAAGGAGGTTAAGAGGATTGGAGAACTGGCTCATAAGTGGTAAAGGAACTTTGTGATGGGAAAGAAAGAGACACTGGGGAAGTTTGATAAGAGACAGGGTTAAATAGCATCATTTTGCATAGCTGAGCCTTGTCCAGTGTAACACATGGTGGAGCAATGCAAAGAGCAGCTACATCACTTCTGTTTTCTTCCTCTCACAGCAAGTCACACCTGTCAATCACCATAAATTGGAAGATTAGACATTTACTATCTGTTGGGGTTAAATGTGTTACTTTCATGCACTAGCTGGAAGCTCATAATTAGCTCACACCTTCTTATCAGAGACCAGCTCTATTTTCCTGTTCTTAGTTTTATAACTGTTTTGTATGCTGTAAATCTGTCTCCACTGGGGATCCCTTATTTACATCAATTTATTGCAAGAAAGACTGAACTAAATTAACACTAATTGACTTCAGTTCTGAGAGGTTTAGCCACAATTTCCTGTTCAGTTAAAGAGAGTTTCTAACCATGTAGGTGCACAAGCTGTAAAAATGCTGGGCTAAGTTTTGTCTTTGGGTAAGGCTGTATCCACCCAGAGTAATTTTTTAGTTTACAGTACAGTTGCTTCAGTGTAAATTGGAGCAGGAGCTACTCCACCACTATGCTTTTCCAACATTTAATTAGAAAACTACATGCTAAAACAATTGCCTCCTGCTTGGAAATTCTGGATCATTTTAAATTTGGAAAATATTTTTCTTTTATGTCTGGACTCTCTAGGGCTGTTCCCAT
The DNA here is from genome assembly GCF_019232065.1 of Centrocercus urophasianus. Taxonomy (NCBI): domain Eukaryota; kingdom Metazoa; phylum Chordata; class Aves; order Galliformes; family Phasianidae; genus Centrocercus; species Centrocercus urophasianus. The sequence goes on along the minus strand of NW_024884475.1, from coordinate 6,903,225 downwards.
ATCCTGGGGCTGTTGAAATGACTTTTCAATTCCATATAGTTGCATTGATTAAGATAAATTATTTGTCTTATTTTCCATTTTCATGTTACTCACTTAACTTCTCACCATTCCTGCTTTATATTCAGAAAATGTTGAAGCAGCCTGTAGAACTGGGTATGCCTCATTAGTTGAATAACTCAAGTCTATTCCAGAGTTATCTGCAAAAGAAACGCTGAGAGGCTTGGTATTTTTTCTGTAGCTTTTCAAACAGTCTGTTGCAGGAACAGATTTTAGCCAATGTGTTTGTGCATCTTGTGACTTACAAGGGTATTTGGTGGGGCGATGCCCAAGGAATTGCTGTTAGTAGTGTCTGGCTCCTCCTAAGGTACAGAGCAGTGCTTTGAATCTTGCCAAGCACACTTATTCATGTCTCTGGTCTGCATTTTCCAATGCTCCTGCCATCCTCCTTTTGTACATATTTTTACCATCACCAGCTGTTCAATAAGCCTCAGCAAGGGCTTTGTTCTAGCAGCAAAGAGTAAGTAGATCCCATAGGAAACACCGGGCCACTGGAAAAGTCTGTCTTTACAATCAATTCATACTAAAAGAGCCCTGAAGACCACAGTATGCATAGGTCATAGTCCTATGGAAGAAAAAAAGGCCAGTGTTGTCATATCCGTTCCAGTGCTGGCAGCAGTGTGTTTTCACCTTGAGCAGGGGACTGACAGTCCCAGATGCTCTCAGCGCCTGCAAGGTGAGTGAGCCGTGATGTTCACTTGGGGAAGGGTGTGAAGGACAGTGATGTGCATCTGCAGAATGATAACATGTCTAAAACTTGCACAAAGACAGAGGTTAGGCTTTGAAACCTGTGAAGTCTTTGACACAAGAAAGTTTTCCAACATGCTCCAGTCTTCTTTTGACCAGGGATCCACATATACCAGAGAGAGCTTTCAGAGTCTGGATGCAAGATCTTTGGAAGTCTTCTCCAAAGTCCCACAATGAATAATTGTAACCATGTGTTTACGTTTGTTTGTTTATTTGTTGATGATCTTGGCAACAGATTACATACTGCAGATAGCATTTTGGAGGACTTCAGTATAAAGCGTGGAGTGCTGTCTAGTTCACACCATCACTACCCTCAAGCTCTTTAAATCAAGAGCAGGAGCACTCAGTAGCACATTCAATGAAAGAAACGTGGGCTAGCAGACCCCTACCAGCCTTTTGTTGGGAAAGATTCTTTTGCAGAAAGGTGATACTTCAATAAATGTGCAAGCAATGTTTTCTCATGAGAAAAAAATCAACCATTCACATTTTGGTGGAGAGCTGGAAGTGAAGTCCTAGAGAAGTTTGGGTGCTCTCACTGAGCCAAGAGCCTGCTTCTACATCCTGGCAGGTTTTTAGCTTTTTTTTTTTGGTCAGAGATGTGTTCTAATTGGGATTTTTCAAATGATCCATTTCTGACAAGAATGCATGGCAGTCAGCATCATCATTTCAAATTTTTTGCAACTTTTCCACATTTCCCTAAGATTCCTAACTTCAGGAAAAAACAGACAGCCAGTAGGGAAAAAGAAGACAAAAAATTCTCAAAATTACTTCTGCTGTGCTGAACTATTTGAAATTGTGAATGCTGAAAGGTAGATGTAAGATTATTATTTTTTTTTTAAGTTAAGATTGTATGGGTGGGATCCTGTGGGATGGGACAGATTTTATTTTGCAAAACTGCTATTTTTTTTTTTTTTTTAACCATTTCCCTTTCCAGTCATTCCATAAGGGATCTCCTTTTGTCTATCCAAAGATAAAGAGCTGTTGCTCTTTCCAGTTAACATTTTACTGTTTTGAAGATCTGCAAAAATGCTGAAAAGCCTTCTAATGCCACTCTCAAAACTGATTTCCACCTGGTTTTAACAGCTTTGGGGAGACAGAGAGATGATGGGCTTTGAGGAGGCCTTCAACATGTGTGGAATAGAATTCCACAGAAGAATTGAGTCACGTGAAGGGTTAATTAATTAACACAATTAAGGATTTGGCGGTGGAGTGAGGAGTTAGGAGACCTGGTAGAAGAGATAGAAATACACTGTGGATGATATAAGGAGGGTGCTTAGACAGCAAATTGAGAATAGAAAGGATTCCCTGGGACAGGCTCTTGGTATGGCTTGCAGTGGATTAAGTGTCAGAGAACACCCGCTATGTTCTCTACGCAGCAGAAGCCCAGGAAGTTGTATCCCAATGACTTGAAATAGGGCAAAAGTTGTGAAAAAACTACAGTTGTGAAGCCTTGTGAAGTTGCAAGTCTTGCACTGTATTGACATTTTATACTCTGCTCTTCTTGTCTGTGACCGTAGGGATGTGGCCGGGATTTCTCTCTGTTTATTTGGCCTGGGGAGCAATGGATTTAGTAGAAGACTGCAGCTGGTTCCCTCTTCACAAGAAGCCATCTTCTTTCTCCGCTGCCTGCTGAAGGAGTACAGGAAAAGTAACTTAAGTAAGCATATATCTTTCAAGGTAATTGAGGTGAAGTGGTAATAGCATGTCTCCTTTTCTCCATGTGCTAGAAGTAGCTTGAAATGATGTCTTAACCCTTAAACATCTGAAATTAAAAAATACAAAAAAGAAAATGTGAGTTTCATAAATGGAGCTTTCCAAGAGAAAAATAAGTCCGTTAGGGCCAACTCAAATATGTAATCATTTCCAAATTGTTTTGGTTCAACTACTCTATTGAAAAACAAAAAAAGTACCCAAAATGCATTTATAATAAGTCAAAATAATTTTCTTACTTAAAAATTAGGGAGCAAAAGTTTTGATTTAGAAAATATCCAAATAAAATATTCAGTCATATTTTTAGTGAGCCAGAATTTGTTGAAACAGAACCTTTCTTGACAATGTAAGTTCATCACAAATAAAACCTTTCTGATAAACAACTGAAATGAGTTCCCCCACAACCCTCTGTCCGACACATAGCTCCTGTTTATGATGTAGGAGATGTAAGTCTTGCAGGATTTACCAGAATGGGGTCAGACCCTCTAAGCACTGCCAGAAATTCAAATCTCAGATTCCTGCTGTAACTATGGATGTGTTACAGCATGAAGTTGGGGTGTTTGCTGTCCATCAGGAAGGTGCAACCTGGGATTAGTACACATAGACCACCTAAGGACCTGATGCATGTGAACCATCCAAACAAATGCATTGCTTGGGTACAGTCTGCTGCTCCTCTGCATTTTCTCTCATATGGACAGAGAAGATCTGCTCCTAGACTGGAAGTGGCATTTCTAGGACTGAAAGCTACAAATTCACTTGAATTTCAAACACCACCATTCCCAACTCAACCCCAGAATAGAAAGCTGATTCCCTTTGCACCAGAGGAAATACATTTTTACTTCACAAGAGCAAGATGAAGAATTGCCTTTCCAGTTGCAATTCTTTTGGACACTTCCTAAGTATTCTCCTCAAACAACTGGTGCCAGAAATTTTTTAGGAAGAGAACAGCAGCTTTTTACACTCTTATGAACAGCTGTGTAAAAAAATGCAATTAACTGTTCCCTGAGCTGTTGACAGCTGGCAGCACTATTTCATGATGAAATATCAAAACTATACTCATTCTATCTTACAAGGAACAGATAACCTGCAACAATTAGAAGTTTTGAAAAGAACAGATGCTTTTTTTTCTGTTTGAGGAGAGCGAACGCACAGATTTATGTAACCCAACAGACTTTGTCCTGTCCTCTTCTGAAATAATGGAGTCATAAAATTATTACTGTTGGAAAAAACCGCTAAGACTGTCTGGTCCAACCATCAGCCCATCCTCACCATGCCCAGTAAACCATGTTCCTCAGGGCCATGTCTCTATGGTTCTTGAACACCTCCAGGGACAGTGACTCAAACCATCTCCCTGCACAGTCTGTTCCAATGTCTTACCACTCTTTCTTAGAAGAAATTTTTCATAATATACAACCTAAATAAAATAAAAAGGAAGATCAGCAACAACACTTCTCTTTGTAAAGTATTCACCGCCTGCATCCTGTTGTGGGCCACCGTGGGATGGTTGTGGAGTTCACAGCCAGAACAGAGCTGAAGGACACTGCTTTTATTATCAGTTAGGGAGAACATCTGTCCTAGTCCTTTGCCTTGTCAGGGTAATTATTCCAATCATACAGGAAAAACAAACTCACCCATTGAAAATAACTGGATAAGAAACTAAGAAGTGAAACAGAATCCTTTGTCACATAGGACATCTGATATCCTGCTCCCTGAGAAGAGTCTCTCATGAAAAAAAAAAGGAAAAAAAAAGGATAAAAAGGGCAGCTTGGATTCTGCTCTTCCTTAGACAGGATCAACTGGGAGATGTTCTGGTGTAATCTTTCTCAGGAATATTTTAAATGAAAAGATTTTATGCTAGATACCAGAAATTATCATTTTATTTTTTCAAACTGGCTTCTGGAACTGTGAAAACATGTGTTTTCCCATGTGCAAGCAGAAGAGATACCTCGGGATATTTGAATCAGGTGGCTGAACACATGCTTGTCCCATTTGTGTGCATAGATTCCTGCATGATAAACATCTCCAGATGGCCCATCTGAGGTTACGTATGGAAAGCACGGTCCTTCATTCATTATATAGGTGTGGATAATCTCTATGCTTAGCCAACAAGTAGTAGTGTATGGAACTGGGGCTGTGCACAACCCATCTCTACCACCACAATCCCATGCCCTTAGGTACAGGAAACTGTAAACCCTGATAGGGGCCAGAGGGATAGAGGAGTCATTCAACAGAATTCCAGGAACTGGGGAAACCCAAGAAATGACACAAGCAAGACCTTTCCATAACGTCTCCAAGATGAGATGGAGAGCATCAGGCATTCTCAAAGCTCACAGACCTTTCTGTAGGGTGCTACTGATTGGACTGAATCCATACAATGAATTGTCCTAGAAATATCTGGTTACTTGGCCTTCCCCTTGTCCTTTGTCAGATAAATGTAATCCCAAGACCCTTCAGGAGACTGCTGATTGCAGAAGTTTAAAAGTCTTCTTTACAACAGAGTGATGCCAATTGCTGGCGCAGTTTCCTGGTTGAATTTTATTTCATAGAAGCAGGTATTTCTTTTTTTGGAAATGCCATTAAGAAATGTTACCTTCATACCAGGCAAGCAAAGGTTGAAACCAGGTTAGGCTGCACTTAATTTCATATTTATGTTCCTAATTCTGTTTTTGCAGTGTTTCACATTACAGTTTTTCCTTGTCTCCTAAGCCTCTTTCACTTGATAAATATACTTGTATTATGAAACTGCCTACTTTCTACATTCTTTTCACTTTCTTCTCTCACATCAAAGCCAATATAAATAAAGAGTAAATTGTTGAGCTAACAAAACTGTTAAGAGAATACACTTTTTCCCCTGGAGCTGTAAAGATTTCCAATACCCTTGCAGAACTGTCTTAGATCAGTAATTGTTAATGGAATAAAACAGTGTCAAAAGGTAAACACAGTTGTTTGATAAGTCGGGTTGACTGTGCCTTTCTGGACCGTGTCTCTTGCCTGTCTGCTTTTGTTTTGTTAAGATTAGCTGTTCTCAGTTCAAGGGAGTAGCCAGAAAATGAATTTTGTATACACTGCTCTGTTTGCAACTTCCAACCCCTGCACTTTTTCATTCTAACACAGCTAGCACGTATCCTGCTTCAAAGCAACTTTCACAACGTGCCCTTGCACAATCTCTGAACTAGTTATTGTAGATGCAACACTGACTGAAACTCAAAGGATGAACCAGTGAAAGTCACAACAGCCAAAACTTCTGAAAGGCATCAAAAATTAGCAGCTCAGCAATTCCGACAGGTTGAACAACAATCCTTATAACAAAGAAAACCAGGGAGATATCAAGCCAGCTTTCATGCTGTCCTTGTGACACCTACTCACTCCCAGGAGCAGTGCATGGTCCTGCTGGGCTGAGTACTGCAATTCTGAGTCTCATCTTCCAGGAATTTATGCCTGATCTCCAAATACAAGGGACTATTTCATTCTAAGCACAGATTGGTGGCAACCAAAATTTCATGGCAAATTCCCATCTCACAAAATATTAGCCCACACTGGGGAAGAACTCTGAGCCTAGTTTGCTTTTCCCAGTATTTAGTAAGACAGATCTCATAAGATGACCAGAGAGGGTAGATTTTCTGCACCTGGGATGAAAAATTTGCCAACAACAGCTTTGCAGCCCAACATCTCAGACAGCCTGGAGATACCTTGGTGGTGAGAGAGATCTAAAGTCATAATAATTATTAGATATGTCATTAGGTTTGCCAATGGTTAAATAGGAGCTAATAGGCTTTTGAAAGTCTAATTTTGGGCTCTGAGTACCTTTTATATCAAGTCCCTTTTCAGATTTCACCATTCTTCCACATCTGTCTGAAGCAGCCAGTGGATAAATACAACATCCAGCTCTTGGCTGCTGACACTGTGCACCTCTGTTGGATTGGAGGAGGTCAAAGGAGAGCAGCAAGGCCCTCAGGAAGGGAGGGAGGCATGGAGAGAGCATTCAATGTAAGGAAACATCAAAAAACAAATACATATTTCTTTGTTAAGCAAGTGCCAATAAAGGCACATGGGTAAACATTCAGAATGTTCACATGGAGTAATCAATATCCTTGATGGCCCAAGAAAACAGTGAAAGAATGGGATAAAACTCAGCGGGGAAATTGCAGAGGGCTGTTTGGAAAAGCTTTCTGACAGTGAGGTCTGTACTAAGAGTTGTGCATTTTGCACAAAGCTAATCCACCATTGAATGTCCCTGTGTGTATAAGTACACTGCACTGCTAGAACTAGAAACCTCTCTAAGCATGTTTAATTCACATGGTTAAAATTTGGTTAAGTACTCCAAGTTAAACACATGCTCTAAACAGAGGCCTATTGCTTGGGACATATGCTTTAGTATAGAAACTATGTACTGCTGTCAGTAAAAATCAACAGCTCTGTTACAACATGCAGAAATTCCGGTGTCAGAAGGAGGACCTCTCACAATAAAGTCCTGAGAAAAAGAGGAGAATGTGCATCTAGATGTTACACACATTATGCTTCTTTAACGTTAGAACACTTGGTATCTCAAGAAAAAACTAAACAATGCATGAAACAATTATTGAGATGATTTCCAGCCAACAATGATATCAGAGTTTGTCTACACAAAACTCTGTGGTCTCCATTGCTAAATTTATCCACTTCATTAAGGCAGGTCTGCAAGGAAGCACGTGGCATCTTTTGCGATTTCCTCTGACTTTCTAGCTTTATATTGGAATTTTTCTTTCTTTATATATACACATTATTACACATTACTACTGCTATGCCAGGCACAACTTTCAGTAACTCAGGAAATCTGCACTCATTCAGTGATCTGTAGGTTTCTTTCTTGTTCTGGTTCCTCAAGAGTCCTGAAACAGAGGGAGTGGTTCCATTCTAAAGAAATTTGCATCTCCGTCACAGTCAGTGAAAAGTTTGTTCTCTCCTACTTTTCTTTGATGGTGTCTCATGTTGTTTGCTGGCCATTCACATTTGCAAGTGCACAGCATCCCTGTGTGGAACAGAGGCATGTGAAGGCAGCTCTCCGCTTGTGCAATACAAAGACGATGTTTGCCTGGGTTGGGACTTCTTGCTATTGCAGAAAGAAGCTGCTATTGTGCTCTGCGTAATCATTCCCTGTTGGGTGAATGCATGCCAGTCCACATTAATGATGTTACTGTTACATTATGCTAATTGTATCTTTGAAGCTCTGTAATTCTGATTTTTCTAAACAGCTCGATAATAACAGTTAATTAAAAAAAGATGTTCCCTGAAAAGGGCAAGAGAGATGCTCTCTCAGGATCTCAGAAGATTAACAAAGGAAAAGCTTTGTCTCTACTGTCCAATTGACCTTAGACACAAACACAAGTTATTAATTAATCAATGCCACTTCAAATGATCTGAGAGGACATGAGAAGGAACCAGGCTACAGACAACAGGAGGTGGGAGATTTGAGCAAGAAAGAACAGAATTTCCCTCTTGGCTTCGCCTTCCTCAGCTATCCCTGAATTAGGAAAAATTACAACTTTATACTCCCCAGGAGAGCTTAGAGAGTTGATGCCGTACATTTCAAAAGGCAATGACTTGAAGCTGTTGCAAGACGTGTCAGAGGGATGTCCAACACAGTCATGCTCTGAGGAGGTAGGATGCACCAGGACACCTCCTCCTTCTTCCATCCAGAAGAAAAAAAACGAAGTTACTGCAGAAGTGGAGGGAGACTTGGGTGGAGTTCAGCCTTACCACAGATTTCTTGTGCAAAAACAGACAAGTCTTTAAAGCCTATTTCTAGAAGGATATTTAGACACACAAATAAGTTCTCAGATCTAGGTTTTAGCCTCTCCCGCTGTCTCAGAACTCCACAAAATGAGGTTTTTCCACATTATCTCGTCACATCTGTTTTGGCAATGATCTGTGGAGGGCAGGAATGGCCCTCCTTTCTATGCATATAATTCACTACTGAAGTAAATAATAAGAACTTGATGGGAAAGTTAAGAAGTTACATAGAATACACTCTTTCCATTGTAAGTCTTCTGAAACCTTTCCAAATTTTGCTGCTTTTATTTTTGTTGCTGTTGCTGGTTTGTGTTGAGAAACGATCTTCCCACACGTCCGTTTTTGTTCTTGGTCTGCAACTCTGAGCGCGGCTATGAAGTTCAAATGGCTCTCGCTGGTCAGAGCCTATGGGGCTTCTGTGTTCCTGTCATTTCATGTGTCATGCAGACAACCCAAACCCACAGCAATAAAAACTTTATAATACAACAGCCCCCTATGTGGTTGATGTATGCCACATGGTGTATTCTATTTGTTACTGGTCACACTTGGAAAGTATTCAGTTTCATTTTGCCACCCAGTCCCATTGTATAAAGCAATTTTTTCCTGTTTGAAGTCCAGCTTTTTAAATTTTTTTTTTTTAAACATTAAGTATTTCTCTTTAGTGAGGTAACAAATGCCATAGGAGAATATAATGAGCAATGGTTCTAATCTGTATCTGTGATTCTTATCCTTTTTTCAGGCATTGGATCCTTACTTAACATTTGTAGCTGTACAGACACATAAAATTAGTAAAAACAATCAACAGATCCTGCTTTTCTTTAAGAATATTTTAAAGCCTTCCATTATTGGTTGCAAGCCTGTATGATGCTTTTCCATGACTGAAGGGTTCACTGCATGCAGAAATATTTGTCATGTCTTTTGTACAAAGCATCCCACACAGAATAACTTGTGCTGATAACAAAGGGAATGCATATAAGGACAAAACGTAGCTACTAGGCAATACATTTCAGGAGGCAGGTGGGAAGATTTTCTGTTTGTTTATTTATTTATTTTTCTAGTTTTGCCACAAACAGTGTTTTTCAGTGAGCTGAATCCAAGAGTATTCTCAGCTGGGGAGAAAGAGCTGATTGGTGGTAGCAAAATATTGAACTGCTCAAGGTTCCTGCTTCACAGTATATAAAACCAGTCATATCAGCTCATGTTTCACTTTTTATGTCTTTTTTATGAAAAATGAAATGAAAAATTTTTTATGAAAAAACACAGAAGAATCTGATAAGCATAGCTGAAAACTCCACTGAACTGCCTATACAAGCAGCCTCCTCAGTGTGCAATTACTTTCACATTTGTCATGAGAAAAAGGCACTTTTAGATAAGTAGATGTAATAGGTCAGCATGCAAATTGGGTGTGAATTTGCTCTAATGGTGTGAAGCACAGCTCCTACACAGCTCCACTGAGGCATCCAGTGCTGACATCCAATTGCATCACCTTGCTTATAGCTTCCAGGGGCCAAACTAGTCACCGAAATTAGAGGGGGCTGTTTATCTCTGAATCTCCAAGATATGGATACACTTCATGTTTAGGAGTAAAAATGTGCACATGTGATAAATGACCAGACATGTAGCTGAGAAGGTCCTAGGACTGTAACTGAATAAAGGTGTAAATATATCAGTACTCCATGTCCTGATGGTTACAGAAGCTTTTTAATAAACTGTGTTTTCCATCACTGAGAGACTTTTATCAGAGTTAGAAACAGGAGCTCTGACTTGAGTCTCACCATGGTAAGCTGGGTGCAGGCTGTCACAGTATCACAGAATTGCAGCGGTTGGAGGGGACCTCTAGCAATCATCGAGTCCAACCCCCTGCTAAAGTAGGTTCCCTACAACAGGTTGCACAGGATTCAGGCTGATCTTGAATATCTCCAGAGAAGGAGACACCACGACATTTTGGGCAGCCTGTTCCAGTGTTCTGCTATGCTCATAGTAAAGAATTTCTTCCTCATGTTTGTATGGAACTTTCTGTGTTCCAGTTTTTGCCCATTACCCCTTGTCCTGTCACTGCACATCACTGAAAAGAGCCTGGGATGATGTGCACTGATTGCTACATTGTACATGGGAAGTTTGGCTAGGAGGATGCATTCATGTTGCAATGATTTACTCTTTGCAAACCTAGCTGAGCTAAGCACGGAGCTACTCCTTCTTCCTTTCCTCCTCTCTATCAACCAGGTGTATTTTGAGTGCCAACACAATAAGTGCATCTCTACTTTTGCAAAGGCTCATGAAGGATCAAGGTTGGTCGCAGGCTCATTGTGATCACACTGCCTGGCTTGTGTCAGCAATATCTCAGTACTTGTGCCTGGCAGCCCCAGCAGTAAGCAATGCCAGAACAGCTTTGACCACTACATTAAAAAACACCAAAGGACAATACTTCTCCATGAAAATAGTCAACAGAGCTTGACAGCCATTACTTACAAAAGCTCTTGGGCTCTGCTGTACGCAGATCTCATTGGCATTTTGTACTGATGCCAAAGTGTCAAATTTCTCTCCAGTTTTTAGGGTCATGACAAATTTAAGAAACCACAAATGAAGATGAACTCATAGAGGACATACTAAAACATTCTCTAGTAGCTCTGCAGCCATTGTTTCATGTACTGTGTTTAACACAACCGCAAGCTGTCATGGAAGTGACAGGGAAGGTATTGGCACTGCTGTGCTAAACTGCTCTCAGATGGGAACAATCTAGTGGGTGACCTCAGTTGGGGCTCAGTGGTCCTGAAGCCCTGGAAGGCAGGCAGGAGTGTGAGCAACATTTCTTCTGTTGATGAGTACAGTTGTAGCTGGAGGGCATGAGATTAAGATTACAAGATAAAAGCACAGAATAATGACAAAATGCAGTTCTCCAGCACATGCTGCTTGAGCTGTTAGAAATTACAGGCTAGAAGAGTGCTCTCAATAGCTGCAAATTGACAGTTTGCTAGACAAAGTGATGCTGGAATGGCACATTTATGTGATAAAATGCACTCAACTTTGTCATTTCTCCTTTATAAGGCTGATAAGGGCTCATGACATGTAACGTATTACTTGAATTAGCATAATTTTATCCACAAACCAAGATCCAACTGTGAAATGCACTATTCGAGACCTATAATGCAGTTCTTTCAAAGAATTGGAATCATGAGGTTGACACAAATGGAAGGGGAAGGGCAAGGACAAAACATCAGCAGGAAATTGAATGGCCTCTACCTTTTAGTAGCTCAATTGCAAAGACAGATATTCTGAATTCCAACTCTGAAATAGGAGGGGGGAGGACACAATAAGGGACCTCCTGGAAAAGCGTCCTAGAAAAGGCAGAGGTAATGGAGGGTGCTGGCAAGCCTGAAAGTTGAAAAGAGACCAAATGCCTTGGTGTTTTAGCATTCCCTCTCAAAATGGCACTTCTTATTTGTGATGATGCAAAAGGATGTAATTAACATCAGTTGGAGCTGAAATAACACTATTTTTTTTTACCCTCAGTACTAAATGCGGATTAGTAACTTTCAAGGGTTTTTGTTTGTTTGTTTTGTTTTGTTTTTTTATCCAGGCCAAAATTAGTAAGTCAGATGAGAGCCAGAAGTGAGACCCAGTCAAGTGTTTAGACTGCTATGGCAATCCATTAAAAACTTTTGCTAGAAAATCAGTTTTCTTGCAGAGGTCAAGAAATTGCTCCAGGATTAAAAACTTTGCTCGTTATTCCTCTCCATAAAGAGGAAAGAATATTGAAAAGGCCACTAACCAAGTTCATGTACCTTAGTTATATAAACCATGTTGCTTAGAAATGGCGATGCCCAATTTTAGAAAGCATGGAAAGAACACAAAATAACTCTAGATTATAAAGCTGGAAAGGATCATACAGACCACGGACATGGGTAATGGAGAACAGTATGATACCTGTGGATGGACCCAGAAGGAAATCACGCCTGCTGTCTCTGAATTTTCCTAACTGAGCACAAACTCACTTCTGTTTGCCCTGGTTGGTAAAAGAAAAATAATTTTATCTGAACACCAGAGAACTGTAATTGAATACAGTCACTTTTCCCCAGTCATTTAGGGTGGACATTAGGAAAAGTTTAAATATGCTTGCATGTTAGAAATAACTGTCTTATGACATCTCCCTCTCTGGAACAGGTTGTATTTATTTGTCAGTGATACAGGGAGATTTCAGTGTTTTGTTCTTCCCTCAGTTTCTAGGATCCCATGATTTCAATAGTTATTCAAATTTTGTAATATCATCTGAACTAGGCAGTTGTTTTGAAAGTTTCCAGTACAGAAATCACTTATGATTACAAAAGGACTGAGAGCTAGGAGAGAATTGCATCCTCAGAGCTTGGCACACAACCGTTCCACTGGGTCCTTACCAAGGAGTGGCGTTCTCCCAGCCAGCCTTAAATGGCTTGTGCTAGTACCCAAATTCAAGCTGACACCTTGGGACAGAGCCTACCCTGCTGGTTGGTAACAATAACCCCGTGGCAAGCTGAATTCTCTGCCTGGAAAGAATCAGGAGTCAAAACATTCGTGTTTCAGGATGCAGGCCAAGTGCAAGCCAACAGCATAGGAAAGAAAATTCTTTCATGGATTAACTATTCCTAGATTGTCCACATGTAGTGTTTACTGTTCTTTTGTTCCTTTCTCCAAAGCCACAATGAAATATAGTCATTGGAAAAGAGAGATGACCATGCTGGCATGACATGAAACCTCCTATATACATGTACGATATTGCTCAAAAGACATTTGGTGTGTGGAGATGACATAGGCACACAGAAGGGGTTCAGATGACTCACAGTCTGCTTAAGCAAGTTTTGCAAGCTGTCATACACTCTATGTATATCAACAAAAAAAGGAGATGCATAGAAAATAAATCCTTTTATTTGTGAGTGGTATGCCACAGTTATGGGGCAGTGGGAACTTTAGAGGGAATGCTTCTAGAAGTGCTCCACAGATGATGCCCTCTGGGAGCTGCTTTCTTTAGCTCATTTACCTCCTGTCAATCTCCTGGGCATCTCCTGAGCAGGCCCTGGTACCCACTGGTACTGGTACTGCCTAGATCAAACTCCAGAAGGTTTTTCTCTGTAACAGACTTTAAGCACAGATACCTCAAGATCAGTTACTTTGAGAAGAACAGCCAGTTGCTATCACTGATACCCATGGCAGGGGGTTGGAACCAGACAGTCTTTTAAATCCTTTCCAAATCAAGCTATTCTGTGATTTTATGATCCTGTATTTCATTCCCATCTGCAGAGCTTCATACTAAGGACAAACTCCTTTTTTCACCTTCCACCAGGAGAGAGAGGACAATGTCTGGTCCCCCTCCTCATACCCCTTCATCTCCTTTTCTCATGCTTCAGCTCCTATAGGTTTTCTTAATAGTTTGCTTTGTTATAAACAGAGCTGCCAGGCTGTTTGGAGCGAGGCCTGCAACCTTTTCCAGGCGGGGTGGGGACAGAAGGCGCAGACTGCCCCATGAAATAAACGTTGTGCTTTTCTTTTCATCAAGAGTGTCCTTTGTGCTTTTTTTTGCCCTAAACAATGAAGCAAGCTATCCCCAGAGGTGGTGGTTGTGACAGCCAGCTGGAAGGCTGCCTGGCCTTTTGTGCCCAGTTGATAGAAGAGCACATCACCTCAGCTTCTCCAGGGCAAGGGCAGGCTACGCGTCCTCAGGCAATGACCCTCTTGTCTCTCTGGCTGGAGCTTTCCAGCAACAGACATGATGTGCACAGCCATCGAATCATAGAATTGAGTTGGAAGGGTCCCTTAAAGCTCATCTAGTCCAACTGTCCTGCAATGAACAGGTATATCTATAGCTAGATCAAGTTGCCATGAGCAGCCAAACTCTGGTGTTCTGTATGTGTTTGTCCTGGCAGCCACTAGGCTCATCAGGTGAAGGAGTCCCATTCTCCTGTGCTTTCCCTGGTATCACTATTAAATTCATGTTGTGTGTCCCACAGAGGCAGGTGCTACCTGGGTGAAGTTTTGGTGCAATCTGTGTCTCTGTAGCAGATGTACATCTGTATGCTGAAATGCCTTTATTTCGGAAAAAGCTCTTTCAAGTGGGGCTGTTCCCCATTTGGCTGCTGCAAATGGGTGCCTTCAGCTCCACACTGGCTTTTCCTCCTTTAAAACTGAGCAGGTTCCCAACTTGCTATCTGGCTGTGAGCTGAGCTCCAGCTTGTTAATTAGATGGGAATAGGTGTACATAATAGTGGTGCCGTCCTTTTTGAATGCAGCCTTTATGTGAGCAAATAAGGAATTTTATTTGCTGTGCCCAGTCAGTCCTCAATCTATTTGCGATTTAGCTTCTCACTCAGAAAGAATCCTATCGAGGCATCCAACTCCCCCAAAATGGGCGGCAGGCAGGGTCAGCTTAACTGTTCATATACAAAAAGCCCAGGTTGCTTAAGTGCAAATTCAGGGGTAGCTTTCCAAGTGCTCAGCACCCTTGGCTTAGGGCAACTCTTCAGAAGAGTTCTGGACCCCTAATTACAACAGTTCAGGCCAGATTTTCTGCAGGGATCAGTCTCTGGTTTGCTGGCTCTCAATCCTGGACAGTTATTTCACTGCTGAGCAGATCAAATGATGTAGTCTTCAGCAAGCAATGAAAAACACCACGTTTCTGGGATTGCACATTGTAGGCATCACAGCTGCCTGGTGCTTGCCAGACTGTAAGCAATTATGCCAGCAACTAGCAAGCTGTCAGTTCTTAGTGTAAGCTGCAAATCTATCAGGAATTGTTTATATTTCACAAGGGGATAGATAGAGAGAAGATTCATTTAATTTCCCTTTAAAAAGTCTATATGTGTGGCAGAAGGTCAAGATAATTTTAGAGACAGATTTTTCAGCAAGATCCTTTAAAAAGGTGGTGCTGTTGGAGTTAACAGCCGCTCCTGTGAGCACAGCTAGAGATGGAGAAGAAGGTTTATTCCCTGGGCTGGAGTTTGCAGCAGATGCTCTTAGCCCTGCTTCAGCTGCCCAAACTCATTTTCTAGTATCAGGATCACACTGAGGCCTTATCTTTACCCCTTTGACAGAAGTACATGGCTCTGCTGTGCTTCTGGAAAACATGACTGTTTTTTCACACCCTAAAACATAAGCCAGGGATATAGGTCCTATCCAAACAAGGAATGCCAGGACTACAACATATCCTTATCTAGTGTTGTTTTCACTAAACCCAAAACTCAGGCATTAGACAACGTCATAAATTCAAAACAAAATCAGCATCAACTGAGGTGCGGGATGGGCAAGAGAATTTCCTCTCATTACCTGTGTACAGATATGGACAGGCTAGATCCAGGCACGCTCAACAATAATGTGATGGGAAAGCATTTCTGAGACCAAGGAATCAAAGTTATCATTTTTGTTATTCCTTCAGCACTCAGGATGATGGGCAAAGATTAAGACTGCTTGGTGGGGTGAAAAATGTGAAGACATTCTGTATATCTGGGCCAAATTATTCAAGCTTCCAGATCCAAAAGCGATGATGTTTGCACATTTTCTTCTCTCTAAAAAAGTATTTTGGAAAAAAATATGAAAATCTAATGAGTAACAATACAGCAGACAGCAAGTCATACCTTCTAGTGTAGAGTAATACTGTTCTCATTACACATTGTTGTGCTGAGATAGAAAAACCCACTGAGCTGAAGGGACTCCTGGGTGACTGGTCAGCAGTGTATTTTCTGCACTCTCTAGGGAAGAGTATTTGCTGCTTTATACTTCCTCAGAAGGTAACTGAGCAGACAAAGTGGAACTTGAAACATCTTTAAGCTTCTTAAAATCATGTGGAAAGGTGCTTTCCAAATTGGGTATGGCACAAGACTTAAGGCAGATTAAACATTCTTGGATGAATCACAGATTTCCAGGTAAGCTTGCATTTTCAGCAGAACACAGGAAATTTGGTACTGATTCCTCCTTCATTAAGGATCCAGTTTTAAATGGAGAGAGAAAAAAAAAAAAAAGAGAAAAAAAACCAATAGGCCCATACAGTGAAAACTTAAAGCTTGACACAGCTGCAACCAGAAGTGTTTTGACCTAAACTGCCATCAGGATGCCTCATGGGACTTGTATTTCAGGTGTTTCAGATCATTTTTCTTCACCCTAGACCAGGTTGCTGCTCCTCCTGTGCGCATCAGCACACAGCCCTGCCTTGCCTGGAGGCATCCAGCTCCTGCTAATATTTCATAACCTCTTTGCTGAGCCCCAGACCCATTTCTGATTCACACTTGGGTTACTCTGCTCCAGGCTTGCAGAGGGCAGCAGACAACAGAGCAAGAACTGGGAAGGAGAAATGCAGGCAAAATCAGCTCAATAATTAAGACTGGGAAAAAAAACCCCTCAACCTCCACTTGCTCTGGTTGGCTGCGTACACAAATACCAACTGCCTGGCCTGGGGCTCTCCCTATAATGGCAGGCCAATGGGAGTCAATGAGGCCAGCTCCTTTGATCCCCATTTCTGGGCAGCTGTGCAAGTCATGGTCTTTGCAGCCCTTGATGCTGATTCACAGCAAAATCTTGCATACTGGTGCTATAGAGCAGCCTCAGAGGGCAGAAAATAGGTAGTGCCTGCTTTTAGACCCTTGCAGCAGCATGATGAGGCCTTTGTACAACCTGAACTCAGGTTTGTTGTGGTAGCATCCTGCAATAACATAAGTGAATGTTATTTGAGCACTATTTTGCAAAAAATGACAAATTTAGGTAACAAATCTGTAAGAACCAACAAGCTGGTTAATTAATCTTATATCTAATATATCTAGCCCACAGTAAATCAAGAAGGACAGTGAATCTATTCAGTGAGCTCCATTAGGTGGCCCAACACACATGTATATGAAGACTGGTCACATGCTATTGGAAACTGCTGGTGGCACACAGCTGCCTTTTGCCTCCTTGATTGCCCTGATGCCAAGGGGAGACTTTCAGGCTTCTGTCTGCTTTAAAGTTCCTTGAGGCAGAAAGCATGGCTTTGATCCTCCCAGCATAAAGTTTGGAGGTTTTGTGAAGGTAGTAAATTTTACTCAAATTTAATTCAAAATGAATAGCGTGTTTAGCCTAACCATTAGTCTGCAGAAGCTACTTAAAATCTTTTTCTTTTTTTTAACATAGTCACATCATGTGCTGAGGAGCTGTGCAAGGGGTAGGGATTATCACTGCTGGTATACAGGCAGACTGCACCCAGAAAAGGATTTCACAGCTGTTTTTTAGCAGGTTGATATACCTTTCATTAGAATTACAGGCTCCACGGTGTGCCACATAATGTGAGTTGCAAGTATTTAAGGAGGCTCTGCAGGGCTGCTCTTAGCAAGTAGGCATGATCAGGCAACACAGCTAAATATCACAGAGGTACCTTTTTTTCAAGTAGCTCCTAAAGCTTATTTTCAGAGGAGCTGCCAATACAAAGAGGGATTTGTGACTGCAGTTGAGTTAAGGAGCATAAAAAGTACATGATGTCTCTATGAAAATTATAGTGTCTTAGCTGTGGTTGGCTTAAGGGTCAGCTTTATACAAAATGCTGTACAGCAGCCAAGCTGTGTCCTGAGGCTTTGTGCTAAAACACACAGCAAACAATGAGAACAGATAAAACTTGTCCCAAGAGCTGCATGCGTGACCACAAATGTGTTTTATAGCAGCTTAAGGATGGTGCTTTCATTAACCTGCTAACAGCTGTAGGGTACCTGTGGCCCCAAAAGGAGGGCATTCACCCATTTCGGCAAAGTCTGAGCTCTGGGAAAGCCAGTGGGATAATTGCCATTGGCCCCTACAGAGGCCTTTATGTAGATTACTGCATCCAGTTTCTGATGACCATTGCCCAGTGTCTCCACTAGCATAAAAACTTTGCTATATCTGCTGGGCTGGACTAATTCCAGTTGAGGATATGATCTGATGAACACTATCTTCCCTGGGCAAAAATGCATATGTGCACTAGTAAAATTCAAGGGTAAAACCCTTCAAGACTCCTCAAAGAAGGCTCACAGAGGCTGATAAACGAAGTGTGGTTTACTAGGCAACTTTAGAAAAATGTGAACAAAGGGAGATAGCCTTTATGTTGTTCATCCCCTGACCAGCTGAGAGAAGATGTAGTACCTAGATCAGCACATCCATCTCATGGCTGCTGTTAACGGATGTACCTCCATTACCTTCAGCATTCTCTGGTACAGAACTGGGACCCTTACAACAGATGCACTCAAGGGCATTATCCATCTCACTATTTGCAAAAGTGTCTGAGATTACTTACTTGCAAAGTTTCTTTGTTGTGGAAGTCATGTAGAAGCAGAACTTTCCCAGTGTCTAGAAAATCCCTGCACCAAAGTTTGCTCAAGAGTAGTATAATGTGGAGTAAACAAACCATGGCATGAGGCCATGAAGCTGAATGTTTCCAAAAGAGGTATCTTGTGGGGAGACAGAGGATAAGATGGTATGAAAGAAGACATAAAACTACAGCAGAATAAGGAAGAGCCAAAATTCTGCCTTAGCTTTCTCCCATTATTTCAAATAGACATTTGGAAATGATGCAGTAAATGTGAAGGTCATGAGATTAAAAATAAATCAGGTTCCTTGTCTTTCTCAGAAAATATTTTCTGCTGTTTTTTTTTTTTTTTTTAGCATGCTTTTTAACAAAAAATACATTTTGCACAATGATATGACTTCAGGACAGATCTTTGAGAACAATGTGATACATCATGAAATAAGCTGGGACATGGTATAAATGAAGACCACGGAGTACCTGTACCCTCTGAGTATTCTATGGCTCAGAGTACAGCTAGCCAGAGCAGAGAGGCTAGGAAGGAAGAAACTGTGGGAAGGAGCTAAGAAGGAACAAAAAGAGCTTTCAAAGCAAGGAAAACTTAAAAAATTGTTCATAAGAGAGAAGGAAAGGTAGGTAGAGGCCAGCGGAGTCCTGCATTTCTCTGTTGTTGTCTAAGCCCTCTTACTGGACTAGTCCTTAGCGATAGGAATAATCGGAAAGCTTACACACTGTTTTCAGCAGTAAATTCAAAGAAATGTTTGTCTCAGCAATACATTTTGTGAGCAACTCACCCCCACCAGAATTAAAATCCAATTCCACCAATTCTAACAACAAAAAAAGGGCCAAAATGAATCACCAAGATCCAACTAGTAAGCAAAGCCTCCTTAACGCCTTCAGCCATTCAGAGACACTGTCAGAGTATTCTCTACACAAAATAACCACATCATGTTTTTGCCCATTCTTAAAAACATATTTGAACCAGCCCTTTTGGAAATTCTTAAAATGCTTGGTTATGCTTTGTTTTACTCTCAGATTGGAAGAAAAACCAGTACAACCCAAGTGGAATTCTAGCTGAGACGAAAAGACAGAGGTTATATCACCCATTCATGGTTTTCAAACCCGTCTGGCAGATTCCAGGCATTCAGGTAGATATCTAAAAAAACCTCCAGTATGAAACTAAAGCTGCAGTGAACTCAGTACTGAATCTCTTCCCAGCCTCATGGGCCCAGCACTTCAGCCCTGTGTTTCTGTTCTTAGGGTCAACCCAAGTTTCCTCACTTTCAGAGTCTACCCATTCCCCTTCTGGCTCTCCTTCTAACCACTTCAACCCTCTTTGGGAATATCACACTTTTTCTCATGGATGTGCGTTGCTTATGAAGGGTTTCTCAGACTAGTTATAGGAATGTAACAAATAGAAACCTACATGTTGTTTTACTCTTTTAGGAGGCATAATTGACTTGCTTCCTTAAGAAAACAATTGCTGACATATCACTTCATTTATTCAGAGTTTGGAACACTGAAATCTGTGGTAACTATTTTTTTTTTGCCCACTTTCAGAAATATTTTGCAATATATACACCTACTCATTAGATTTTTTAAAATTTCTCCAAACTCACCCACTCACTAGATTAAAAAAAACATCCATTGCAGTCCAAATCCACAACATGATAACAGGATTTTAAACAAATAAGCACATTTCTTAAAAAGAATCCATATCTGCTAAATCACTTGTATAGCAGTGCGGTAAATCAGCCCACAGACTAAGTGATACTTGATAGAATAGACAAGCTGGATATGAAAGCTTAAGTTTCTCACATGCAGCCAGCACTAATGTTTGCAAAGCCAAGATGTGCTGTTTAACATTTTCAATGTACTCTCCAGTTTGACTTTCTTGCTGTTGCAAGCACCACATGTTAGCACTCCTTGGAGTCTGTATAGTGTACTTATATGCTGATCTTTAACCTCTGTGTCATAACCCAGACCAAAATCAATAGAGAGATATGACACTGGTGAGACCACTTGCCTATACTAGTTCAAACACACAGATGGGCTGTTGCACGAACATAGGGCCAAAGAAATGTGGAGTCGGTCAAAGGGTTTATATTTTTTTGGAGTGTGAAATGAAGAAACATGACTCAGAGGGAGGTGTGTACAGCTTCAGCATCAGCAAACCATGGTAGGTGCTATAAACTTTGTGCCTTGGGGCATGGCGAGATGGTTGTCTGCCTTTGGGCTTTGCTATTTTCTGTCTCTTTATTGCACCAATTCCCCCAAGATCCACATAAATATCTCTCTCTCAGGAGCTGAATTCTATGATCTTTATGGGTCCCCTCTAACTCGAGATACTCTATGATTCTATGACTCTCTCTTGGACTAAACTAGCTCATGAATAATAAAACAGCAGTGGTGTCTGTAAAGTTCATTGTCCTTGTCCTAAGCTACACTGGCTGTTTTCTCCCAGCACTTCTCATATCGTGTATGAAGCACAGTTAGAAATTCAAAGCACGGCATTTTCTCACTTGCCAACTTTGCAGACCTACCAGCCTATCCACTGAAATAACTCAGATGGTAGGTGGCTGGAGGTGACACAGAGTTGGGCTGCTGGTGACAGACCAGTGTGTAAGGCCTTAGCAGCTGCTTGCCAAAAGTCAAGTCATAGAATCATAGCATCATAGAGTCATTAAGGATGGAAAAGACTAAGGTCATCTAGTCAAACTGTCAACCCATCACCACCATGCCCACTAAACCAAGTCTTTATGACCTTCAATCATCATTTGAGATACACAAGGTAAAAGTGAGAGCCCCAGTGTTTGGGAACCACCAAAACTGATGCAATATTGCACCCAAAGAAGGGCTACCTCACTCCTCACTGTATCTGGACAGAACTGCAAAATGTTCTGCCCTGTTTGTTCTGGATCTCAATTTCTGAGCTGGCTTGCAACAGCAACCTTCCCCATGTAGAGGTTCTGGCAGAATGTAGGCACAAAGCTGCCTGGTCCTTTGAAAAGATTTACAGCTAGAGCACTACTGTTAGTTCCCTCTCTCTGTATATCTCCTTTCATGCCTGTAGTAGTCCACGACTGAGAGTCAAGCAGACACTTTCAACTGTAAAAATGAAAATATTTTTAGTTCACATTTTTCAAATATCTTTTTTTCCCCCCTAAACAGTATGTAACTTCATAATACAGCCTGGTTAAAATTTCTCTTTCATTCTACTCTAGGACAACACCTTAGAAAGAAAAAAGCAGACTGAATTTTAAGAACAGAATGCTATTCCCAGGCAAACTGATCTTTAAAAAAATATAATGATGAAATCAATATGTATTATCACACATAATGAAGAAAAATGTATATTTTTACATATTAACTCTATTTGCTTTTACTCTTTACATGTAGTCATAAAAATATTTATTTTTCTGCTTAGAATAACAAAATGAAAGCTCAGTGTTCAGGCTTTATCTGGCTGGCACTTATTATTCCCATATGTTAGGGCAACAACCAGATTGCTCTGCCAGTTAATTCTGTGACTCTTTCTCCACCTTTTCATCTGATCTTGGAAAGATTATTTTCTTTGCAGATATTATTGCAAAGAGGTGACCAATTGCCACTGGGCAGTTAAAAATGAAAGGATCAATTAAGATTATTCATCTTGTGGGAAAAATGCACCTTTACTCAGAACATTAAAATCATTAATACATTGCCACGTAAGGAGCAAAGATGAGAAATAAAGATGTTTTCAGTATTTTAAACAGGACTCTCTGTTTTCGGTAGCAGTGCTCTGTTTGGATTTTACTCTGGTGAGAAGTCTCACTGCAAAGGATGGCAAAACATCCCATTGACTCTAATGGAACAGGAATAAAGAGAACAGGGCAGCTCCTGAAGATGAAGTCATTAAGATCACATTTTTTATTCCTATTATGCCTAAATCATCTACCATTTCTATGTGCATGGTGATTTTGCATTGTTTTTTGTACGAGTGCATGCCCAATCTGCCTGGTAGGCTTTTGGAGATGCCCCATCGTGAAGCTCAGCGGGATCCAGGGAGCAAGTTCCACAGAGAGGAGGGTAGGAAGAACATAGGGTCTGCCACATTTTGAATAAGAGAATTATCCTTCTTTGAAAAACTGTGTGCACCTTTGCAAACAGATGAGTATATCTAGTAGAAGCCACAGATGTCCATTTATAGCTTAGTAACAACACTTTCATGGCAGTTGGTCAGTCTGCACTGAGCTTCGTGCCATCGCTGGCATTGCTGGATGGTACTTCTACCATCCTGACCAATACCTGAATCTGAAGTTTAAAGCCCTTATTTCTTCTCCTGTGACCTCTGCGGTGTCCCCAGCAGTAGGGCCTAAAAATGCTTCTCAGTTTCATGATCAGGAACATCCACACTTGTCTTAATGCCTGCTGGGATGAGTTGTGGATGTCTACTAATGCCCACCACTGTATTTCAGTCTGTCCATGAGGCTAGAAGGAAAAATAGTGCATGCTATCCAGATCTCCAAGCCAGCATTCAGAGGTCATTATTATGGGATGCATCATTATGGAATTCATGGCTATAGGATCATACTGATGATGATGAGGCAAAGCCTCATTCCACTCATCATTTTGGGGGCTTTGCTGGAGCATTGGAGCAGGAAAACCAACAGTGTGAATGTTTTGTGGTTGAACAATAAGAAACACCAAAGACAAATTTCCCAAACCTCCACTGATGCCTCCATGAAGGCCCCTCTCCACGTGCACAAGTGGGCAAGACCATGGCATTGTATTCCCATCCCTGCTGTGATGTGGTCAGGAACCGCAAGCAGAAATTGCCTCTTCAATTTCAGCAGTGCCTACACAGTGCAAGTGCTGAGGAGATATGGAGCAAGCTGGTGTTAGCAGGTGAGAAAGGGACAGAGGGGAGAGGGAGTTTGTGGGAAACAGAGTAAGTTAAATGATTCCCTTTGAAAGGTGTTGTTACCACTGATATAATGAAGGTAAAACACTTCAGATACCAACAGCATACTGCAAGCTCTAGGAAAATCCTCACTTCTCTACAGCTGAACTGTTCATTCACAGAATAGTTTTTCTTTCTCATTATCAGGTTATTACAGACAGTTTTTTGTTCTGCCAGAGCTCTGCTGACCAGCAGTGTGAGACTTTTCAGAGCTGCAGCTGCTTAGGCAGAGTCAGGTATCCCAACATAAAGGGACCGTATGTACGTATTTTATTCCCTTCCCTTGACGGAGTAACTGTAGCAGTACAAGCAACTTTATTCTGGCATAATTCATCCCCATTGAGTATGTTATATCATGTTAGAAAGATTTAGATGGTTAATGTGATAAAACGTATGAATAGAGAAGCTAGAAGGATCTTGAATTCATTTTTTTGGTGTTTTTTGTTTTTTTTTGTTTGTTTGTTTTGTTTTGTTTTTTACTTCTGGCAGTCTACATGACTCACAGTAAGTCAAACTTGTAAGAATAACAGAATGTAAACTGGGCAGGACTAAGTGTCATTGCTGGTGCAGATCAGTTTTTAACAACCTGAATGCTCAAACCTTCCTCAACCCCAGAAATCTTATACAAGGATAATAAGTTTTCTTCTAAGTAATGTATCATCTACTGGCAAGGAGTACATATATACTAAACTTTCTGAAAGTGATTCCAGCTTCTTTTATATTGAAATGCCTGTCCTGAGAAAACTTATAAGGTATCTTATGTGGAAACTGCTGTTGTAAAGTAAAGAGTGATAAGGGTGCAATCTATGGAAGACACAGATTGCTCAGTAGAGGGCTATTTTCTTATCTTCAGGACATTCTTGGGAAAGAGAAAAGAGTAAAAAATAGTGCTGAGAAAGGGAAAGAGATCTAACAGCCAATTGGGAATGGTGAAATAGAAAGGGTGAGAAAGGAGAGTCTTGGAAAGGGGCTAGAAAGGAAAAGACAACAAAGGGGAGAAAACAGAGGAAGGCAAGGGGGAGGGGGTGGAGAGAGGAGAATGTGCTGGACAAAGGGGAAAGAAAGGGAAGAAATGAAAGTGAGATGGGAAGAAAAGGCACAGTGCTGGGATGAATGCATTTTGTTCCTATTTATACATTTATATTCCAGTTAGTAAGGCTCTCTAAAGGCTGTGATTTATTATAAGTTTTCCTTTTTAGTCTCTTGGAGGAAGGGGCAAAGGCCGGAGGGGGCCGAATTCTTTGCCTAGGGCATGGCTATTCCTCTGGCTGGCCCTGAATTCAGAAAAGTGCTAATGCTCTCTGGAGCTGGAATGCAATTAATTTTCGGTGGCACAATGTTCTAAACAGAGTATGTTTGGGGAGGCTCAGGTTTGTGATTCTAGGCTACCCTTAGCCTATCTGTGCAAATAGGAGCTGTGACACTAGCTCTATCACCAGGTTATTATCTTACACTTGGGAAACCAGCACATCGCAGATTTTTGACCTGAAAATGTTTGTTTGGATGATATTTCTTTAAGTCAAGAGGGTATCTCATCTTACCCATACATAGTCCTCTCAGCATCCTGGCTAGAGTATGTAGTAAAACCTCCTCTGAATTATCTCCTGCTACTTTTTTTTTTTTTTTTTTTTTTTTTTTTTTTAATTTAAACTTCACAAAGGTCAAATTTAGGGGATTTTTTTTTAACATACCCCAAGCTGAGATACTGGATTATTTAGAATAATCAGTTTAAAACCACATGTGACACATCACTGAAGCAGCATACTTTTTCCATGACAGCTTGTTATGTGTCATTTGGGCACATTTGTCACTGATCACTCAATTATCTACAAATTACATCTTAGTTTCATTCATGCCGTTTCCTGGTGAAAATCAGGGCAGTCTCCTGAAGCCATCTCTACTCATACTATTGCAGTCAGGAGGTTAAATAACCCAGATATATAAATATTTTAGCTTTAAGATACTTTGCAGTAATTGGACATGTTTTTTGGTTGCAAAACACTTCAGAAAACTTCAGAAATTCCTAGTAATAGAACTGTTTTCTTCATCAGTGGCCAGAATTTTCAAAGGGGGAAATTTTCATAAGATGCTTCTTTTTTTTTTTTTTTTTTTTTTTTTTTTTTTTTTTTTTTTTTTTTTTCCCACCTATCTGCCTCATTTCTTTCTCTTTCTGAAACCAGGCAGGGAGGGCTATCTACATTCTGGCTGATGTATGGCCTCAGGTTGCTCCAGGGAAGGTTGGATTGGATACAAGGAAGAATTTCTTCTCAAAAAGAGTGATAATGCATTGGAGCAGGCTGCCAAGAGAAGTGGTGGAGTCACCATCCCTGGAAGTGTTTAAGCAAAGGGTAGATGTAGTACTTAGAGACATGGTTGGGACTCTGCCCTGGTAAGACCTCATCTGGAGTACTGTGTCCAGTTCTGGGCTCCCCAGTACAAAAAAGACAAGGATCTCTTGGAAAGAGTCCAGCGGAGGGCCACGAAGATGGTGAAGGGCCTGGAGCATCTCTCCTACGAGGAAAGGCTGAGTGAACTGGGTCTGTTCAGCCTTGAGAAAAGGAGACTGAGAGGGGACCTGATCCAGGTCTATAAATATCTAAGGTGTGGGGGGCAGAATGGCGAGGCCAGACTGTTTTCAGTGGTGAGTGGAGACAGGACGAGGGGAAACGGCTGGAAACTGCAGCACAGGAAGTTCTGCACAAATGTGCGCAAGAACTTCTTTACAGTGAGGGTGACGGAGCACTGGAACAGGCTGCCCAGGGAGGTGGTGGAGTCTCCTTCTCTGGAGATGTTCAAGACCTGCCTGGATGCCTACCTGTGCGACCTGGTGTAGGGAACCTGCTTTGGCAGGGGGGTTGGACTCGATGATCTCTGGAGGTCCCTTCCAACCCCTACAATTCTGTGATTCTGTGATTCTGTGATTCTGTGACATAAGGAGTTGGACCAGATGATCTTTAAAGGTCTCTTCCAACTCTGAGGATTTATGATTCTATGATTCTGTGATTTAGTGGGCAATATTGGTGGTAGGTGAACTGTTGGACTAGATGATCTTAGAGGTCTTTTCGAACCTTAATGATTTTGTGATTCTATGGGCAGGTGTCAGGGCTGTCTAGGGAAGTGCAGAGGTTGTACTAAGCATATGAGTGAGGATGATTTGAGGAAAGATGGAGATAGGAGGCTCACAGGTGGGTATGTGTTTGTGTTGTGCTCCTGTTAGAGCTAGGACCATGTCCAGGTGGCTTTTGAAGATCTCCAAGGAGGAGGCCTCTTTATCATTAGGGGTGAATTTAGGTGAAATATCACAAACATACATCTTTTCCCTGAGATAAGAGGGCAAGCAAAGCCTCACATATTTTGCTTTTAGCAAAGGTAGTAGTAATGCCATTGAAAATGGCAGTGCCATTATTTTGAGATCCTGTTTTGAAACATTTCCAGTACCAGAGAATGCGTTGTTAACTCTGAACACCTGTGCCACATTTTGCTGACTCAATTAGAAAAAGAAATGTTTGACCACTGCAGGACTCAGCCCATTCCAAGCTCCATTGTTAGATAAATAATTGAACATGATTGTACCAGGGAAGAATTACTTCATGATGTTTGAATAAGATATGCTGCCCAGTGGAGGCTGATGGGGAAAAGATAAAATATGCTGAATACCATATATTTAGGCTATTGTTTTGTAGGTGAAATAAGATTTCATTGTGAGTCACTGACTTTGCTTGCAGATCAATGCCGATGTGCAGAGGCTCTAACTTGCACGTAGCATAGCTTCCCCTTGATTGACTCCTCAGAAGAGAGGATTAGAATAATCTCTTTGCTGGCACAAATGTACTGGCAAAAGCAGGAGTTCCCAAACTATGCTCTGTGATGTGAAATCTGTTTTGAGGGAGGCACAGCAGGAAGCTGGAAGTAGAGAATTGTTGGTGGGATATATATCACTGGGATACCTTCTGGTACCTCTGCCACCATGTGTTACCCCAGCACATGCAGTGGTTACACTCAGTTATCATCTCTGCTGTAGCAGCTTAAATCATAGAATGATAGATTCTTCTGAGTTGGAAGGGATGCTTAAAGGCCATCTAGTTCAACTGCCCTGCAAGGAACAGGGATACCTACAACTTGATCAGGGTGCTGAGAGTCCCATCCAGCCTGACTTTGAACGTCTCCAGGGACAGAACATCACATCTCTGGGCAACCCGTGCCTGTGCTTCACTACCCTTACATTGTCCCTGAAATCAAAACAGTGGGAAGTTTTGTAGCTTGGGAAATATAGCCTTCACCATCTTGGCCATCAAGTTGATGTGAAGAGGCTTGTTGTTGGATGGAGACACCTTTTAATTTTCTCCCAAGCAGTGTGCTACAGCTACCAAGGTTGCAGACTCCTTTAATTATACGCTGAGCTACCCTTTCTTCTCTTTCTTGAGCCTATGAGATGGAGGCCAAAAGGCCAGTAGTTTACCCAGTCCCAAATATCACTGTGCAAAGTGACAACTTCTCTGTACCAGCCTGTGCACCTGTCTATACACTCTTCCAGTCCAGTTAAGTTGCCAGTGCCTTTTCTCTGTTTTTGTTGTGATTAGCAGCCTGGTGATGCTATCTCTGCACCTGAGCAGGTCTCAGCTATTGCTTAATCCAATGCAAGCACTCTGTTGGAAGCAGGTGATGAAGAGGGAAAGGCTGGTGGCTAATCTTTGACACATGGCCCTTTTCTCTGGCTCAGCAAGGGCTTTTGGCCTGAAGGTGCACAGTACATGGTATCATCTGGAGGGTGAATGCAAAAGCTTTGAAAGAAGTAAAAGAAGTCAGGCAGGGAGCCTCCATAAATCTATCAGAAAGTTAAATACTGTAAAATCTGCATGTTGTTTACCAGCTGTGCCTACAATGAAGGCAGAAATAATCCTGGTAAAACATGACCTTTGATCAACAAGGTGGAGAAATTAGGTCAAGCAGGTTTTTACTTGCTGAAACCATAAGCTGGGGATGGACAGAAATAAAATTATCTTCCAAAAACGGGTTAGTCTAATGACCCCACAGAAGGCTGCTGTACTGTTCAGCCGCCTGCAGCCAACCTGCTGCACTTGCAAACCTTCTTGGCATTGAGCACTGCATGCCCAGGGACAAACACACGCAAAGAAGGGGAGAAATTTCATGCCCCATGAACTGAGATTTGGTGCTTGAATTATGTTGCACAGCAGGCAGTGGCAGGACTTTCCTGTGTGACCCTAGGGAAACCTTCAGACTCCGTTATCTCCACCTGCAGAGCCATGTTCTAGGTGTGGTGCAAGGCGTTCCCGCTCTGTGTTTTGCAGATGGCCTGCTGGGAGGGTGTTGCCCTTGCACACCCAGTTGGTGTGCCTGTTGTCTTTCCAGTGAGGCTCCTCCTGTCTGCACACCTTGGGCATGACCATGGAACTAAGGCTCTGTGTGTTTTGGAGGTGGAAAAAAATTAAATCTATGAAGCAGGTCCTAGCTCTGTTATTGAGCATAGATTCACAGATTAATAGATTCACAGAATCATAGATGCATATGCCTCACCAACGCTTGACCTCTAACATTTAAGCTAAATGTCTCCTCTTTTAGTTTAAAGCCATTCCTTTTGTCCTATCACTATCAGACCATGTAAAAAGTCAGCCCCTCCTGCTTGGTACTGGAAGGTTGCAATGAGGTCTTCTCCGAGCCTTCTATTTTCCAGACTGAATGAATCTAATTCCCTCAGCATTTCTTCATAGGAGAGGTGCTCTAGCCCTCTAAGCATCTTTGTGGCCCTCCTCTGGACCCACCACATTACCTATATGTCTTTCATGACTTGGGGTCCAAATCTCTTGGTTCAGTACTCCAGTTAGGCTTCACAAGAGCTGAGCAGAGGGGGACAATCACGCCCCTCTCCCTGCCACCACCCCTCTTTTGATGCAGCCCGGGATACATTTGTCCTGGGCTGCATGCAAA
Organism: Centrocercus urophasianus; assembly: GCF_019232065.1. Taxonomy (NCBI): domain Eukaryota; kingdom Metazoa; phylum Chordata; class Aves; order Galliformes; family Phasianidae; genus Centrocercus; species Centrocercus urophasianus. The sequence goes on along the minus strand of NW_024884475.1, from coordinate 6,873,793 downwards.
CACTGCTGGCTCACATCCAGCTTTTCATCCACCAGAATTCTCAGGTCTTTCTCTGCAGGGCTGTTCTCATGTGAGTTCTTCTTCCAGTCTGTATGTGGTAAGTAGCAATATGTCCTTCTGACACTGGCATCAGCTCAGTGCCTTGTGGGATCCTCCCTGAGGCCATGGTGCTGGGTTTCAGTGCCCTCCACACTCTGTTCTACCACTGCTGGAGCTCAGGCAAGCATGTACGGGAATGATGACAGAGTGTGCTCATCTGTAATTAATGGGTAAAAGGATTCTCAGAAGAACTTGTAACCAGAAAAAAATGTCACCACAGAAAAGGCAGGAATAGCTGGTCATCAATTTTGGATGGGGTCGTCCGCCTTCACCCACTTCCTTGCACCCATATGTAGGGGTACTGACCTGAGGAAAGCATCCTAACCTGAAATAGATTAAGTCCCTCCCTCCCTGGATATTTTATAATGTCTAATGATGAAGCTTACCAGACTCCATGCTTTCCCACAAGAAGCAATTTAGCAAAGCCAGGATACACATGTGCACTCAGAGGGTTAAACCAGCAAATGCGTGACATGATTTTACGCCTGTGGCAGTTTGTTTCAAAGATCAGCTGCTCTCAAAGCAAAAGTAAACTTACAGTGTTTATTATGAGTCACTTAAGCAAGCGAATTATTAGTTGAATCTGTGGTTATGCGAGCTGGGACCTGAATTGAAAGTTAATTATTTTTTTCTCCTAAAAAAAAAAAAGGAAAAAAAAAGTGCTTGCCAAACTCCAAGGTGCTTTAGCAACTGCCATTGGAAGATGCTGCCTGCACATACTCCAGGGCTGCTCAGCCTGGGTAGCTCAGCACTTCTGCAGCTTATGGGACTGTTTCATTAGGGGATGTAGAACTGCTTTTGAGGGTCCAACCCAAAGTCCACCAATCACACAATCATAAAATAAAAAAATCATAGAATTATAGAATCATAGAATAGTTTGGGTTGGAAGGGACCTTACAGTCCACCCCACCCAGCCCCTCCCCTTGCTCTGGGCTTGTTGTCCCCACTAGATCAGGCTACCCAGGCCCCATCCAACCCAGCCATGAGCACCTCCAGGGATGGAGCACCCACAGCTCTCCAGGCAGCAGTGCCAGAATCTCACCGCTCAGAGTCCATGTGCAAAAGATGTGGAGAGAATCCAGGAGCCTTTCATCCCTTGGCATGGATGTGGGAAGAGTGATCTATGGGCAGAGATGGTCTGGATAGCTCTCCAAGGACTGAGGTGGAAGTGGCTCTCAGTTCATCAGAGCAGCCTTAGTGATGGCAATGCAAGAGAAGATAATAAGGAAGGGGACACACGAGCACATCTCATGCAGAGGATTTGAAGTTTGATAGATCTGTCCTGGCTGTGCAGGTTTGCCCTGACACTAGTTATCCTTCATGCTCAGTAAACAGACAAACAAACAAAAACAACAACGTGGATGTTTTCTGCAAAAGGTAATAGAGTATAGGTCTCTTGAGTCAAATCTGGAGGCAGTTTAATAAAGCTCCTTGGAGCAGTGACTCTGTTGCTCTCTGTTTTGTAGAGCACCATGGTGCTATTCACATGCTTTTTAATGCAATAAAATTACACAATAATGCAATACGATAATAATAAATTAGAACAGAGATGGTTCTCAGCCATACCAAATGAGGAAAGGCAAGGTTTCACTCTTGCAATACCAACTCATTCCATAACCCTGGGCAAACTGCTGAGTATTTAGAAGAGTTGCTCTTTTTCTTTTTTCTTTTTTTTTTTTTTTTAAGTGTGCCTTTTTAAGACTCCCTAGACTCATAGTGCTCTCTGGGAAAACAGCATCTTAGCAGTCCTCTGCTCTGCTTCCCTCACTAGTGAAGTCAGCCGAGAAAAATAATAACCCCACCAATGCACACTGGGAGAAACAAGCACAGTGACTGTGAGTGTAGTGCTAAACTGGGGCTTTGCCATTCATTTTGCCAAGTCCAGCAGGGACCGTCCCATTCATAGAGAAGAGCCCCCGCACTCCCTCCTCTCCCGCTCCCTAAAATGTCTCTATCTGAAGGAAAAGCAGTTTAGCACATCGATAGTCATGTTCAAATTCCAAGGCTAAGCACGAAGCCGGGGAGAGGGGCGGGGGGGAGCAAAAAAAATCAGGTGCTTCTCAAAAACAATCAACCTGATTCACATGCAGCTCAGCAGCTTTTTTGATGGCTCAATTCCAGATTTCACAGCTATTCAATAGTTCTCTTGTGTAGCTGATCCTTGTCTTAGAATTCAGCACAACTCAATCCATTTTCCCTTTTCTTTCTATAAACACCCCCTCCTCCTCTTCCCCTCCCTTCATTTTCTTGATTTACATCTCTAGGGAGATGGGAATGTGAGGGAGAAGCTTGTAGTCTTCCTTCCTGGGGGGCCTTGAACTGGTGTCCTCTGTCTCAGGTTCCCATTATCCTGGCTGTGCAAGCCGCAGCCCCTCTGCACTCCAGCCCGACTCAATTGGAATTTAAATGCTTCATGATTGTTGTCTCACAGAATAGGAAAGTGCTGCATTAAAGAGTAAATTACAGCAGACAAGTAACTGCCTTGGGAAGGAGAGTGAAAGGAGAGATGAGCCCAGCACAATGCCCATTTGCTAAAGAGAGTTTTCCAAAGATGAAACAATCTTCCCGGGACAGTCTCACGGGGGTAAATATGACACAGCCTGCATGGATATGGAGCTTCATTTGGGAGAAGTGCAGTGTGCTCAGCCCAGAGCAGCCCCATGATATGCATCTTGCACACACATCTCAATTGTGCTCTGGTGCCAAGTGTGTAACTAGATCTGGGCTGGATGTTCAGTCTCTTATTGGGGTGGATTTGGGCTCTTTTGCTGGGATTCAAACTACTAAGCATCTTGCAAGGAAGTGAACAACAGAGATTTCCTCCTGTCCTTGCTTTCGATCATTTCTAAGCAGAGGAAGAGTTTTAAGTTATTGGTGATAGGTGGATGGTTGGATTGGATGATCTTAGAAGTCTTTTCCAACCTTAGTGATTCTATTCCATGATCCTAAGTTCATTCATGGTGAATCTTTCTATCAATCTCCATCCATGCTGAAGCAACATCACTCACCACCTTCCCCTCTCTAGCCACACTGTGGTGATGATCATTTTTTCCCTAAATGCTGTTATGCATTGTGAGTCTTCCTCATTCTTGTGCAAAACTGAATGAAAAATAAATCCCCAAAATTTTTCAGTTGTTTTAGAGATGCTTCTATACACTTTCATGTGCTCTGATATACTTCAGGTCCAAGCTAGTGTTTTTCGTCTTGAAATAGTACTACTAGAGTCAGGTTCAAAGCTCAAGTGCTCTTGTGCTCTCTGAGCAATGGCACATATCCCCTTTTTCTTGCCTTATGCTGGGTATGCCTCATATAGGATCAAAGAAAAACAAAACATCTTCTCCAATACCAAAGGAAAGTAATAAAAAGATGGTTAGTATTCATCTAGACCATCTGAAAAACGAGCAAAAAAAAATGACACAATCACAGTACCAAGACCTGGGACAGAGTAGAAGTCAAGTATTTACCTCTGAGAGTTACTCAAGACATCTGTCTCCTTAACATCTTGATCACCTTTGCAGAACCTGTCATATCAATAGAATATTCATAAATTAAACCAGTCAAGTGCAAAGGATAGTCATAAAATGCCAAAATGAGTGGCATAAAAAAATTGCATTGAGATAAAAGAACAAACTCAGGAGAGCTTCCCTTCCTCTCGCTCAACAGCATATGCCTTCCAAACTGTTGAAGCAAGGTGCCATGGACATACAGTAAAATATTGCACAGATAAGACTAAGATGAATCAGAAAACAATGCCTGCACACATGCACACAGGCAGGCACGTGGTCCTTCCCCTTCTGAGATTGCAGTGTATGCTTTTCCTGGACCTGGCTCCGAGTGGCTCCTGTTTAATTACTCCTCTGGAACCACTGCAGGAAAGGCTGTGCCAGCATTTAATTTTTTTTTTTTTTTTTTAAAAACGACATGTGAGAAATGCTCCTTGGCTCAATGTTGACAATTAATGTGTCAGTGCTGAAATACATATTTGTAAGGTTGCTGTAATTTTTTTGTCAGTGTCCGTTATGAAAGAAAGCTTTTCAAAGGGCCTTCAGCCAGGACTCTGCCACCTCCCTCTGCCTTTGCATGTTGTGAACCCCAATATCCTTTTAAAATATTTTGAGGAATGGCCGGTAGGTTCCCAGAGAGAATATCCTGCATTTCATTTGGAATAGGGTCTATCTTTAGGGTCTACAACCAGGTACTCTGCAAAGCACTTCTGAACTGCTGCAGTGACACAGAAATGCCTGTGCTTTGTCCTCATGACCCTAACCCTATACTTTATGTAAAATTGCAAGCAGGGAATAATTTAAGTAAATGCTTTGTGCTAATCAAAGTCCCTCTGATTTACCAGGCTCAGCACTCTGTTGATTCAGGGCCTTGTATCCCAAACTAAATGCCACTGAAAACAATAGGAAAATTGAGCTTTGGATAAACACATGCACAATGTGAAATGCTTTGAGGCCTTTTGAGGACAGCTAGCACAGCACCATTGGAGTCCTGGCATCATATCCTACCCTGCAGTCCCACTCCTTACTGCAGAACAAGGTTCTGGTGTGAGGTCTCAGGTGCGGACTGTAGCATCTTCATACCTATACTGCAGAGAAACAAATCAGAAGACCCCCACAACAGCCAGGGGAACTTCTGGGGATGGGGACACACCAGACAAGTCCTTCATTCATTCTCTGCAATCATTTTCTCCTGGCCTCAGGCAGAGACAGGAAGCCATGCATTGGGCTTACCCTGAGGTGGCCAGCCATGCTTTTTTAGCCTTCTCCTTGGAATAGGTGAGACCTGGATGTTGGACATGAGAGGAGAGTTGTTTCAGCCCTGCAGGACTTCTGCCTGCTACAGCACAGGTAGCAGTTAAAACATCTCTGCCTCCAAATCCCCACAAGCACAGGGAGGGAGAGCATCAGAAAAGAGCTGCTGCATTTCCAGTTGTGTCTGCCTCTCCCTTGCAGGCATATGCAAACACCCAGCTCCCAAGCACCAGCCCTCACTTTGAATTTATCTGCTTTGGCTGTTTGTCTCACAGCTCCTTAGCATGACTTGAATGCGGTTTATTGTCTGCTAATAAAGAAGAGTGCAACTCTCCAGCAATGGCAAGAGCCCAGCTTTCATGCCCTGCTGTGGAGCCAATTCCCATCAGGGAAAGAGGCTATCACTGGAGGTTTTAAATAAAACAGTTCTCCCCTAAAAAGCCCTCCTGTTATATAATGCTCTCCTTTTCCCCCTTTTAATGAAAACGAGCAAGTAACTGTCTCTTTACCGTGACAGGGATAGATCCTGCAGTCCTCACTTGTACATCTCCTGCTGGAAATCAGTGGCCTCTGAGGGAAAGCACTGAAGGACCAAGTTCAGAAATCACTGATTTAGGGTAGTGCTTCCCACTTTGGCTTGAGAGAGGCCAGGAAAACACAGGACACGGCATAGTAGACATTATACATTTGCATTTTGGTGTCAGCCAAAATATACATCAATATGATGAGGGATATAGTAAAAAACACATTCCTTCAGTACATTATTACTGTAATGTCTCAGTGCTTCCACATTAACTTGTTCCCAGGAAATTCCATCATCAATGCCCTATTACCCTATTCAGGAAAATAGCATAATTAAAATAGTGATTAAATTTTGCTGTCATCCTGGGTCTGCATAACATTAACAATCTCTCACAAAATATTTTTACTATAGGAAGATCCCTATTATGTTCTTAATGAAGTATTAAAAACTGATTGAAAGAGTGGGTTTGGATTTCTGCTGCAACATCCAAAACAAGAGTAATGCTGCCCCCCAAGAGATTCCCACAGTAAGATGTTTAGAGTAAAAAAAAAATTAAAAAAAAAAAATTAAAAAGGATACACTGCTCCAAAAGACATGACCATATGCAACAGAAGCATTGCCAAACAATCAGACCTAGTTCTGCTTGATTGGTGACCAGGTTTTCTGGCCATTACATCCAATGGCAAGCAGCACTGACTGCTCCTGAAGAAAGGTATTATGGAGTGCCTGCCTCTAGAAAAAATCCTCAACTGTGTAACTGGAGAGAGCCTTGAATCATGAAGGTTTGTGTCTCTTCCAAAAACTGTTGTGCATCCAGCAGTTATGGATGAGAACAGCCATGTCCAATATATACACAGACATACATAAATACACTTAACACTGCATAGATTTTGCTGTCAGGGATTTCACATGGCAGCAGTTTCACAGTCAAATAAATATTTCATTCCATAACACCTTAACTGACTGGCAATCATGGTATTTAAAAGCTCAAATATACGTGAGAAGTAAGACTTCATTCTGCTACATCTATTTTAATTAAAAAAAAGAAAGAACCAAAAACAACAGCAACCAAATAAACTGAAAACAGAGGAAAACAAGTTTGGATCGGGTTTTGTAATGCACCACCGAAATATGCAATATCTTTTGCTTAAATTTCCTTGTACTGAAGTTTTCATCATGTGTGAGCAGGCTTACAATTCCCAAGGAGTCAGGCTTCTTCTGCCCACCCTTGGCACGAAGAGGAACCCCATATGCCCAGCTTCTGACATTACTTTTTGTGCTGATTTTTGAAACCGGCCCATGGCTCTGGGTGGTGATTTGCACCACCAAGGGAATCCTGCAGCACTTCTAGGCTGCATCCTCTGTCATTCACATAAGGCAGATGCACAATGCACCCGGGTTTGCTGGAAGCTAAGACTTCACATACAGTGGTTCACCAGATAGGAAAGTCCCTGTGGGCCCAAATAGCTTGTAGTGTCTTTAGATAATGCTGAGTCACCTCTGGAGATGTTCTCTTTCACTCCTCATCAACAGAATATATATAAATTTTTAAAACATGACTATTATACACAAAATGTAGAGCTGAAATCCCATTCTGCCTTTGTCAGATGACAAAGGACAATGGATTTGCTGGGGTTTGTCATGGTTCTATGTTTTTTGGTTTTTTGTTTGTTTTTTGGGTTTTAGTATTCCACATCAAAACATCATGTAGTGTACAGGGCATTAAAGTGTTAATGCCCCAAATCCAGGTACATATCCCTGTACATTACAGAAGTCACGGGATCTGGCCCTTCCAGGTGGGGGGGATGCTCTCTTGTTGCCTTGCAGTGGGTGCTGGAGGGTGCTTTCCTAGCTGTTCCAAGCTTTTCAGGTTTGACTCGGTCCCGGGAACTCTCTCTCTCTCATCTTGTCTGATTTATTAATCTCAATTTCAATTAAATTGTATTATATTTTGTTATCTTGTATTCCGATATTATAGTAAAATAAGTTTTTCTCCATAGATTTTTGCTGCTGTTCTTTTCCTCCCTTCCTTCCTTCCCATTTTTTGTGGGACTGGGGTGGGGCGGGGGAGGGCAGAGGCCTGTTGCCCCTGTCACGGACGTAGATTGATCTAGTCAACTCTGTGACAGGTTCTACCTTCACATGGTGTTTCAAGAACCCAGGAGACAGTTCTGAATGGAGGTGCACAATGGGTGTATCACGACTGCTGACTTCTGTGCCCAGAAAACCTTTAAATATAGACTAGGGGGTTGAGGCTGAACATAGGGAGTATAAGGTCTAGAAGTCAATTGCATCTCTTTTTCCACCTAGGATTTGTGTGTATATCTTAATATAAACTCTGAATTAAGCAGTTGATGGCTGGGAAATGAGAAACTTTAGTTAGCTGTTAAGATGTTTTCAGTAAGGATGCTTGTATAAATCTGCTCAGCCAGTACTTTGGGTTCTGCTTTGTGCCTGGAGTGGGCCATATGTGCTGAGTCTCCAAAACTCCCTCAGTCCTGCCTTGCACAACTGTGCTGGTCTGATAGGGCACTATAGTCACACTTGGGAAGACAGCAGAGAAGCGGGCAAAATGGGTTTAGAATAGTAATATTAACTAAATCAGAAATATGCAGTACCAGTTTCCCACTGCACTGCCAATCAATGCAGGTCAAGAAATTATTTTCTTATTATTGATGCTGAAATGGCTACAGTTACAGCTATAATTAAAATCACCTGAATAGTTGCTTTTCTGCTGTGGTCGCAGAACTAAAAGCTCAAAATATCAAACGTAAGGTACATTTGTCTTGAAACAGAATTTTGTTATTTTCTGATTGAAATTATATGAAAAAGAATATTTGGTAAAAATTCACTCAAAGCAGAGTCAAAGAGACCAACCCCAGACTAAATGTTCATTTCCTGACATTATATTTAATCTTTAAAATCAAATAATAATAATATAAAAATGCAAGTAGTCATCTAAATTTTCTTTTTCAAATGAAGTGTTTCGTAATACGAACAACTATGTTTCAAATTGCTTTTTTTTCCCCAGTCAAAGCTACTCATTGACTGGATTGACCTGTAGTTATGAATACGGTCACCTGAAGCAACTAGGAACACTTTTCTGCCCTCCTAACACATTCCTGTGTGCAGCCACATACAACCTTCCCTCTCACAACCAGCAGTGCGTGAAGGATGGACACCATTCCTGACCAAGGCATTGCTCTAAATGGAGAAGTGAAAGGGCACTGTGAACATGACACTTGTACAATCCAAGCCAAATTCTGCTGGATATAGTAGGAGTCTTTCCATTGATTTTGGTGCACTCTGCATAGGGCAATTATTCTGAAAGCTGCGCCTTTGCTTTGTGAATGGCAACAAGATGTTTCTCTGAGGTTTCAGTAAATACACCTCCACACAAACACTGCTTTGTGGTATGGAGGTTCAGACCTTTGATTTCTTGATTTTCTGCCTCTGTGCGTGTTGCTTCACCCTTCTTAGCAATCACTGCTTGAACAGGGGTTGTGTGAACCAGCAGGAACAGATCCAATCTCTCAGGCAGTAGGCTTCTTTCTTGACTGGAGCCCTCCTCCCACACCTGAAACAAACATTGCCACCAGCATTATAGGTGTCCAACATATTTTTCCCTTTTAAAGCCTTCCTGGCCTGGACCATGCTTTTGCTACCTTTCATAGAATTACAGAACCAAAGTAGGGTCATAGAGTCATAGAATCACAGAATCATGGATTGGCTTGGGTTGGAAGGGACCTCAAAGATCACCTAGTTCCACCCTTCATGCTCATATATCTCTTTGGTCTGAATCATAACACCATTATTGTCACAGGTGCACAGCACAAGAGGGAGCTGAAGAACATAAGTTACAGGACTTGCCCAGGCTGATGAGCAAAGTTGCAATTATGAATACGAATAATTGAGGTTGACTTTCATATCAGCAGCCAGGTATACTTTTGTTTTTTAATCACAAATCCTGCACATAGTTTGCCAGCCATAAGCTGGGACTGAGTTATTGTCACAGCTGGAGGCACATTTGCTTGTGAGTTATGACAACTTTACTAATGCAGAATTCAACACCTGAAAAGGAAGGAACAAGTCGGTTTAGATGCACATTTTTACTTAAAGCTTCCTCTGTCATACTATCACCAAATCCTCTCTGCTCAGAGCCATCAATTGATTATTTTGAATCATATATTACATTTCTAATTCATTTTTTATCCTTCTTTCCATCTTCTGATTTATTGTCTCTAAACTTTGCAGACCTTTTCTGGCTAAGTTGGAATATTGTATGCCCTAAATCTAAGGATTACAAAATGTTTGGAAGTCATTTAAGAATGTGAGTTATTACTCATTTCATGGAGTAGAAAATTGAGTCTTTGCTCTCTCTCCACATCAGAGGACACGCTGCTGAAGACAGCCACTTAAAAGTGAGAGGAGACCCAAGTTTTAAGCAGGTCAGGATCTCTGCTCTGCACAGTATGTGCATTAATAACCACAAAAGCAATCGTGCATAATGAACATGTGGAAGCAGTTTTACTACTTGATACGATCTCTGAGCCAAAGAAGAAATTGTCTGATTTGTCAGCATCTGGGAAGCAGCTCCATTGAGACATAACTGTATTAGTCTTCGCTTTGTATCCAACCTTATTAAAGACTGATGCTTTAAGTCTGCTTCTAATAAAAGCCTGCTTTAGTAGGAGCTGGTCTTCTTTACCATACACGAGTCACCTATTTTTAATGGAGAATTAGTAACATTTGCTACTGAGCTGCTAAATCATTTCAAGCTCTTAGCCCACCTGCTTGTTTTTCAGTAATACGGATGAGTTCAGCTGAGCTTTCCAAAAAGGAAGCAGCTGTGGTCTCCGTCAGAAAGACCAAATGCAAGCCAGTAATGTGACCATAGTGAAGAGGCAGAGACAGGAGATCTGTGGCTACCTCTGAAGTGGGATGGTTGATGACAGTTCTTCTGAAGGGAATGAAACCTGGAAATTTACTCTCATCCAAGACCACTCTCAATTTGGTGCTTTGGGTATGGCTATCAGATGGTTTTTGCCTTTCCCAGCAGCATTTGAAGCCCACTGGAAGTAGCCAGAAGCAGAAATGGATGAAGCCATCTCTGGTATCTTGGCTACTTCTCCAGCTGGTGTGGAAAATCATTAGTTTAAGTGGAGCTACACTGATTTTTGTTTACTTGAAATCCTGTCCAAGACTGTCCAGGTCTGATATGCATCAATGTTGCGAGAGTTATTATTCCTCAAACATGGCCTGTTACCTGCTTTTAGTTCCTCACAAAACTAATGTGTTCTTAGTGTATGTTTCATTCATGACCATTCATCAATGAAGCTGGCTTCATTCACTCAAGACCAAAGATGAGATTAGGAAGATTGACATCTGCTAATGGCAGCTTGATGGGTTGTATGAGGTGCTTTATCAAACCTGTTGGAGGTAATAAGAAGCAGTGCATGTCAGGAGCTCAGCCAAAGCAAATGGCCAGATGATGCACACCAGTGCAGATGCATGAGCCTTGAATAAGAGATCTGACTGCTAAGAGAACATTGCAGTCAACTGAAAAGTGGACAAGGGAGAATATAATTTATGGATGCTTAAACATCTTTTTTCTCCTGAAGTCTCCTTTTCTTTCCTCTCCTCAAGTTTTCTTGTTTGAAAATGGGCATCCTGCCATCCTAGAACCATTACTGCTCTCCAGACTGCAGAGTGTACAGCTTAGTCCAGGGCTAAATGCAGTGTCATGGAAGCAGATATCTGGGATGTTTGGGAGATGCACAGCTGCTGGCTGTGGTTGATGTCCATGATGTGTGACTGAGCAAAGGCTGCTTTCTTTCCAGCTCCTTCTGCTTGTAGCACTTAAAATCAGAGGAGCAATAATGAGTCTCTGTTTTCAAGATAAAAAGATATCAGCTTTCACAGGTCTTTTTTTTTTCCAATTGTCAGAAATCAGGTCAAGAGGCTGCACTAAACAATTGCTGCCTGGACTTTCCTTCAAAAAGGAAAGTACAACTTGAGTTTTGTCCTTTGCACCACACTGCCTTTTCTTAGGCTCCTTTTTGTGATGGGGAGGAGGACGTAGATGCTGCCTGGATGTACTGGTGAACAGTTCACACCTGCCTCACTGATTACAGTTTGGGGGATTATCCTAGCCCTCTCCAGTGGTCTTCAGTGCTATTTTGAACTCAGAATGGAGTTGAAGAAAATTAGGAATGTGAGAAGAGGAGATGCTGCAGGAGGAAGAAATGAAATGTTATTTCTGCCTAGCTGGTCTTGGATAAACAAAATCCAAGATGTGCATATTAGGATTACATTTGTCTTATCTGTGATCAGACATTTCTGGAAACAGAACTTGTGAAACCATAGTGCAAGAATAAAAATTTTCAGCGATAGAGAACAAGCTGTTCTTGGAGTGTGTAAGGGGGAGGAAGGGGAGGTGACACTCTCATCAAGAGAGCAAGCCTGTTAGAAATGTTGCCGAGTTCCCATGCCGTACATTCAGAATAATGATAGGACCTGGATCAAACTCAGTGGGAGGGAAATGCCTCTGTGTGTTTCCAAATTCCATCAGATGCATATCTGCATCTTCAGGTATAATATCTTTAGCATTTTTTCTAAGCTTCTCTGCATATCTAATCTTTGGTGAAGTCATCATCCCTGGAGACGTTCAAGAAATGTGGATATGTGGCACTAACCACTAACATGGTTAGTGGGCATAGTGGGGATGGGTTGATGGTTGAACTAAGTGATTTTACTGGTCTTTTCCAACCTTCATGATTCTGTGATTTTATGATTCTATGATATGCACATGTTAAATAGAGGAAGTCAGCATGGATGCATAGGTTTCTTCACTGATATTGGAAATGAGGCAGACTCATCCATTTGCCCTAGTCTGTACCCCATGGCAGGGGGCTGCATGGGAGTTCCACAGCAGATCCAAGATGACAACAACAGTCCCAAGACATCTCCCAGAAACCAGCCCCAGTATCCATGCCACCCAAATCCCTCATAGAACAAGAAGCTCAAACGACTGGGGAAAGATGGAAGTGGGAATTTCACAGCCATTATACCATAGTGAAGGAGCTTCTCATCGCCTGAACTCAGGGTGTCTTTTCCTGTTTCTGCCTTCCAATGAAGAGCATGAACTATCCCCCACCAGTCTAAAGGCAGAGGTACACAAAGTCCATGCAGCATCATTTGTCTCTATATTAACTTCATCTTAACTGCAACCATTGCCTGGCTTGCTTTGAAGCACACTGCTGTTTTCCTGGAGTGCATTAGCAGCAGCGTCACTGCAGCACTGCATTACAAGAGCCCAGGCTGTCAGATGTGCCTGATTTGCTTTCAGCATAATGCCAGAGAGGCACAAGGCTGTGCACGAGCCAGTCCTGTTGCAAGACTGGGGTGTTGAGACATGTGAGTGTGTGTATAAGGGTTCATGTATTCAGAGAAATAATGTTTCCCCTCCATCCAAGGCCAGAAGACTGAAATCCAAGCAAGCTTAAACTTCTTTACCATCGACGCCATAACAGCATTTGAGGTTTAGAAAAGGAGTGGAAAAAATGTATTACTGTAGTAAGGGAATTGTAATAAGATCTTAGCTTTGGAATAACGTGCTTTTTAGTGAGGCAGCAAGCTCTGCAGCACTTCCGCCTCTTCAACTTGTGAGATTTGTGAGGAGAAATGTGCCCCAAAGAATGCAAGTCATTTTGAGTGGGGTGAAAACTCAGCAGGGAATTAATGGGAAGGCATCCTATAAAAACAGAAGAGCATGGATATTCTGTTCTCCTTCCACCTCCTGCCCCCTTCCTCAGCTCAAGCTGAAGTGCATTGAAGCAGGGGCTGCTGGAAGCACAGTATGGGAGCTCATGGTAGCACTGAAGATGATTCAGGCTACAGCAAGGAGAGGAGGAGAAAGTGCTTCTACCCCAGACAACAGATTGTCCTGATGTGCGCCCATTTGTCTCTGATCTGTAGGGACCTGAGTTGCAGGAGAATGAAGCTGAGACACTGGTTGCCTTCCGGGGTTCAGCAGCTCCTGGATATATTGCAAGACAACTCTTGATGGAGGTTGTAGAAACTGATGACACATCATAGAATCACAGAATCATTAAGATTGGAAAAGACCACTAAGGTCATCCAGTCCAATCACCAAACCATCCCCATCCTGCCCACTAACCTACGCCCCTCACTGCCACAGCTCCATGGTTCTTGGGCACCTTCAGGGATGGTGACTCTACCACCTCCCTGGCTAGCCTGTCCAATGCCTCAGCACTCATTCTGAGAAAATAAAAAAATGATATTATGAATAATTAAGGGAGAAATAGCAAGAATAACAGAAAATATTATTTTTCCACGATAAATCCATAGCGTGCCAGCACCTTTGTCAATGGATACTGTCAAAAGTCTGGACAACTGTCTGTACAAAGAGCAATTTGATTAAATCTCTTTATCTGGAATAAGAAAACATGGAGATAGGTTATAGAATCAAGAGTGTGATGAAGAAGACGTGAAGGGAGCACCTGTTCATCATCCATCCACCAAAGGGGACCACATAGAATCATCAAGGTTGGAAAAGACCTCTAAGATAATCTAGTCCAACTGTTCACCTACCACCAATATTTCCCAACTAAATGATGTCCCTTTGAACAATATCTAAACATGGAATCAGGCAGACCACACTGGTAGCAGACTGAGGTGGTTGTCCTTCACGTAGTAATAAATCTCTGGAGTTTCTTGCCAGAAGACACAGGGTGCCGAGGTATTATGTGGGCTCAAGTTCATTGGTCGATTCTTTACCAGGCAGCACCACAGAAGAGAAGTTTATTGCAGACTGTTAGATGCCAGAAGACAAACTGGATTCAGGAACCACAAGTCACTGGGTGCTTGGAAAGTGTTTGGAGGAACATACTGCTGTATTCTCACCTCTTCTTTTACTTTTTCCCAATCATATGTTGCCCAATCCAGTATATTCTGCCAGATTGATCTTTGGTCTGACCAGTAGCACAGTCCTTGCATCAGATCACAAATATTTATGGAATCATTTGTGCAGAGTGCATTCATACCTCTTGTTCCTATTACACCTCTGCCTAAACTTCAGTTTGTTTGCTTTTTAAAAAATTTTTAATCATTAAAAACAAAAGAAATTTCTAGTCCTGTTGGATGTACGTATAATCCCAGATACAAAGAAATAAGGAAACTGAGATAATCTTGTGTTTCAGAAAAACAGGTGTCTGGTGAATGAAGTCAAGCTGGTAGAGAACATGGTAAAAAAACATTCTGTATGAATGTTCTATATGAACACAAAAGTACACCAGCAAGTCTGCCAAAGACAGTGTCTCCAGATGTTTACAGGGCATCAGCCTGGTGTTTAAATAAAATCTGTAGCAGTAATTCTGTGAATTCTTCCGAGGACCATGTGATGCCTGGACTGCATATGACCATGTTGTCTAGGAGCTGAGGACTGGCAGAAGCATTGAGAAGGGTGCACATTTTAAAGTCTAAACAGAAATTCTTCTGAAGTTTTTTCATGAGATTATGTAATGTGTTTTAGGTCTGTAAGACCAGCTCTTCATGCAGCATGGAGCAGTACGAGCTGGAGCCTCTTCTGGCTGATCATCAGGGTGAAGCTAACCACTGTGTTGTTACTTGGAAATTGGCCAGGTTTGCAGCTGAAGCATCAACACAAGCTGTCTGTGAGCAAGCATCAGCACCAATCTCTGAGATTAGAAAGAAAGCTGAATATCAAATTTCATCACAAATGCATACACGCTGCTCACCTGGATCTTCCTACAGACAGAAGGAAGCACTTCCAGGGAATGACTGATTTCACTTGTCTTCAACAGTTGTTTTGAAATGGGCACAGAGACACTTCAGAGAACACGTTTAGACTAGACTCCCACTTACAGATGATTAAAATTAGATGAGATCCATTCCTTATGAGGGTTCTTGAATTTTAGTTCTTCCCTCAGATCTTTTGTGGACAGCTCAATCTCCTACAGGGTTTCCTTTCTATATGGGTTAAGGAAAAAAATTCACTGTTCTTACTTAGTGGAGACTCAAGCAGGTAAGGATTTGTACTAATTCAAATTTCAATGAAACTTTAAATGAAGTGCCTAAAACCTGGCAGTAATAAAATGATGCCAGATGCTATTTCACAAACTACGGGGCATTGTACATAATAGAGCTTATTTTTCAGAAGTTCTTCTTAATTATTGTTATCGTATTATTCAGTTTTTGTTCTGATGGGATTCAAGGGGAAAAATTAATGGAAACTCCAACATAGTCACAGATGCTAAATCTGAAAAAGAAGTAGCTGTAACCGTGAGGGATTTGCTAACTACTGCCCTGATCCCACCATGCAGTGTGCATAATATTTGTTTGCTTGAATATTCCCGTTAATCTCAGAAGCATCACAGTGTCACAACAGCTTTCAGAAACATGGCAGGCATTGGATGCATTCAGCTGCTAATTCTGCAAAGGTCAATCAGGACAGGTCTTCTGATGGAGCCTTTCTCCAGTATTGGATTTTGGTAGGGATATTTTTTCAGGAATGTGTTCTTACATGCATTCACCAGCTACAAGACTACATTTAAACTCTTTGCAAACGATAAT
Source organism: Centrocercus urophasianus (assembly GCF_019232065.1). Taxonomy (NCBI): domain Eukaryota; kingdom Metazoa; phylum Chordata; class Aves; order Galliformes; family Phasianidae; genus Centrocercus; species Centrocercus urophasianus. The sequence goes on along the minus strand of NW_024884475.1, from coordinate 6,857,800 downwards.
GCTAATGGATAGTGTGATTTTTAATTAACATTTGGAAAGCATTTTGAACTATTTCTCATGACAGATATGCAATCTAGGGAGGAGAGTATAGGATAAAGACTGAATTTTATTTCCGTTTACTGCATTTACTATGTTTAATGAGACACTTTTGTCTCTTGAAACAAGTGGATGAGAAAATGAATCCCCAAACAATGGATTTCCAGTAATCACCAACAGAACATGCTAATTTTCTGATAGATGTACAAAGTACCCGCATTTTGTTTATTGCCCCCTTACAGAAACTGGTCGTGCATGTCTGGAGTAAATCATTTGTATTTTCAAACGTAACAAGCTAAAAAGGCAATGTGTTGGACTTTCTTTTTTTTTTAAGTTTCTGTTGTACATGTGCAGATGTATAAACTTTGCAGCTCTTGCAGGGGTGTAGCTGAGGACAGAATGTTACCCTTTGAGTTTGGGTGGTTTTTAAAAACCCCACAATATGCCTCCTAGAGTCAAAAGTCAGTGGTTGGATGACTGGTTTGAATTAGGGCAATGAGCAAAGACAAACGAAACATAATCCTGCACGTCTGTACATTCTGGAGGCTCTCCTCTTCATTTGGTGTTAGTACTGAACCAAAAGTATTTAGAGAGGCAATATTATCGAACACAACAAATAGGAAGCAAAGCATAATTTTTGTTAGGGGTAAGTCATCCCTTAGGCAGAAGCATTCCATCGGTCTTACTGCATTTCACTGCACTGAATTATGGTTAATTTGTGGTCGGAAAAAATAGAGGCACTGTGGTTGCTGAAAATTATATACTGTGTTTCCAGCTTAAAGGGAAACAAAGGCATGTGTTGTAAATATAAGCTCTTTTTTTCTCAAATTTTACAAACAAAAATCCATCTGAATGCTTTGTTCATGCTCTTTTCAGCATCCACAGTAACTATGCTATTTCGTTGCCCATTTAGGAAATATTTCTCAATGGGAAGATGAAAATCAGTGCAGTTAAAAAATTGGCAGCTATGAATTCACTGTGTTCTTGTGTCCAGATCTACACAATGGTAACAATATTTGCTGCGTGATGGTATAACTAGGAAAAGAAAATTCATGTTTTAAGCAATATCAACAACTAGATGTTCAGAAAAAAATGCCAATGAAAATGTTGGATTTTCCCATTATTTGATATTTTAACTCAGCACTGTAGCTTTTCCGGGGCACATGTGCCAAACATTACAGGCCTGAGGTAAAAATTGCTTGTTAAATTTTGTTTCTTAGGAGGTCAGACTAAATGATCAAAATGATCATTTTGACCTAGGATTTTTAGCTTAGGGACTTTATTTGGAACATGGCTTCCGGGCCTCGATCATAGGAACCTTTCAGCAGAAATATGTAATTTTGATGATGTTCTATGCACATTCAGCTTTCAATAGATTATATTTTTCTGCCAATCACTGGGCCTCAAAAATCGCCTACTGTTTATCTAAGAGAGTCAATCGGGTAATGAAAGGTTGTCTCTTATTACTGGTGCAGCATTTCTAAAAGATGAAAGCTTCATTCACCAAGGGGGTGATGTGGGTTTTGCTGTGCTGAGGACCTCCGAACCAAAACGCTTATATTTCTGGGGACAAAACCAAGAAGAAATTCCAATAGCTTGGTGGTGCAGAGGTCCTCTGTGAATATAGGGGCAGTAATGGAGGATTTTGTACTGCTGAATGACTGACTGCAGGCCTAAAATGAGCCTTCAAAACAACAGCAAAGCTGAATCTGCCTCTTCCTGCCATGGCTGAATGGTGGCGAATCTGCACATCTGGTGGCTTTTTCAAATAAAATATCTCTGTTTCCAAAAGTGACCTTGGAGCAGAGATTTTGGACATCATAAGCCTTTCCTTCTGCAACCGTGTTGCCCAGTTGTGTGCAGTGTTTTGTTCCCCAGGACTGCAATCAGTGCATCAGTTTGCCTTGGGGAGTGCACCCATATTATATTGATAGATCTTAGTTATGCACTGATGGCAATGACTACTACTTGTTCAGCCAGGGCTCAAAACAATGGAAAAATCTCATGATAAGCTCTCTAAACGAGGCAGCAATTTTGCACGCACAAGTAGTTTTGGAAACTTCAGATAAGCTTCCAAAAGTTTATATTCAGGTCCAAACAAAACCCAAACGATAAAATTATGGGGCTTGTGCATCACTAACACACACTCCTATATTTACTTCCATTGAGAAATGCTAAACATTTTATGGATTTTTGCATGCCCCAGTTAGTTCTCTATACCAGCTGGAATTGCTATAGTCTGCCTTTGCAGCTATATAGACATCAATAAAGATGAATAAAGCTGGGCAGTCAGATTCTAATTTATGCTGATCATGTTGGATGGCTCAGGGCACTTCAGCACACATGCTTAGCCAGTGACCTTTCACACTCGCCTTATAGATCAAAGCACTTTCTTCGTCCACTTCCAAGAAAATCACAAAGACAAAATTCCCATTCAGCACTCCTTTATTAATCTACAAAGGGCCAAATCCTGACGGCTTTAATCTGCTCCTACTCATCACTGCCATGATTTAAGGAGCAGAGCATTGCCTTCAGAGGGCTGGGCCCAAAATCAATATGCAGAAAGGCCAAATTCTCTGTGGCTATAAATGCAGACAGGACCACTGCATTCAGAAGAATTCTCACTGTCTCTCACCATATTCCCTTGTAGCCAAGCCCTTTGTCTGTGAATCTGACAAATTCTCAGGAAAAGTTAAATTCCCCTGATGTATTTTTCACTTTGTATTTTTCAGAGGAATGCTTGTTTCTCTTCTTGCAGATACTTGCTGTGCCAGGCTTGATTGCTTTGGGCAACTCTCACTGGATGGCTCTTGGAAAGGTGCACAGGACAAGAAGGCTCCCTGGGCTTTATAGAATCCAATTGCATAATACCTTATCTAAGTTTTTGATTATGCAGATTTACTCAAACTAAGTGCATTCAGACAATTTCTATGAGTGTTCATGCAAAAAGATCTGTTCTGTAATACATTGGTGCAATCTGTTCGAGTTTCTGAGTCTTGTTCTCAGTCTGTAACAGGCAATCTCCCCTATAAGTCACTTTCAATTCACAACCGTGTCAATGAAAGGAGAACCAGGGCACCCGATACACACACATGAGAATAAAAAGCATCCTTAGCAACTGAGGATTCATCACAATTTCAGTTTTCCTCCTACTGATTAATTTCCATACTTCTTAAAAGACAAACTTCTGTTCACTCCTTATGGTTTATGTTTGCTTGTGTTTGATATTATTTAAATGCACGTGAAATATCAAGCAGGCTCGGTTTCTTTCTGGCACTGGGCTTCCTTTTCAGTCTTTATTCTCACTCTGTCTAAATCTCACTTTAAATAAGCATGCACAGTACAACTATTTATTTTCGTTTTATAATTTTCATCATTCTGCTAGCAGATAGCACATTGTTGTGAGGATAAAAGGCTGGGGTAAAATTGTAGTGAACACATTTCCCTCGATAGCACATTAGGTTTTTGGTAGAGCACTTTTGCACCTTTTCCTACTTCCCATAGAAATCTCTATTTTATTGAATTTAGTTGAAATGTAAATACCACAGCTAGAAGTGGAACAGGGCATAAACCTGATAGTTAAATTCTACTGCAAATACCAGGATTATCCTTAGTAAGTGTATTTGAAGGAAACTCTCTTTTATGACTGTTTCACCTTGCACACAATATACCAGCTGAAAACCAATTAATGGTTAGTGATAATTATCTGAGATTGAAATTTCTGCCTATATTCATTTTTAATGATGGTTTTGAAATATTAAAAGCAAGGAAATGGACAGATCAAATGATAGATTCATATTCTAGCTGTGATGCCACAGTCAGGATTAATACAATGTAGACGAATATATGCTCTTAATGAATTGGGACAGAAATAATATGTTAATGAAATACCAGTTTTAGACATCTGACCATAATGAAGTTTCTTTTTTCTGCTAAAGTTTGGATCAAAGTTAAACCACAGGTGTTCTTCACACAGTTCAAACTATATAGTAAGAAGAGATTCTCTTGGCACACTGCTGCCATGCACTTGTTTGGAGCAGTGAGGTTTTCTAGCAGAGCACTGACCTCAGCACACGTGCTGGAAGCTCTGTAGATGGTGGTTCTATATGCTCGTAGCTCTTCTGGGAGGCCTGCAATGGCTCTGAAGGGTGTGAAAAAATAAAACTTCACTCGACATAAATGCACATTAGTACAAATGCTGCCACATTGTACTGCCAGAGTCACAGCAATTCAACATATGCGCAAACATGTTGAGCTGAAAGACTGTTATTTCATTTTGAGCTCATACTTTTGTGCCTGGCTTTTGAAAACACATTCATTATATACAAGGTTGGGCATAAATAGATTTTGTATCACTTTGAGGTCACTGTAGTCCTTTGTCCTTTTGTGGCCACAGTCGCAGTTTCTCACATGAGCTCCGTAGAAGATGGCAGTCTGGACCTGGTCACCAGTGTCTGGAATAAATGACCTTTGTTAATGTAGAAAGTGATTGGATCAGTAGATGCTACTACGATCTACATGTTTACACTTACAGCAATAGCCTCAAAATCTTTTGTTTAGCCAATGAGGTATTTTAAGATTTCTGACGACTTTGGGTGTTTTGTAGATGCATCTCTATGTCTTTCAGAAAGGTGCTGCTGCACTAAGAAAGGCAGCTGGTGCAATCACATGTTTGCTCTATAGGCTTTACAGACTGCTTCTCTAGCCTGGGTCCCACTCAGATCCACTGGACTTGCTGGCACGTAATTCCAGTTTCTGAACTGTTTTGAGCACCTGCTGCCAGGTATGCTGTTTTAGGCAAGTGCTAAAAAGGGCTGTGCTGTTACCCAATCCAGGGCCAGAGCATCTGACAAAACAAGGAGTGATTTTTCAGCCTGCTGGCCTAGCTCTCACAATCTAAGTCTAATTCAGCCTCTCCTGGCAGGATGCTCATGCTGTTGCCTGCCTGTTTGTGTCAGCTGGATGTCTCACTCCTGTAGGGGATGAAAGGGAGCCAGGTACCAAGCAGATATTTTGTCTTTGAGCACTGCCTGCTTTCTTCATTTTACTTATAGTTATTTTCATATTGTGGCTTATTCACTTGCAGAACAGCATGTTGATGGTACTGTCTTTAGGAATGGCGCAGAAGAGTTAATTATTAGTGAGGTTCTGGAAAGTGAGACCCACAGATCTTTGAGAAGATGGCCTTGGGAAGTCTTGCAGTGACACCAGTGGATGCCCCTTCAAAACAACCTTTGCCATCAGAAAGCTGTTGGGGGAGAATTTCTGCAGAGGTTAGAGTTTCAGCTCTTACCTAGATTGCCTCCATTTAAACAAGGAAAACTGCCTCTGATGTAGAACAAAAAAAATCCACATGAGAAAAATGTCTGAGAAATTTATGCCTATGAAACACCTATCAACCAGAAAGCCATCTAGAGGAGGGCCACAGAAATGTTTCAAGGGATGGAACCTCCCCTACAAGGAGAAGCTGAGAGCTGGGGATGTTCAGCTTGGAGACAAGGAGGCTCCAGGGAGATCGTGGCCTTTCAGTAGCTAAAGGGGAGCTGTAAGAAGGAAGGGGACAGACTCCTCAGCAAGGTCTGTTGTGACAGGACAAGGGGAAATGGTTTCAAACTAAACGAGGGGAGATTTATATTTGATATAAGGAATAAGTTTTCTTACAATAAGTGTGGTGAGGCACTGGCATACATTGCCCGTAGAGATGGTGGATGTCCCATCCCTGAAGACATTCAAGGTTAGGCTGGAGGGGGCTCTGAGCACCTGATGGAGCTGTAGATGTCTCTTAATTGCAGGGGTGTTGAATTTGATGGCTTTTAAGGACTCCTTCCAAGTGAAACTATTCTGATGACATGATTTGATGATGGTAAACTACTTTTGTGTGGGGTATGGTATAAAACTATCACTTTAACCTCAGTTGGCAAGATGGAGTTAGAGATGGAAGTGCAGAGCACCAGTGAGTCTCCTGCTCCACTCTCAGATGGTGTTGCCACCTGACGGATTTTTTCCCATGGCTGTTGGAGTTTTCCCTATTGAACACCTGACTGCAATGACAGCCAAAGACAGTGCCCTGTAGGATGGAAAAATCCTCTGATGCTCACATGAGTTGTGAAATATGAACAGAGTAACTAGAGCATTACTGCTGTTACAGACATTTGTCCAATTACTCTGATGTTTATGTGCTCCAAAGATGCTGTGCATTCTGCTGACAAGATACACCGCTACAAACCAGAATAGAGGACACATGTCCCTGGACTTTATCTAACATCTAACCTTGCTTTGATGCTATCTCAGAAGGGAAAGATCAGGGAAAATTGCTATCTTTTCCCAACAAATTGAGTAGATAAGCAAAGTGCTGCAACACTAGTTGGCAAGGAAAATTGCCTTTTTAAAGTCAGTTTGCCGCAGCAGGATGGATAGGCCACTGGCTCTGGTGGTTCTGGAGGAGCCAAACTTCTGATGTTTGGACTGAGCAGCTCTTGGTTCATAAGCAGCCATGTGAGGCTGAAGACCGTTTTTGCATCCAGGTTATGAGCAGTTATAGAACTTGAGCCTTGGGGACAGTCTAGGAATGACAGAGTAAAGAACTGTGTGGAGATATAATACTGAAAGTCATGGTTTAGAAGGCATGACGGAGTTGTGTTTATGGTTGGGCTTGATGATCCTAGAGGTCTTTTTCAACTTTTATAATTGTCTAAGCACTGAAGACTTCAAAACTCATAAATCAGAGAAGTGCAAATGTGAAGAGGGATGGAAAGGGTCTACATCTTCTCCCTCAGGGACCTGGTGGCTTCCTTTCTGTTCTTTGATGTGATATAGGAACATGGGGCTTGCTGTTCTGCACCCCAGCACTATTTGTCCCTTGTCACTTCCCACCACATCCCCCTGTCCCTCCCCATCTTTGCATGACATTGATGACATTGCCACACCATATGATACAGGGGCACACTCACACCATGTGGATGGCATGCTGTGGGCAAGCCTCACTTTTCCAGATAAGACCTGACATGCTTTCAAATTGGTAAGTACACACAGTGTGCCAGGTAATGAAGGAAGATGTAGAAACAGTGTGATGAAAAATGTTAAGTAATCACTAGGAAGTTAAATGGGAAAGTCGAAGGATGAATGTGTGTGCATAAATGTATGTTTGTATACATATGTGTGTATATACATTAGTGTGCATCTGTATGGAAGATGAAGATGGTCTTAGAGAAAAATCTGAAAACTTTCTGCCATTCCTCTGGTATGATATTTCCTCAGTTCATGTGTGATTGATGTGCGGGGGTCGTTCCACATCTATTTCCTATTGCAGACAGAGCTATTACTTAGGTAATCAATATTTAATCTATATTAAGGGGAGTAATTTTTAAGTCTACTTTAAAAAGTGCATCTGCAGCACTGGACATCAATCATGGCTGTGTGGAGCTGTGCTGGGCTCAGGATCTTTTCCTGTATCTTGTGGGAGGAACAGCTCTTTTCATGGGGGGAGGAGAAAAGGAAGGGAAGGAACTCAAGGAGCTCTGATAGCTCAAACTATTTCTGGCAATGGAGTGGGTCCAACATAGCACAGGCTTGATTCACACCCTTAATTTTGCAAGGGTGGTAGAGAACATGGACAAAGGGTATCAGCATCTGTTCTGCACTGAGTCAGCATCCCCAGCACAAAGCACACTGTGGGATGAGGAGGGGGTCCCTCTGTTCCTGTACATCATTGGTTGCCAGTGGTCAGACTGTCCCAATCAGGGCTTTGAAGTGACTGCTACAACAATTCTAACAGGATCTAAACAAATTAAGAAAAGAGCACAGGTGAAATGCATACCAGAAATGCATGTCAGAAATATACCTGACACATGCTTTCCTACCTACTACAGTGGTACAAACTTGTGACCGCTGTCTTCAGTTGCTGTCTGCTTTCAAAGAAATACGTACAGGAATGGTACACTTTTAACACTGTGGAGACATTTTGTTTGGATGTGATTTGGCCAAAGAGCTTGAGAAAATATTTAGGTATGAGGCATAAAAAGGGAGAGGAGGGGCTGAGATTTATCAGAAATAAACCCTGAGTCAATACAGCTTCATTATTTGCAGTCGTGGTTCAAGGCCAGCAGAATGCACTAGACGCACAAAGGGCACATTGGCCCAAGGCTGCTGAAAGTTAATATTGTGCAACATTTCTGCAGATGTGCAATAACAAGCTATTCCCAAAAACAATGCTCGGTTCAGCAGAGATTGAAATCAGCAGAAGGAATGAGCACAGGACAGCATCAGAAGGCAACATGTAGCCTGCTCATGACAATTAAAAGAAAGGGAGGGAGGGAGGGAGGGAGGGAGGTATATATTCCCTTGGTTTCATTTGCTCCAGGGCTCTGCTTTCTGACTGTTCACACCAAGCACGTGGTGGCTTTTTCTGGACTCCTACTTGGAGAAGCTTTCATCATTTTCCAGCACTAAGATACATCTATGTATATGCATCAGGGTGTGCCTGAGGGAGTAATTTATTCCAAGATTTGCTCTCAAAAGTCATGTAGATGTGCCAGGCTCTCTTTTGGTGATAAATGGCCAACATGCAGATTTTTCTTCTCCAAAGGTATCACCTTCTGTGGCTGCATCTCATGCTTGGCATGAATCAGACACAGTTCTTATTTCAGAACTAAGGCCATATGCTTACAAGTTTCAGTTGCCTGAAAGAGATAGTCCAGGATATTAATGAACAAACCTCTGCCGTGGTAGGTCAATGCCTCATAACATCTTCCTGGTTGTCTTCTATCCGACAGCTGGCCATTCCAGGAGTTGCAGGGGAAAATGCAAGAAAAATGCAAATGTTCATGAAATAACTTATGTATGGGAAAAGCTTCACATTTATTTGCTAGTGGGAGTTTCTTCCTCAGATTTGTAGTTTGCACTCCCTCTTGAAGAGAAATATTTTGGTTCATAACTGCTGCTTTCTATGATTCTATGTGAGCATGATGGGAATGGGTTGATGGTTGGCCTTGATGACCTTAGTGATCTCTTCCAACTTAATAATTCTATGGTTCTATTCTATGGATGCTCCCAATAAGTTATGAATAAGTCTTTTTGGAGTTGGTCTGAAATCAGATGGTTTCCCCTGTTTCTCATGCTGGGAAGGTGTGAGAGCAAAACACCCCTGACACACATTAACTACCTTTTTACTGTTCTCCTGGAAAGCATGGAGATACAGAGATAAGGCCGGTGTAAGCACTTGATGAAAAAAGATATTTGAATAAACCTATGAGGATGGAAAACATTTGATGAAGTCATGAATAATAGCTGGAAACTGAAATTTCCACAAGTTCTTTAGATTTTCCAGTGTAAACATTTTCTGTGTACAGCTTAATGAAGGCTGGCTCGTATTTCACAAGAGATTGTTTGTCCCCACCTTCTCCAAACGGTTTGTTTTACATTCAGAGTTCTGTGTTGGGATCCTTTATTTATGGTCACAGTATTAAGATAGGTCTTGGCAACAGCTCCTCCTACAAATGATAAATATTTGTAAAATGGTTTGAACTGTATACACAGAGACGCTAGATTAATAGATGCAAGACAGCAGAAGCTGAGCTTTTCCAGCGGTGTCTGTATGGTAGTTTTATGCTGTAACTCTCCAAAATTTTGCCCTGCTTCAGAATTTACTGTTTCAGGCTTCTGCACCAGACAGTGCTGTACATTACCTTTTCAGTGGTTTCCTTTTAATTAGCCATTTTCCCAAAGAAGATTCCAAATAGTAAAACTGCAATCTAGTGATATCAATTTCCAAGATTTGTAGCATTATGCAACTCTGCCTATTTTTTTGCATGGCTTTATTATGTGTTGTTTTTTTTTTTTTTTAAATATATTATGTTTATATTTTAATTTATTATGTTTTCCAACTTTTCTTAATTCCACCTAAATGATTCCTCCCCCTTTCTTTTTCTCAGCCTAACTCTTAAGTGACTCTCTCTAAGACCACTATAATGCCCAATGTTTTGTTCGCATTTGAGGATTTATCTTGTTTCAGACAAAAAAAGCAATTTCAATGAAGCTGAAATGTATGGTTTTGGTTTCAGGGCTACCTATCTCTGACATAAAACTACTAAGCCTTTATTGAAATATATATGGTTCTACCATAAACGCCCTCTTTATAGAACGCACCTGGTGAATATAATGAAAAACATATTTGTTTCTCGTAAGAAACCAAGTAACTGTTCTGTAATAATATGTAACCTATTTGATATTTAAAAGGTCATAATTTTACACAAAGAAAAGAAAAATGCAGGCACAGTAAAAAGTTACATAAAAAAATTTAGCTGCACATCTCACACATCTGTTTTTCTGTTGCATGGACAAGACCAGCTGACCTACATACAAAATGCTCTCATAACACAGAGAGAGATGGAAAGAACGTCTTTACTTCATTGGCCCTCAGATTTAGCATTTCCCAGTCAGTAAGAATTTAACCTCCCAGCCCCTTGGGAGATAATAACATAATTCCCATTTTTCCAGGCAAGGAGAACCGAGTTGCGGGATGGATAAACACATTGCCAATTGCCACACAGAAAGCTCTCAAGAGAACTGGAGGAAGCTCAGATTTGCTGAACGTGAGATCAAGTTCAAAGAGCTTAATCTGAATGGCTGAATGTAACACAGTGTCTTAGGACCTCCAGCAGGTCACACACTACCTGAGCTCTTGGGAGCATGAACTCTCTGTAAGAAAATATATACCTCCTTTTATGCATGAAGTGAAACCTGTGAGGTGTAACATCTCCTGCAGCCCTGGGGAATTCCTGGCTGTGGGTACGGTCCTCTGAATTCCTGGAGCAAGTCTACAGCATCACCCCTCCCTTCAGCTGAGCAATACAAGGAGGTCACCACCACCTCTGAGATCTCCCTGACCCAATTTGCAAAGCCGACTCTGAAAGTAAACATGCACTGCAGCTGCGCCGCTGCCTTTTTGTCATCTCATAGTATAAGCAACAGCAAAGCATGGGGTTCAGAATGCTGTGTATTCAGAATATCCAACATAGAAGTGAATCGAAGAAGATATGGGTTTTTTTTATTTATTTATTTATTTTTATTTTTAAGTCTTAATTTATGCATTCGCATGATCAGGGACAGTATTTGATTTCACTGGTGAGAGACTGTGAAATCTTACAGAGAGAGAAGTGTAGATATGTAAAAGCGTATTTTATATATACATAAAAATGTATTCATGTTTATGTAATATATATATATGTTATGTATGTACATGTCTCCCAGCATATAAAGAAAACACATGGCTCTAGAAAGAACAAGATCTTCTAGTGAGCAGTAGTATTACTCACCTTTCAAGGGCTTTCAAGGGCTCCTTTAGTGTTCTTATGTTGAACAGTTGTGGGAAAAAGTTGGGACACTCTAGTGCAGTTGGAAGGTGCTGACCCTTGGGTCTGAACAGCCACAAACACGGCTTTCTTGTCCTGCAAAATCTTTTTTCAAAAGCACTGACATAACTTTAACAGAGGGGCTTGAAGGTTTTTCCCTACCTGAAACACTAGTAAAGGAAAATTCTTCATATCTTGAAAAAATATCTTGATATTTTGAAAATAAAAAATGTGGGATGAATCCTCTAAGGATGGAAGGATCTGAATGCAGTTTTCTCCTATTCTGAAGGCCTGCCCTACTCCGTAGGCACCGAGGGAAGCAGTAGGTGCTGCTGTGTTCTTAGTGGAGATGGATGACCTCAATGTTTGCATCACCTTTCGTGTTTAAATTGCCTCATCAGTATCTAAATTAGCTTAATAACCCTTGACTCTTGATTCCAAGAACTGAATATTAAAATCCTAATTTACACTAGACCTTGCATTTGAAGAGGAAACTAAATTTTTAATGGAAGGAAGGAAGGGAGAAAAGAAGGAAGGAAAGAAGGAAGAATCTTTCTGATCTGTTTTTGGCATTCCTAGGACTGTGCATACTGGCCATACAGACATTGCCTTCTTTGGACTATTGATGAAAGAAGATCTGGATGCATGAATAGATTTTTTCACTGCAGTTTTGGTCTTGCCTTTGAACTCTCTTGATGCCTGCTTTCTTTTTTGAAAATTTTTCGTTCCTTTCCTTTGCAAATGTTCCACGTTTTATTGAGAAAAATATTCCCTTTGGATAAAAATCCTTGTGTATAGGAATAGCAGAAGAAAATATGACAGAACAGTCTGTGATAGCATTTGAAGTAGAACTGTCAGATCTGTACTACTGGCTTCAATATTTCAATATTCTACATTGTTGCTATTTAAACCACTCAACAGCTTTGTGCCTCGTGTATTTCAGTGAAGTCATACATAGCATGTTATTTTTCCTTTCCTTTTCTTATTTTCTTTTTCTGAATTTTGTGCTTTGCATCACACCAAAGTGTTTCCACCTGCAGGAAATGCAATCTGTCAAGTTGTATTTTTTATTTAGACAAAGCCCTGGATGTTAGGTGTTACAGGCTAGGGCAAGCATCACATCTTCCTGTTTCTTCTTTAACAAGTACACTTGGAGAAATACAGAGATAAGAATGAAAATCGCACCATAATTGTTACAGCTTAGACTTGCCTGAGGAATATTCACAGCTCCAATGGCAATGGGGCTGGGCTTCTTATGGCAGTGCTGACCTCCTTGAAATACACCCAAGAAGGAAGAAAGTGTTAGGACCAGCAGGTAAGAATGGGGCTGGTTTCCCAAGGCTAACTGTCAAAGATCATCTAGAAAGCGTGTGATGAAGCAAACCCACAAGTGTGGGGCTTCTGTCTTCATTCTCCCGGATTGCTGTAGCTGTCTGATATCAGATAAGAGGTGGCTGAAGTGAAGATAGCATCAGGGCATCAGATTTATCATGAGACCTGAAAAGCTGTCATATTCAACAGAATCACTGTAAAGAAGTGCAGAGCTGAGTATCTCCCCAGCACAGACCCTGTGGCACATGCTGCACATGCAGCATTGCCAGCTTGATGCACACCAGTATTCAAAGCGAGATTTTCCTCTCCTCTTTTCCCATTTAGTAATAACAATGAAGTTGGCAGAGCAAAGAAGAGATTGGTCACACCCTCCCTTTTTAATTTAAGCTTTAAGAAATTTGTGACTTAATTGGCTGAGGCTCCAAATGTGTAATAAGCAACAGTTTGCTGTGGTGCATCAAGTATATTGCAGTTGTTTAAGCATCCCACAGCAGGAGAGTTGGAGCTCCATGATCTTTAAGGTCCCTTCAAACCCAAGCCATTCTATAATTTTAACATTCACCAAAAAACCCTGTTTTCCTTCATTTGAGATTCTGCATTTTTTTTTAAATAAAATAAACAAGCACCACAGCAAAGCTGAGCTCCCAAGCAAAAGGTCCCCAGAAACCTTAAGTCCTTGGGAAACAGGCTAATGGGGACAATGAGGTCCCTCTATGCTGCCCAAGGGTCCTTCTGCCCATGTCCTGGCCTGCTCAGGCTCTTCCATCCAGATGCTCATTTTCCTTCCTTCTCACCAGCCGAATTATCTCCTTCTCTTCCATATCTCTGCCCCTTCCTTTGTTTTTCCTTTCAGCTAATCCCTTCCTGCTTTTCCCTGGCCCCTTCTGTGCTACATATACACACACTTTTCTATCCAGGGAAGTTAATTTAGATTAAGGGAAGGGGTGATTTTGAGAAAGAATAGCTTTCCTTGAAAAACTCAATGTGGAGATGCCCTAATTCTGGAATAAAAGGGTTTCCCAATGAACACGATCTTTTGTATGTAGCAAATTAAACCAATTCAGTTTGAAATTATGCTGCTAGGGTTGAGTGCTCGTCTGATTATGCGCAGACTTAATTGGGAACATCTCCTCATGCCAAACTCACCATAAAGACAAGATCCTGTTCCCCTCCCAGACGTGCATGAGTCCCCCTCTCAGACCATTCAAAGAAAGCAGTACATCTGCAGCCCAACCAACCATGAAGAAATCGGGGAGCTAACATAATATTTGCAAGCCAAACTCTGCTCACTCCTCTGCAGTGCTCCTTTGTCTGTTCAGACTGCCAACTCCAGGGTGAGAAAACTTTCTCCTCTCAGTTTTTAAGTGGTGCCTGGCACAGAAAGAGCCCAGCCTTCATTGTATAGTCATAGCACAGGGAACAAAGGAAGCAGCAGAAAGTGTTGGGTTTTCACATGTACCTCTTGGTCCCACGTGAACTTTGGTCCTTTTGACATCTGCAGGACAGCAGCTTTCACCCCACCCAAAGTTAGGAAATGATCTTAGCCAGCTGCCCTCCAGAGAAAGTGTTCGGAGCAGAAGCTATAACGTAACAAGTGGCAGAACCTCACCTCAGTTAGTTAGGGAGCCACAGGATCAACCACTTCAGTCAGGTGCTTTAGGCTTGGTTTCTCAATATATGCATGGACTCTTTATCCCAATGGGGAGAAAAAATTATGAAGTACAATGGAAAGGCCAAAGGCATCACTCACCAAGGAAGTAATGGGGACCATGTCCAAGGGTGCCTGAACAGCTGCATAAGATAATCCAGAGGCAATATACACTTCCAAGGCAACAGCATCAGAACACTTTGTTGTTTTATTAAACATCTTGCACCATAATACCTTGTGTTAAGATTTTCAACTACGAGCATTTTGTTCCTGTATCTAAGAATAACATCAGCAACTTTTGTTTTGCCTACTCATAGATTACATTTGCTACTTGCTACATAGGAAACACTCCACACAAAAAGCACCACATTCTCCTAGCCCTGTAAATCTATTTTCTGAATGTTCTGCGTGACATGGATTACAATATGCTTCATGACTACCCTCCAAAGTTCACTAGAAGAGAACTAAGCCTGAAAAGCTATCCAGCTGAAAAGTTGGCCAGCCCTCTCTTTACCATTGGGAAATCCACTGCAGTTCTAGATTTAACAAGAGAGACAGGAAATGACCTGAAGGATCAACAACCATTGACATTAATTTTAGCTGAAAAAAAGACACCAGCAGTTGAATACCTGCACAACCTCATTTCCTCTCCCCCAGCTGTTGCAGGCTCCAGCTCAGCTGAATAGGAGTTCAGGGCTGCGATGAGATGTTTTCGTCACATGTATGATTGTGAACTAAACAAAAACACAGCACAGCCTGCACTTATGTTCTAGCCTGCTTGATTTTTTTTTTGGCCCAGGGACAGGACATCAGCAAGGTATTCAGTTTCTCGGGGTTTCTCAGGGGTGGTTGCTCTTCAGAAGCCTGAACTATTCTGCCTAGAGGTCCCAGTGATCCCATCCCAGCCATATGTCCCTTTTTTCTCCCTTACATTCATGATCCTGCTTTCTGAATGAGCCCAAATTCTTATGGCCCATTCAGTCAGTGTCAACCGTTGGCTCATGGACAAATTCCTATGTTGTGGTACCAAAGATGATTATGATCTTAGCATCCCAGAGCTCTGTCCTAAAGGCAGTGATTTTGCTCCACACAAATGAAGCAAAATCAAACTGATATTTTTACAGGTTAGATATTAGGAAAAACATTTTCTCCAAAAGAGTGGTGACGTATTGGAACAGGCTACCCAAGGCAATGGTGGAGTAATGTGGAGGTCTTCAAGAACAGGGTGGTTATAACACTGAGAGATTTGGATTAGTGGGCATGGTGGGGATGGGTTGGCAGTTGGTCTAGATGATCTTAGCGGTCTTTTCCAACCTTAATGTTTCTGTGATTCTTAAAAAAAAAACAAACAAAGAAACAAAAGTCAATGCAAGCACAGCATGCTTATGAATAGGATTGTAATTGCTCACAACTTGGAAGAGGTATGCCAGGTCTTACAGTCATTACTCGCTCATATTGAAATAGGGAAATCTGTGAGTTATTCTGCTGCAATACAATATTGCTAAGACACAATGTGTTAAGGCTCAGTTAACTAGAAAAGGAGCTCACCTACCTATAAATTGACCATCCTCTTATTTAAGGACATTTCATGCAAGAATATGATGAACCTAGAAGAAGCAGAAATCCTGAGCAACTGTGTCCATGCTAAGGGAGCTCTGAGATTTCTTCCCCATTATCCCATGAAGTCCATCAATCTTTCCTCATCCAATAGACAGTGGGAACCCTTGTCTTTAGTCCAAAAGAAGCCTACAAATGTCTAATGTTGGTTTTTCCCTAGGTCTAGGCTCTCATAAAATTTCTGCAGATGTTTGCCTTAGGGTTGAAGACTCTTCTCAAGGCGCTTGTTACAAGCAGCTCTCACACAGCACGTTGCTAGTGCAGGCTGCTATGCTGAAGTGACAGAAGGCTACTTTAATTACTTGGAGCGTGATATTCTCATGAATTAAAATTGGAGAGTGAACTTGTTTATGTTACGTGGTGGAGGTGAATAAAACTATCTATGAATTTTTTCCTGCCAAGTGGGCACATTTGGGAAATACCTCAAAAATGGAGCTGTAAAGTTAATAGCTGATCTCCAAGGACCAATCTCCAGCTGATGTCAATTGGTATCTCCTCAATGTGTGCTGGCTCAGGATCTGGCCCACGGAGGGATGGTCACCATGGGGCAGAAGCCCAGAAGGTGATACATAGCTGCCACTGGAACCTTTTGAGCTATCCAGAAGGTTGGCAGGTTCCAATCAGGGATATTTTTATTTCTGAAAACATTAAGCAAGAAAAAATAAAAATTGTAATGCTTTTGCTTTGGATAGTGGCATCTGCTTCATCTCCCAAAAACAGTTTGGTGGCCTCTGAATCTGCCTCCTCTTTTGCTGACCATCCCTGTCAACAGCACGTTTTATTCTGCTGGGAAAGAGAAAGAAATGGGAGAAGCTGATCTGGGGGTGGGAGAGGTCACTCATTTAAGTCTTGTTCCTAATCCTTCTCCTGCTGCACACTTCCTGAGCGTCTGTAAAAGCAGATCTAGCCAAGAAATAAGGAACTTCTAACATTATCCTTTAGCAGATGATGTCAGTTTCCCTCTGTGAACTGAGTCAGAGCTATCAAACCCCCCATGCCTGAAGTGTAGAAGGCAAAAGCAGAAGCATCCCAGTTTTCAAAGTATTTCTGCATGTGCTTTTTCTGCTTATTTCTGTTAGAAAGGCATTAAAAAAGCAGCTTTGTTTCCCCCTCCATGTAGTTTCACACTTCAAATTTCTTTCTTCTATTTTTTTCCAGTAGTTTTAAATGAACAGCAGTTTTCTCTAAGGATTTAAAAATCTTTTTCATCTTTTTTTTCAACAGCAGAAGGAGTAGGGAGTAATGAGCTGAAAAAATGTAGCAATTAGAAAAGAAGGAAGAAAAGAAAAAAGCTAAGAAAATGTCTAACTAATTTAAAAATAGCTTTTAAAAACTTTTTTTTTTAATTGAAACTAGCATAACTAGCATATTTTTCTGCAAAATATTTCATTTTTGTGAATCACATCTGAAGTATTCTTGTAGCCAGAAACATTGTTAGTATCCTTATTTATTTGTACATAACATAGAAGGGAGCTGAGACACAGAATCATACAGTCATAGAATGGTTTGGGTTGGAAGGGACCTTAAAGATCATCCAGTTCCAACCCCCTGCCGTGGACAGAGCTGCCAACACGGGAGATCCCTCTGATGGAAGGTATTTTCTGAAATCTGTATACCACTTCAGTTCCAACCCAAACTTGTTTTAGGCTTACCCAAACTGACTAAAACCTGCAAAGTGTTTGTATTTCACCCATTGCAGCTGCTGATCTCTCACAAAAGAATGAAGTCAGTTTGTGGCCCTGGCAGGCATCAGACTGACAAATAGCTTTTTATCCCAACTTTTACTAGGATCCAGCTTCCAAAACACTCAGGTATTTCTGGCTGCACTTTCTAAAGGACTCAGAGCACGTGGTAGCGTATGCCTTCCCCTCCATGCTGCCTTAGCCTTTTCAACTTGGTTAAAATGCAGATTTTAAACTGTCTCAGTGGCACTTGTGTGCTGGTCCTAAGCCCACAAGCTCCTCCAACCCAAGGCAGAACTGCACCTTGTTTTGCTGGGCCAAGACCACTGGTCTTACAAGCTCTAGCTCAGTGCTAGTTGGAGCCCAGGGGAGCATCTTTGTCTTCAGTCACCCCAAAATCATGTTTCTCCCATGAATGTGCCTGGTAGCCCTGTGACAAAGAGCTCCCCTCTTCACTACTCACTGGGGGAAAATGGCTCTTCTTTTGTTCCCTTTTTTCTCTGAACTCGCCACTATCTGGTTTCATCTGACGTCCCCTAATTCCTGGGTCAGATAGCAAACTGTCATTTCTATATATTTTTTCCAGCCTAATCATGACCTCTATCACTTCCCCTTCAGCAGCATCTTTCACCGCCTGAAGTATCTGAGTCCATTTATTTGTGCTGCTAGGCTGCTTGAGAGCTGAATTAATCTGTTTAATTATCTGTTTAGTCTCCTCTTAACCTGCTGTTAGGGTTCAGTGGCCAGGAACTACCCTAGCATCTGATCTGTGCAGGACTGCTATATAGGGCCCACCAAGAAGGAGATCTTGGACAGAGGCATTTATTTGTCCTGTGGCATTTGGGACACCAAAGCCCATTCTGAACTGTCATTTAAGGGGCCAGTCCCACTCATTGAATCAACAGTCACAATAAAAGGGCTGTTTTCCTCACAAGGAGCAGACCCAAGCAAAGTGTCATTCCTTTGCCCTTTAGTCATTTCTGCCCCATCTTGGTGCAACATCCCAAGAGGTTCTGAAAGATGACTACAGTGGTGTGGTGGCTCCTTGCTGGCAGAGTGTGCACATGAGGTATACCAGTGAGACAAGCTTGCAGGGCACAGCATCAGAATACACCACTCCTTGGTTTTTCTTCCCTAACTAATTAATTCAGCTTCAATCATTAACGATAGTATAAAGTGCTGCACACTAACAAACATCACAGGGAAGTCTCGCAGGGGCAGAGGGCTCAGCATCCGACAGAAGCTTGGCAGGATGAAGCCTCTAAATGGCTGCATTTCAGCTATCATCCAGTTTATTCAGCCCACGGAACGTATTCCAGAAACACACGCCTGCAGATGTCTCATGCATGCACTGCCTTACCGATCATCATGAAAAACTGCCTATGCTTTCATTTTATTCATACCAGATGGCAGCTGTGACACTGGGGTCTGTCTTATTTCCATGCCATCCACAAAGACCTTGACAGAGGGAAGAAGAAAGGTACTTCTACCTTGGGCAGCTCTGGCAAATGCGCCCTGAAGACCCCACACCCTGCTCCCTCTAATTGCACTGTCGCTGTCTTGCAGTATGAACTGTTTCAGCTATCTGTTTTCTTTCAAAGTATATTTGTTTTATATCTGACATGTTTATATATGTTAACTGCTCGCTATAGATATCTGTCAGCTTCATAGGGCAAAACCCCCCCCCAAAAAAAAAAAAAAAGGAAAGAAAAAGAAAAAGAGATTGGCTCTATGCCAAAGGTATGTTTCTCAAAAGCATTTAGCTTTCTGTCTCATGATTTTGCATAAAAAGAAAACTGAGAGGAGGGTGGACTGACAAGGAGTATTGTGTTTGGAGTACTGTAAAAAAATTCATACAAAAATGTACCAGGCTTTTCAGATATCAGCCTAAGAGCCATAAAAAGTTATTTTATAGTCCTAGGAATGATACACAAACATGGGTATACTGTTTGTCATAAAAGCTGCTCTAAAGAAGGGATCGCGCGTTATGATTTTCAAAATATGACATTTATGAGCTGATTTTGATTGTTACCAGAATGCTTTTTAATGAAATAGAAAATGTGTGTGTGTGCATGTGTGTGTGTGCAATAAGGGTATGTGTCACTGAGAAAGAGACATCCTCTAAAAAATTATTCTTCACCCAAGTTAGAGGTTTTCATCTTTCTCCCTTTCAAAAAGCAGAGTACAGTCCTCCTGAAAGAGAAAGAAAAGGCAGAAGCAACCATTTCTTCATATTTTGAGAGAAATATGTGCAACTTCCTGGGACCTTTTTCCTTTTACTTTCATTTTGAGCAAGAATATGGGCTGGAGCTGTACAATATCCTCTTTACTTTCAGATACAGCTGCACTCTTCCGGACGAAGGTGGAAAGATGTGAATCTGTTTCCATGTCAAAGTCATTTGCTAAAGTGTCTCTTTATTTACGCCTTAAAAAGGCTTAATTTGGAACTACATGGCACTTGCACCTTATGCAGTTCCTTACCCATGATGCCTAAATGCTCACAGCAATGGCATTCATTGCCTCCTTAACATTTCTTACTGTGTGAGGCGAACAAACTTGCCAGGAGGAGACACATTTCTCATTTTGTATTCAACCATTCCACCATGCTCCCTGTCCAAAAGACATGTGGGAGTTGGACAACGACTTGTTCTATCCACTCAGCTCCAGTCAAACTCTTGCTTTTGAACAGATCTGAAGATTGCCTAAAGAGGTGGTAGATGCCTTGTCCTTGAAGACACTCAAGGTCAGGCTGGATGGGGCTCTGAGCACCTGATCAAGTGATTGAGTAGATGTCTCTGTTCACTGCAAGAGTTTTGGAACAGATGGCCTTTAGGTCCCTTCTAACTTTCTCTCTATGAGAACTAGGATGCCCTGCATCATTTTCTGGAGTACGCTGTTTTCACATCTTGTTTTACTGCACAAGACTGCTCCTCACAGGACAGAAAGCAAGCAAGCCTTTGTGGGAAAACTCAGACCTCTTTCATTTATGATCAGAGCACAGCTGAGCCCAAGCTAATGACCCAAAATGAAATACAAATTAATACAGCTTGGGCACAGAACCATAAAAATGCAGTCTCACAGCATCTGACCCATTAGCACTGAGTTTGAGCTCAGTTGGTGCTTGAGCTGAAATTGGACCTGTTTGAAAGAAATGATGGAAGACCTATGCCTGCAGTTACAGAGTGAGGGATCCAGATGCCTGGGATCTGTTTGTGCCTGTTATTTGCACCACAGTGATTTATTAGCAGAACTCTGGACACAGACCATACTGGGCAACTCTTTCTTAGATCTTGGGCTACAGATAGCTGGGAAAGCAGACAGAATGTTTGCAAGGAAATCAAAAGCACTTTGAGTCTTAACTGCTGCATGATTCATTTCACAAACTGAATTCAGAACAACGAACTGTTGCCCTGCAGACAAATTTCATACAAAATGACTGTATAAAGCACCAAAGTTTATATGCTAGGCTGGTGTGGGTTGAAGGCTGTTTAAAATGGCTGTGGATAGTTATGTAATTATTTGAGAACAGTAGGGCACAATATGCGAATATAAACATTGAAGAAAACTGTACGAGTTCACTGGATGCTTACATGAGTCTGTCATCTTTTTTTAAAAACGTCTTTCTTCAAATATAAATATAAAAATATCACAAGGTGTGGAAGAATTGAGTGTTTGGTGTTTGCTCGCTTCAAAGACAGCTCTTTGGACAATGCCTTAATGTTCAGTTCTTAGGGTATTGGGTTTGCATCCAACTCTGCAGACCTAGTTTATCTTAATATATATTATCTTATTTTATATATTGAGCTCTATAGCAGTACATGTGAAGCATAAAGAGCTAGAAATGAATATATAAAAGTAAAGGATGGCTAAACCACGTTGGCTTTATGAATGTCGTTGTCATCAAGGATGAAAAATAGACAATGCATTTTCATGAATAAGTGGCAACAGGACTGCTTACCTGATAAGTAGTTTGGTTCTTATAGTTAATGTGATTTCATCCAAAATGGAAAAAACTACCATGTGAAAGATAATAACTATGAAAGATAATCTTACATTTAGTGAACTTGGCTGCCTTCACAGAGAGTTGCTTTTCAACAAGATATATTTCTGGTAAAACACTCACTCTCTTGAAGTTTTATTTCTCTACCAGTAAAATAAGAATACGAATCAAAAATATATTTTTTCATACTGTTTTCAGTTCAGGTGAAAGCTTTTTCAGGAGGAAGCTTTGTGCTTTCACAGCACATTACAGCAAAGTCATGATTCACAGGAAGCCTCTATGCTCTGAAAATTTATGAATAGAAGTTACAATTTTCTTTTGCCTTCTTTCTAGCTGAAAGAATGCTTTTTATTTTTTTTCCATGCAAAAATAAGTAATTCTACTGGGAAAAAAAAGTCTGTACATGAAGTGCTATGTGTGAAAGGGATCTTGCCAACCCACAAAGCAAGAGGGCATGGTTTAAATAATGATTACAGTAGCAAAGTTTACCCTATTCTTCAGAAAGACGTATATCATAATCCTGCACTGGTGTAATGCCAGGCAAGTCTGAATCTATATGAGAGATTATGTATACACCACTGAGCACTAATAAGGCATTTACTCCAACGTAGCCAGGGTCGCCTACTATGGTCAGAGAATTGGTAGTTTCTGGACTAGGGCTTGCATTTGTTAGTGAGCTTATCTGTCTTAATCAGTGAATGAGCTACAGCACCTGGAAGAAGGAAAAGAACAAGGAAGGAAGCAGAGGTGGTTTTAAGACTGATAAGGTCATTTCTTTCTTGTTTTTATTTCTTTATTATTTGACTTCTTGAACGGTGTGATATCTTATCCTGTTAAGTGAAAGAACACGAGAAGAGTGCTGTCTGTATCTCCAAGCTGATGGTATCGGTAGAAGTGATATGTCAGTCTGGGAGTCAAGGTCCCAACCCATTCTGCTCCTGGCTGGTTCACTGTTTTGAAACTCAAGGGCAAAAGACCTTATACCATCAGGAGGAGCCACAAGAAAAAAAATCAAAAACACACAGCAGGTATTCCTCCATAAGAAACCATCCAGAGTAGGAACAGACTTGTCTAAAGTCCAGCTGAAGGTATCAGGGTTTATCTATAGTGCTGAGCTGTTTTCATAGTCATTAGCAGCCACCTGACATACAGTGACAAGAACAAAGTTGTCTTCACAGTCTACACCAAGGAGGCCATCTGAGAGCCATCCCAGGCAAAAATGGCCTCGACATCACTTCACTGTATGGAAAAGCTCAGGTTTGGTTTTTACTCCAAGGCAGATCCAAAACACATTTTGAAACCTTGAAAGTCATCATAAAATGGATCTGTTGTCTTCCTGCCAGCTCCAGTCAGCTGGTTGGGCTGCAGATTAAAACAAGCATTGCTGTAAAACACCCAAAATGGAGGAAAGCACGATTTTGTTTGCAGTGACCCAAACTTCTAAAACTCTTCTTGAAATGAAAACCCGCTGGAGACTGGTCTCAATTAATGGGATATTTGTGAGTGCAACCGCACATAGACAAGCTGGGGCTAGCCCTAGTCTGTGCAGTAAGGGGGCAGCTGCTTTGAATTCAGCTACATTGAAGTGGCTGAAGGCAGTGCTGGGCCCACAGAAGATGAAAATGCTGAGATCCTGCTGTATCGTGGTCACAAAGCCACAGGGACTGCACAGCTCAACGTCTGCCCCAGAGGAGCCTTTGTCCTGTGCCAGGCACAGGATTGCAGTCTGTCCTTTGCAGAATAGCCTATCACAGCAGGATAACTGGTTTTGGTCTCTTCATGTGCTCCCACAGGATATCTTCGTGCTGACATCTGGGAGTTTCGTTTGTTTGTTTGTTTGGTTTTTTTTAACAGATTTTTCAGTATCCTTACCCATCACACAGCTCAGAGAGCTCAGAAAGCCTTTTGCAGCCTTATCCTGTCTTTAACTCTGGCTTTTTTTTTTTTTTTTTTTTCCCCTGTCTCTTCAAAGTGGGAACTGAACATGAAATTTGGGGAAGAACTCTGACCCCCATGACCCTTACAGTACTTTTAATATATCAGGATCTCAGTTGATTTCTCAAGGCTTTAAAACGGAGTTATTGACAGCAACGTGAATTCCTGAGAATAGAGCTGATGACTCTGCTGGAATGAGTGGTGCTACCCTCGTTTTCACACAGATTTCTAAGACAAAGATTGCCATATGTTTGGAGCTGAATGAGTCTGTTGTTACTCAGAAGGAGACTTTGCTTCCAAGGCTTACACCATGTTTTCTTAAATTTTCAAAGGACAAAACCTGGCTGTTTTAATGAACCTAACTCAATAATTCCTAATCCTAAAGTTAAACACTAACAGTGAGGCTCAAAAACTGGCCTCCCAAGTTTCAAAACACAAATCATGACCAGAACCCATTGGTAAACATTCCTGAAAATATGTTTTGTTTTGTTTTCACCCTCATGCTCTACTGCACCTTGGAAAAACTAACTCACTCCTAATATTAATCCTAGAATAAACAGATTAGAAGCTCCCCTTCTCCTTGCCCCACGAAAAGTAATGCCGGTGAAAAGACCTTTTTTTTTTTTTTTTTTGCATCAGTGGAACCTGAACACCTGTCTATTTTATGGACTCTTTAAGAACAAATTATCTCCTATTTTGAAGCAGGAAAAAAAAATTCACGGGATATAGAAAAGGCAGTTTCTACTCTTGATTAACAAAACTTGTGACTTCATAAAAAAAGTAGGAAATCCAGTCCTTTTCCTCCTGAAATGAGTGGGTGCCAAGTATCCAGTCAGAGCTGTCTCACAGCTCTTTCACAGCAGCAGTGCATGACTACAACCCATTAGGAGTACCCTGAACGACTGCTGTGGTGCATGATTTCAACCAGGCATCTGAGCTGTGATTTGGTTGCTGGTAAGTCATTAACATCAAGATAGCTTCTATGGGCTCTGCATCTGGCATTTTTTCTGTGCTTTTCCGCTCTTGATGCAAAACTAATGCCAATATATGCATTCATCTCTGCAGATCCTTTACCCAAATTTCGTTGTCGTACAAGGAGCACCTTACCATACATGGACAATGTCATTCCCATAGCCTTTAATGCATGCAATTCCTATTGTTAGGTTTGGTACATTACTCCAGATATAAGGTGAGGTACTACTGGGGAAAACAAAAAATAACTATATGACATTGAAAACACGGTTAGAGACAGTCCCTGGGAAGCTGCAGTTGCTGGAGGGAGCCACTGATTTGCCTCTGTTGATTAGATTCCCCCCAAGTTAGCTAACACACCTCCCTGTATCACACATGACTGCTAGAAGTCTCAGATAACAGCATGCACTCCAGATTTACAGCCAAAAATGGACATCTTGGGATATGGGGAACTGCAGTTTATGAACATTTGGTTATATGTTGGGTCAGACAGAGTTAAAGACAATCTTGGAGCATAGATTGGGCCATCTGTTATCAAGGGAATGGCTGAGCTGAAAGTGTTTGTACTTTAACACTTCAGGCTCAACTCCTGCAAGTACTGGAGCTTGAAAGTGACTTTCTTTGTGCATGTGAAGATGTTGTTCACAGATATAAACTTTGGGAGTTGGGTAGCTTTGAATTAGGAAGGTAACTAGGCAAGCCAAGACACCAAGGCAGGAAAAACAAAGAAGGGAAAAAGAAGGGAAGTTAGAGAAAAGAAAGACAAACCAGATAGAAAGAAAGATGGATGGATGGAAAGATATCTATTAGAAGGGAAAATGCTGCCAAGGCATCAGAAATCTTGCCAGATTCTGGGAGGTGCCAGACTGTCCCCCGAGGGCCAGAATAAAGGCCAGTTTTTGTGGGTCTCACCTCCTCTTCTAGAATCCACATGCTGAACATAACAACATGATTTGCAGAAAAATAACTCAACGGGTACGTGCGTGTTATAGCCTGACAGTCATTACTCATTTCCTGAATACATTAAGTGCAGTTTCTTCAACATTACAGCAGTGACAGAAAGGTTATTGGGGTGGGGGAATTAATACATTAGTACCTAATTTAAAGGAGTGTCTCAACAGAATTGATATCAATATACCTATGAGTAGCAGATTTTCATAGCAAATTTTCTGCTGGAGGTCCAAGAACTAGAACATAGCTTTCAAAATTTTCCCCTCTTCACAGGATCTGACTTACTCCATGTTTCATTTACTGTGTAATTCAGGACAATATCTGACTCATCAAGAACATGTGCTTAAATGTCTTAATATGTTGAAGCACCATACTATGCAGAAATGGCTTTAATCACACTAGTGTTCTAATACAGACAAGGACTGCCATGTGATTTTACATGGTTTTACCCTTGCTTAACATTATAGTCCATTGAGCTGACTATGGTTTCCCTCTTTATGTAATACTGCAGATTTTATAGGTATTGCACAACAGTGTCAATAGATGGATGGAATTACTATTCAGCATCAATAAATGATCATGAAGTAACATTATAAACTACATACTAAGCCACTTGTGTTGCTTTTACAAATCTGCCATAGAGAAATTCCCGGACTGTACTACATGTACCATTAGCTGTACACAAGTGATTTTGTGTCTTTGAGATTTTTCTGGTGGTGATACCAGCCAAAATATTTTCATTTCAGGTACAGCAACAGTAATCTATTTTCTAACACTTATATGAAAAGCAGTTCCACATATTCAGTGGAAATCCAAGCCTATCCACAGGCTGGATATTAGGAAAAAATTATTCTCTGAAAGAGTAGTAAAACATTGGGACAGGACACTCAGGATAATGGTGTAGTCACCATCCCTGGAGATGTTCAAGAAAAGGCTAGATGTGGCACTTAAGGAAATGGTTTAGTGGGCACAATCATGATGGGTTGATGGGCTAGATGATCTTGGAGGTCTTTTCCAACCTTAATCATGGATTCTATGATTCTATGAATCTCTCTGGCAAGCAATAGGTCTTGTTCTAAAAGGTACTAGAATTAGTATTTGTCTTTCCCTTAAAAAGAAAGAACATTGCAATGAAACATGGGAGGAAATCACACCACAGCCCATTAGGAGTCAGCACTTTCTTCAGTCATCTGTCTCTACTTGGCTTTAGATAATAGATCCTACTTCAGTTTTCCAAGAGACCTCTGCAAGACCACAGGCTAGCAGAGCTGTTTTGAGGGCTAATATGAGTGTCCCTCTACAACTGTGTGGACTGTTTCTAGGGCACCACCAAATATTAAGTCCAAACCCTGAAGAAGAGAGTTGAACTGAGGGAGAATAATTTTTTCCTTTCTGCATAGCTCTGATCAAACACTGGTGATCAGATGTTTGTAAGAGCTGCTATGTGGGCAGCTCATGTGGGTTGCTTAACACAGTTCTGGGGTCCCTAATTATTTTTGCATTTGCTGCAGTCCTGGTCAGCCTCCTAACTCAACATCCTAAATGATTTCCAGGAAACATCCACTTTTTGCCATTGGCATGAGATCTTTTGCAGCCAAATTGGGCAACTTTGACCAGTAATGCACATATCTCTTCAATTTATTTCAAGCCTGGAGTAGCTCCGTAACTAGAACAATGTACCATAGACAGTTATTCACACAAGCTTGGTTGGATGGATATGAGTTTCACATTTCAGCAGAATGTTCAAGGAAGAGGGGATGCCCCCCTAAAAGCTCGTGGCTTTCCTCCATTTTACAATCCTACTGAGTTACTGCTGGCCAGATCTACAGGAGTCCCATCACAGTAAATACCTTCTTTCCTTCTCTTGCAGACTCAGCTGCATGGTCAGCTTTGGCATGACTCTGGAAAATAGAACTGCTATTAAAAAAAAAAAAAAGAAGGTGAAAAAAAAAGAAGAAAAAAAAAAAAGAAGAAGAAAAAAAAAGATTTCTAGTAAATCTCAGACTACATAGAAGGCTCCAGGGGTACAAATGACCAGTATCACTTAATGGGAGGATGGTGTTTCTAAGCAGTAATATACATGTCTGCAAAAGGCCAAATTTGTGATCAGAATATTCTAAAACACAGATTACATGAATTAAGAGCTGTGGAACAAGATATGCAATTAAGAGTGCTATGGGCTAAGATTAATGAAAGCTCTCTGTCTGCTATACAGATGCCTGTAATGAACATCATCAAGGTCCAGGGACTCTTGCCACTCTCCGGATCCCTGCACGTTCAAGGGCACCCTTTAATTGAGATAAATCTCAACACAGTGTGTTGCAATCTCAGAAGGTTCAATCTTTTGGACAACTAGAGCCCCACATGCTCCAATCCATTTTGTATTCAGCCTCATGGATCCTCAAATTCCTCTCCTTTTTCACTGCAGCCCCTGATGGCTCCTCCACTCCTTTGTTTTATCACCTCAACTGGCTCCTCAGAAGCCACCAAGATGTCCAGAAGCCCCATCTCAGTTAGACCTGAGGATGGGAGAGATATCTGGCTTGGGAGAGCCAGAAGATGAGATCAAGTGGCTGTGGCACTGTGTTCCTGCACCACCAAACTAGTCCCCAAGCACAATGCTCCAAGGCATTTGAGCGTGGTGATGAGGCTGGCCAGGGAATGGCTTGTGGCTCCAGGCAGACATGGGACCTGAAGGGACTCACCTGAATGAAGCGAGACAGTGCAGATAAGAGTCAGTAGTTGGGCTTTAGTTACTCTAGTTGTGGGACCACTAATCCTTTGGAACTCGCACTGATGAAGAGATTTACTCTGTCGGCATTTCTCTGACTGCAGCTCCTTCTGCTTGCATGCCATTGTTGTTATTCATGAGGAAGATATGGCTAGCATAACATGAAGCGTGCTAAAGCCAAGAATTCTCTATTAAATCCTGTATCAAGTCTTACTTTAAAGCTGTTTTGCACAGCAGCTTTAGGAAAGATGTTTTAGATACCTATTTACAGGCTGAGGCTATTTAAAGGTGTAAATGTTCCCACAGCTTTCCTGGGAGAACAAGACAAACACTTAAATACTCCTCAAAGATAAGCAACTCTGCTGGGTTTACATGCTGGATTAGTGTTTTTATGGTTTCTTTTATCTTCTGTGCAGAGGCATGACTCATGCTTTTTTATTGAAGAAGTGCATATTATTACTGTGGTGCAGTCCTATGCTAAAAACATTTTCACGAGGGAGTGGAGCATGGGGGTGTGTAAGAAGCTTTTATCCAAACAGTTTTTTCTTCCCTCTCTGAAAAAAACTGCATCATGACCTCTAAGGACATGGTTTGGAGGCCTAGACATTAGCATGAATGCTTCTTCCTCCTCTAACCCATTCTTTTTTTTAGCCAGACAGCAGTTTTGCTCACATCCAACTTCATGGTCTCAGTATTGGAGCTGAACATACCTGGTTTAGAGTCATCACCTGAGTCGCTGAGTTTATCCATCTACTGGTCTCTGCAATGACCCAGAGGGAGATTTGGGACTATTTGTATGGCATGTGAAACAACACCAGCCCATTTTATTTTTTGCCCACTGCCACCACTGTGGGTGCAGCCAGCAGTGCCCTTGATTGCTTATAAGCTTGTCACAACCCTGCATATCAGCTCAGGACTGGAGAAATACACTGCCTATAATAGCAGTCACTTGTGAGACCTTGCACATTTAAACACATTGAAAATGCAAGATATAAATCAGCAGAATGAAATTTGGGCTGGGGCTGCTCACTGAACAAAAAGCTGATAGATAGCTTATCTCTGGAGAAGCAACTCCTTTACTGATAGCTTTTAACTGGCTATGAGGGCCATGTTAAGAGAGACAAGAAGTGTTTTGGTCAAGGAGGGACTGGTGTGAAGCACAGCAGAGATTCTGTGACAATCTAATGTTCAAACATACAAAGTATCCCCGTATCAGCTGACTGTGACACCAGCAGAGCCCTACTGACTCCCTGAACGTTAGTCCTTATCCATGCTAATACAAAGGTTCAGGACACAGGATTTCAGACCACCGGGTAGTTATATATCATTGTGTGTGGTAATGTGATACTTGTTTGCATATTAAAACCACTCCGTGAATAAGAGATCTTATTGCTAAGACAGTCTACTGTGAAAAAAGAAAATTGTGTAAATGAAATGGAAACCTGTCTACTCTCAATGCTTTCTTTGCTAAAATAGATAAACAGCTACATACTTCTCATGAACTTGTATCTGAGAAATCAATTCTCTCACAATGCCAGAAATATAAGGCTGGATTTGAGTCGGAGTTCAAGAGGTAAAAAAAGGCACCATCTACAGTCACACATGACCCTCAGCCATACAAAGTGTGAAGGGATATACACATTCAGATACTGCTGATGCTGTAGGAACAGCAATTTCCTATTGATCCCAGGTGTAAGACCTCTGCAGGGATCTCTGCAAGACCTTGTCCAAATTTCATTTTTATTTTAAATCAGTTTTAACAGCCAAGAAGAAATTCACAAGAACGTTCACCTTCAGGCTTGTTCTTCTTCCCTGAGAGTTTTCTATATCCCAATTATGTTCTTTCTCTTACATTTGTTTGGAAGAGAAATAAAGATTACAGATTTTCAAAGTAATGTTTATCTTATCCTCACTCTAAGAGGAAACAAACACATGCATCAAACACATTGACATTTGGAGATTCATCCCTCTACAAAACAGCTGTAACAGCTCTTCAACAGATATGCTTATAATTAGTGAAGACTGTAAAAGGCCAAGGCTGATTTAATGCTGCATAATACCGACAGTCACCCAGCAGGAGACATGCAGGTGTGCATAGATAGAGGAGCTCTGATTTAGTTGCAAGAGAGCTTTAAAGAAAATCAGACCCAAAAAAGTGAATTTGTTGTAAGTCCAAAACTTGCCTTAGACAAACAGCCAGTACCATGATTTCCATGAATATCATGCAAAACCTTGTGGGGTTTTGCACAGTTTTGACACCAGCTGCAGCTGTAGCTGGGCAGAGACTTGCTTCAGATTCGACTCTCCAAACGAAACTCAAGAAGTAGAAATCCACAAGAACTTTTAAGATTTCATACTGTGGGGGAGAATCATTAGAACCATAGTTTTGGTCTGGATAAGCATTAGGAAGACCAGCACTAGTGTCACAACTAGCTAACTCGGGCAGTTACAAACTGTAGAATATGCTGATCACATTTCCTGTTCCTGGAAGTTTCAGGGTTTAGATGAGGTTTTGAAAAAAATTTGGAACTGTCACTTGTTGAGTGACTATCCTAACTGAGTGAAGACATCCAGACATACTTGTGGTATCCAGAGATCATATGGGCATGGGACCAGCAGTTTGTTCCTGTTTGTCTCAGTATGAAGTTAGGTGCCCAAATAAGCATTAGGAGCCCAAGCACTCTATTGGGTTTGGATCTCAGCACTCAGAAGATTTCTGCTTTCTTTCAAATTAAGTTCCAGTTGGTTTGGCACAATAATAACTGGAGTTACTCATTACCCTGCACATATCTCTGTCTAGGAATCTCGACCTTTAATATCACATTGCCAACACCTTAATAATATGTTTCTTTATTAAAGGTTTGGGAGGAAAGCAAGAGTGTTTTGTATCACTTCTCTGGTGGCATTTTATTTATTTATTTTTTCCAGATGAAGTCAATGTGGATTAATATATGTAAATGACCATCTTTATATGTCTCTTATTTTACAGACTTTTACTCCAGCTTTAGTGGCCTTTGCATGTGATGCATGTGTGGGATCCATGTGCCTTTGGCACACATTGCCCTATTTGCCCTTCCAGAAGAACAGTAGCTCATGTGTAACAATGGCCAAGCCCATGTCGATGTCTTGCAGGACCTGTGTTGTCTCAACTACATTGTGACTGTGTTTGGGCAACCAAGTCATAGATCCTGCCTGTAAAATCCATAAGTTATTTGGTTTTGTTTTTGTCTTTGTTTTTGTTTTATTTTATTTTTTCTCCAGTTATACAAATTATTCCAGGAAAAGATACAACTAAAAATTTTGTTTCTCATTCTATATTGAGTGGAAAGGACAGTTCTATTTTGTCCACAAGGAGCAGCTCATGAAGATGAGAACATTGTCTCTAATAACATCCTCTTACATTGCAACTTAACATCTGAAAAGGAAGAAACTCATAAGAATAAGGAGTAATCTATTCTTAAGAATAACACTTTCTTTAAAATAAGTTAAGATTTATACAATCTCAGCTATAAATTGGCTGAACATTGATTTGATGAGGGAGAATTTGGCAAAGCGAATTTATCCAACAATGTGCTGGCTGTGAAACGTGCAATGGTGTAAGATTTGCTTGGTTTTAAGTCTTGTTTAAAACATAGCTTCTTTCCCTTCAATGGTTTCCTTCAGCTCCCACCCTTCTCCAGCAAATATGATGGGGCCAATATGTAGCAAAGTTGGACACATGATGTTTCTACACTGATTCTGTGCAGAGTTCTGTGACTTCAGATGGTTCTAACATGAAACCAGATGAAGAATTTGTTCAGTCCCAAAGCTTACATGCAATTCAGAGGAAGAACTCATGTGAATTGAAACTAGAGCAAATATCTTTGTAATCCTCTTCAAAGAGAAATAGCCAAGCAAAGCAGAGGTTCTGCTAATAGTTCAAGGAAGCTACATTGATTAATGACCTCAGTTTATTTATAAGCAAAAATAACTAGAAATGAGTTCTAAAGGACTATCACATTCCTGTCACTCAGGGGACCTTGACTAAAATGCAGACACATTGACAAGTGCATGGCTTGGATATGAAGATCGTTCACTGATTTTAATACGTATCCATCTTAAGTTACAAATAGGAATTATGTCAAATACAGAAGTGTTACAACATCCTAAAGATTTTCTTTTTTTTTTTTTTTTTCAGAATACAGCAATGACTGTAAGGGAAGTTGTAGTACTTGAAAATATATGGTACTAGACTTGTGTGTGTTTTTAATGGTTTGTTCAACTTTTTGCCTTTCACTTCCAGAATTTACTTGGAAGTGACCTTACCACTTCTGGTGTTAGGACTTCTAACTGTGGTTTGTGAAATAAACAATAAATAAAGAAATGCAATTAACCAATTACTATGTTGAACACATGGCAAATCATGTAAGAAACCTTAAGCCCTGAGATGATACTGAGGAGTAATGTATGAACAATCTGCTCTCTTCTGGGAATCTTTGAAGTAGCACACCTAGAACTGACACTTCCATACCCAGTCATGGTTTTATTATTTTTTTTCCTTCCTACTGGCTGTAAATTTGTATTCTTGAACTGCTGTGAAAGCTAATGAATGAGTATCACTTTATGCCAACAGGCAGCCCGGTCACTTTTATGCCTAATGAATGACCCAATTGCATTTTAGCCTTCAGAGTCACTCCTTGCTTTGTGCAGTTCAAAGTGGACACTTGAAATTGGCAGTTTTAGATCGAACTAGAATAAAAGAAAGCTTGTTTGTAAACTGCAAAAAGCTTGAAGGGATCTTACTGAGAGCAGGGAAAGTAGCTAAGTCTGAAATCTAAATGGAATTCAGACTCTCAACACTGTGTTCCTTCATGCTCTTTGTCCTTTTGAAACAACATGTTTCTGCAAACTACACTTTGCTGCAATCTGTTGACCTTGGCTGAGAAATCCAGTCCTTAAATAATTGACACGAAATCAGAGTGAAATCATGAAATCATGATGGACAGCCCTTCATACCTTCATACCATGGGTCCTTAGGGATTGGTGGCAATGATGGAGCAGGTGACTCACAGTATTCATGTCTCTGTACTCAGTTTACTGACTTGAAGAAGTGACCACTTGTAATGTAAAACTGTGCTTTATTTTCTGCAGGAGTTTCCTTGTCCTGTGCAGTGTGGGCACATGCTGTTGAAGAAGAGCCCAGCCTCTGTGTGGTTATGGTTCATTCAACAGCATTGATGGAAATTAAGTTTTTAAGGTTTAAGGAAATGTCCAAACAAAGCAAAATGACACCACCAAAAAGTTCATAACAAAGTGAGTCATAGCATAGCCAAACAAAAGCCTGTACTGTTAAATTTAATTTGCAGTGTCTGTCTGCATGGTATTTTAATTGCCTAAACTTTAAAAGTGTACATATTTATGTATACATTGATTGAGATCCAGCATTAAGCTATCTCAGTAATATAGTTCCAAATTCCCTGTGGTTTGATTTTTCTGTCTAATTTATGTATTTCTAGAATATGTTAAATTATTCCAACCTGTTGATTAGGAGGTTCCCTGATCATGAACTACAGCTTCCTGAAAGAGCAAGGAATATGCAAAGGTTCAGTTCTCTTTAATTACACAGATGTAAGCATGACAGGGTCCAGTGATTGCAAGATGAAGTGAGGAAAGAAAGCTGAATATGAAATAAAATGTATATATATATATTTTTTAATGATAAGCATAATTATTGTGACAGATTCCTAATAATTGTGGTGAATCCTGTGTTCCCAAGACTGGATCTCTTTGCAATACAAATACTGTGACTCATCTCTCAGCTGTTGGCTCTAAGCATAGAACCACATGAAGACAAGCTTAGCATGTTAAATGCTTCTTTCCTCTGTTTTAATTTCATTTAATGTGCAATTCCTCTTCATGAGGATTACCAGAAGATGAGGAAATACCATGGGCAATATCAGGGAATGAAATTCCCTTTGCTGCAACCTTTCTCCTTCTGGAGAGACTTTTTCAGGAGCAAATGTAGATGCATCTGTGGGTACTGGTGACAATAAAGGAGGATCTTTGTGCATGTGAAAGTATCAGGAAAAGCTGAAACTATGTGAGACAATCTATGCATGAGAGAGAAGAGAAACTTCTGGAAGTTTCTGGAAGTCTTTCCTCCGAAGAGGAAATGAGAAAAAATCAAGGTTTCCTGGTCCACATATACAGTTAAAAGATGGAAACATTTCTCATTATGCGGAAATAATTGCATCATTTCTGTGGTTTAGGAAGTCACTGGAGTTCTGTGAGGGGTTTAACGCCTCGTAATTCACAGGGTGTGCGTGTGCCTGTGTGCATGTTCCTGCACACTGCTGTTCTACATGTGTGCCTTGCTCTGTTGGCCTGTTTTGGGTTGGTTTTGGGAGGCAGCTCTGTCACAGCCCATGGTGAATGTGCCTCACTGTGTCTCAGTGATTACACCGAGGAGCAAATGCTGATTCCTGAGGGACTGCACTGTATGGGCCACATTGACACTGGCTCTCGGTCAACTGAATCTCAGCATCTGTATGCAGTATCCATCTTGGCTGGAGTTACATTATGCATAGGAATGTTGGGCTTAAAACCACTTCTAGCTGAATTACTGCTCTTGAAGTCCTCCCTTTTCAATGGCATCAGTGATGATCAATCTAAAAAGATTTGGGCTGGGGTGGGCTAGAATATTTATTGAAGGTTGAGGTATCTGTGCAAACTGAAACAGCACTGGTAGCTCCTAGAAACCCAAAATTGTTCTATGGTGTTTCTGACACGTCTTGTTCCAGAAGCAGAGGGGAAAATTAAAGCCTAAGTACTGAGCCCATTGAGGATTCCAGGCCAGACCCAGAGGATTATTCATTATTTGGCTCAGTGGTTGAAAGATAATTTTGTGCTTTTGTAGATGTTGATTTTGTTCCCATAATGGTTTAGTTGCAGGCATGAAATGGAGTAGCCTGAGAACTGCTTAATGTGACCTGAATGCAAATGGCCTCAGAAAGTTACCAAACAGGAGATATTTCTAAGACAGAAGGATAGCCTGGCCTTGCCTTGTATCAAAGACACAAAAATTATTATATGGCTTCTGAGCACTGTGTGGATTCTACAGAAAGTTTAGGGGAACGGAGGATCTGCAAGAATAAAAAGCTGTCCCATCCTTTGTGAGTATCAGGTTTTCCTTTGGTTCAGAATTCAGTTTTTTTAGTGATAAACAACAGAGGGATCACAGTCATTTTTCCACCCTTTTTATCATTCAGTCTGGCCAACTTTCAATAAAAGCTTGTTAACTCGTTTTGATAAGGGGAACTCCCACAGCATCTATATCACAATCAGAATAGCAATTCCCATTGATAAAACCCTGTGGGATCATATTCCTGACTGCTACTTTTTAGCAACATTTGAAGTTGACTGCGCAATTCAGATAAATAATGCACTTTAACTCCATGGTTACCAATGTGGTTCTGAAAAAGTACGGTTACATATTAAAACAGGAAGAAGAGTGGCATAAACACCCTAAACACTGTACTCCTCTGTCATTATTATTAATTTATTACTAACTAAAAGTGTGAGATTCATAAGTTCACCAAGTGGTGTTCACTTAGCTCTGCAGGAAGAGGTGGCAATGCATATAGTTAGAGACCAGCTACCTAAAGACGTTTTACAGAGCAACTCAAAAGTGTGTCTGACAGGCTGCTTCCTTCTGGTGTTTACTGCTTTTTGGCTGAGCACAGTATGCCACTTAGTGCAACCCTTCATGACCTGCATATGGTTTACCAAAGAAATAAACGGCTTCTTATGCAGGAGGAGACTGCTAATAAAGTCTAAGATTCTGTTGACACGGGTAGATATTACCTGAGCATCTTCTCTGCTGCTAGAATGGATGAACTGCTCTTTCTCCGTTTGTAACCTTTTTCCTTTTCTCAACTAAAGAGTAAATGACAGACATTGCAAGGCAGAAAATCTAAGGGAAATGTGTCTTTCCTTACTGGAAAAGAAGATAAAGGAGGAAAAAAAAAAAAAAAAAAAAAAAAAGGAAAATAAAAAACCAACATTAGAGTGTAAAAACTTTGGTTTCACAACTTTTTCTTTTTTTTTCCATCTGAGAAATAGAAAAAAAAGGATACGTTTCCCACACAAAAAATTCTATCACAATTGTGAACTTCCTTTTCATCGAAAGCAGATGTCATTTATGAATGATGTTCCACTGAACTCTACAGAAAGCTGTGCTGTAGTTAGCTTACACTTGCAGCAGACAGTTTAGCTCCATTTCAACTCACATGCAGATTGTCATCAGACCGAAAATCAGTTTTTACACCTAAAAATTAATTCCTAATCCACAGGCAGCAGAAAGCCGAAGCTGTGGATAGATCTGCTTCTGTTCAGCTTCACCAAGCACTTTCCTCTGGCAACACACCCATCTACTTTGAGGCCAAGTCTGATGGCTCTGGACACTGAGAACCTGCTGTTCCTGTTGTCCTGTGGGAGGAGAGGATTGCAATACCAAGCAGGCTAATGAGCAACTTGTCTTCAATTTCTCCTTATATCAACAGTCTAAACCTTGTTATTTAGGGAAGGAGTTAAGGCAAACAGGGTAATAATCATCCAAAGTGTGATTTTAACTGTGTCTTTGGGGCTCTGTGAATTGACTGAACATGTCACAGAGAAATACTCTTCTTCGAGTTCTTCTACTAGAAGTTCAGAAAAGATGATTAGGTTCCAATCTGGATAGCTTCAAATCATAAACTCACCAGAGAGCTTTAGGCGTATGAATAAATGTGGTACTGAGGGACATAATTTAGGGGGCATGGTGGTGATGGGTTCATCATTGGATTGGATGATCTTAGTGGTCTTTTCCAACCTTAATGATTCTGTGATTCTGAGATCGTTTCTTTTTCTTGATACAAGGCTGCTATAGATTATCTGCTTGCACAGGGAATTTATCCTGAAATTTATCTTTCATTGAAGCTACCCATTAACGAAAATTGCCCAATTGCTTCAAAACTACTTTTAACTTCATTTGCATTCTCACTCACTTTTAACTCTCCTATAAGCACCAAAGTGCTGAAAGAATACAAGCAGCACAGATGGATATGAGTGTCATAAAATCGCAGAATGATTTGTTAAGGTTGTAAAAGACCTCTGAGATCATCAAGTCCAACCATCAACTCATCCCCACCATGACCACTAAACCACGTCCTTTAGCGACATATCTCCACATTTCTTGAAAACCTCCAGGGACAGTGACTATCATCTGCTTTGGCAGCCTGTTTCAATGTTTGACCACTTTTAAAGAAGTGGAGAATTTTTTTTTTCCTTAATACTCAACCTGGGCTTCCCCTGGCATGACTTGAGGTCATTACCTCTCATACTATCCTATTGTTCTTTCCTGAAGTGCAAGATCAGGACAAACTCAGCATCAAAACTCAGTTGGGTGGAAGACCAATTACTCCAGTAATGCTTAAATTCTATCTCAGAACAGCAAGTTCTCATGGTCTTTTCAAAAATACATGAATTTCTGAGCGAAGTAAGTTCCCACATCCCCAGCACTGATGTTCACATTGCATTAAGGATTTGAGTCTTTGCCACCACTAAAACCCAAAGGTACCTCAGTGGCACCTTGGGTGCCAAAACCCACTAGATGCTGGCCCCACAAGACCAGCCACCCTCACCCTTTGTGAGCCTTTTGAAAGAGAGATTGTTCATACCCTCAGCCCAGAGTTCCCCCACAAAGCCAATGTGTGATGGCTCAGCCTTCTGACAGCCCATCCACTGACACATTTGCAGACAGGCTGCAGCTGGGGGCTTGGGGCCTGTGGAGAGCCATCCTGGGTGGGAGGACTGGCCATCACAGCCTGCTCAGCAGACCTGGGTTCTCCACTTCCACTCGCCTCTTTGTTTATCGATTCCTAGCTAATGAGCCCTGCTCCTCAGCAAAGAAATTTATCCAAACTGATAGTAAAGACGAGAGCTGCAGGAAAACAGGGAGAGAGCAGGGGGACGTGTTTGAACTTGGGGCCTTCAGCCCAGCTAAGTGGAGGGGAGAGTGTTGTTGCAGTGAAAGGACTATTAAAAATACAAAGTACAGACTCTCTGGGGCCTCAGATGTTGTTTTACTCTATGAAACATGATTTCTTATTTTTAAATAGCTGTCATGCTTGTTAGTTTAATTTATCCCTTCTCAGCTGCAAACTACAACATTTTATGAGCCTGACTGAGGGCATTTTCACACAGGCTCTGTGGCTTTGTGAACAGCACTGCCAGAGCCCGACTGTTCTAAACCAGGATCATATTTTGTACTGAATTATACCCTGGCTGCCCTGCTCACACCAGTGCAGAGCCCCCTGAAAAGCCCATGAGGTTACTCAGCTCTTTAAAAGGGGTTTTGGAGAGGAAACACCTTGAAACCAGCTTGTGAGGTAGGTTCCCTTGTAGGATCAGAGACTCCAGGAGGATGATGCTACTGGGTTCCCCTTATGCATTGGGAGGGTTTTACAATTTTATCCAATAGTTTTGCTTTCTGCTAGCTCTTTAGAGTGGCCAGATAACTAGGTCTGCTTTAAAAAGCAACTACAAACTATTATCTGTAAAGGACATGTTACTGAGTAGAGTCGTTGAAGCCAGACTGTTTTCAGTGGTGTGCAAGGGGCAACAGGCAGAAACTGAAACAAAGGAAGTTCCATGAAAACACAAGGAAGAACTTTACTGTGAGAGCGACAAAGTACTGGCACAGGCTGCCCAGAGAGGTTGTGTAGTTTCATTTTCTGCAGATATTCAAGACCTGCCTGGATACTTTCCTGTGCAATCTACTTAGGGAACCTGCTTTAGCAGGGAGCTTAAACTTGATGATTGATCTATAGAGATGCCTCTCAACTCCTACAATTCTGTAGATCTGTGATTCTGTGAATAGCAGAAATATCACTAACGGCTTGTTTTAGAAGCAGAACACAGACCCACATGTCCTTGTTTGGTTTCAGCTGGTGTCTAGACACAGCAGCGACAGTTCTGTATCTTTGTTAATAACAGTAAAGCCAATTGTTAACATGCTTATCACTAATGTGTGGAATGCTACCTGGGAGCAGAGCCAGTTTGAAATCTCACCTTATATGTGCAACTTAGATCCTCTTGGACCTCTCATGGATCCAAGATACACATGGAGTGCTCACTGCCCTGAATTTCCCATGTGTAGAAGGTGGGCCAGATTTGCAAATGAGCCAAACCTGTCCTTAGGTGCAGGACACTGGGCAGATAAAAGCTTCTCTCTGGACAGATTGATCACTTGAGCAGCAGGAAGGATTCAGGCTGTGACTTAGTCTAATTAGATGGGCAAATAACATCCGTTCCTCTCTATACTTTGCCTGGTTTAGCCTTACACAATTGACCTTAGCTTTTCATCAGCTGCAGATTCATTCAACGAATCTAAAACTGCTTTCCAGGAGGGTGTAGGATTAGACACAGCGGAGCCAGAGTTGCTGGCTGTGATCAATAATCTGGTTGTCAGTTCCTAGGTTTTCACAAAACATACATTGCGCTATGTGAAGCAAAACCAGAAGCAGATCTTTTTGTAATACATGGGAGGGCTTTACAGGGAGCCTTCCTTCAAGCAAACACAGGCAGGAGGTATCTCGAAATCTGGAAGGCATGAGAATGAAACTATCATAGAGAAAGAGAGACCACAGAAGACATCTGTAAGCCTAACCACATGAGACATCGAGAGGCAACTTCAAAACTACTAATACTGCCAATCTAGGAAAACTTCATTGAAGCAATATGCTACAGAAATGTCATTCAGGGCTTTGTATTGGTATAGGATGATGACTGCTGCATGTGGAAAACAACCCATCTGGGTTGAATGAAATGATAAACACAGAGCAGTTTTATTTACTTATGGCACTGCCAAAGCTCTAGAGCCAACTGTCTGTGTTTCCATTGTTTTGATTCAATTTGACCTTGGTCAAATCCGCTTTGCTTTCATGCTGCTAGGAAATTGGTATTGAGACACAGGGGTCATAAGGATTGGTGTGAACTTTAACAGTTCTTGGATTTTGAGTGTTTACTAATGCAAAGGTAGAAAGCCCCTGAAGTGTGAAGACTGTTAAAATGCAATCAGAACATAATGATAGCTTGGAATTATTCCAATGGGAAAGAGATATTCTACTGTTAGACACTTATTGTTAATAAGGTATTTAATTCAAATCCCTGAGACTGAAAAAAAAGAAAAAGAAAAAAAAAAAAAAGAAGAAGAAAAGGAAAAAAAAAGATTAAAAACTGGTATGTAATCTGTTTTGGGGAAAAAAATCTAAAACTTGCAGTATCTTCAAATTACTTAGATTTTAAGCTAAAGAGTGATGAGGTGATTTACTTCATCAGCTAAACTACAGGTCTCCAAGGAAAGAAAAGCAAGCATTTTCTCTATCTTGCATCAGTTCCCAAGAGTTCAGTGGGAAGAGTGGGAAATGAAAATGTCTCTTTAACAGCTCTTCTTTCTATGATGCCATTCATTCCATTAGGAAAGAAGATCTAGCTGGAATGTTCAGCTTTAGATGAATCTTTTTCTTTAGCCTCTTTTTCATTATAGCCTCTTATTTGAACAACAGGGGAACACCATGCTGCATGGTGCTGCGTACCAGTGGCGTGTTTAACTGAGCCTGGGGCATTCCCTTCAAGGAAAGGAGGTCTCTGAAAACTCCGTTCCTGACTTTTCAGTGCACCTGAATGAAGGACAATGTCAGGGGCTATGAATATGAAACACTTAACAAGAACTGATATAAATCAAAATACTTCAAAGAATTCCTATCCCCAGTGTAGAAAAAAAAAAACAATGAAAAGGCTTCCATTGGTCTTCAAAGGCATTAGATGATATTCTTACATAATAGGAGGGACAGATGTTGGTGAAATATAGCCCCATTTCAGCTGTGATGAGAGTCAGTACGAATGTCTTCTCCAGTTTCACAGCCTCTGCAACAAATCTCATGGAACCACATCACCTTGGAGAAGCACTTTCCTGATCTGTGCACTAAGTGTCCATGATAGTCTATTCATAACATCTGCTTGGCAGCACTTTAGGATCACACAGTTATCAGTAGGGATTCTCTAGTAATTAGGGGATGGCTATACGGAGCATGTAGATGGTCAATAGTTTTCCTAAACAGCCTGTCTCTCAGAAGATGGCGACATAATGAACGAGTGTCAGAAGGTCATGAGTCAGAAACAGATTTTGTCTTGCTGGGAAAAGTTATGTTTACTAATCATTCATTAGGTGTCCCAGATGGATGCCTCCAGGCAGAAGGATGGGGAGGAAGATCACCTTACCACTATCCCAACTGACCCTAAAAGAGCAGAAATATTAGCAAATGTTATTGCTCTTTATTCCTTTGTTTTATATCTGACCACTTAAACTCCAGTGAAAAATGCTATGCTCTCTCTTTTAAAAACTGAAATGATTTTTGCTGTCACTACAATTTAGGTGTCTGGCAGCTGGTCCTTTTGGGACAGTTGCTGTGATAACCCCAGATGGGTGATGCCTCATGATCTCTACGGCCAGTTGGGACATAAAACATCCCCAGCTCACGAAAAAGATAAGTTTTGGTTCCATTTCCAGCTCAACACTGGGACTCCCCGTGGTTTTGAAATGCTTTCACCTCCTTAGTTATATGCATGTCTCTCAGCCCAGAGCAAACCACAAAATTAAAAGGAGAGACTTCTCCAGAACAATTATAGTTGGTTTTATGAACCACAATGTTCATTTACTGTGGATGATGGGTGAGTCAATGAAAATGAAACATCCAAGGTGGATGATCCAAAATCAACAAAGCATTTGAATTTTTACAGAATTCTAACACATTTTTTACAGTTTTGATCAGAATGAAAATGTGACAACTGGGAGGTGTGTGTAGTAGAGCAACATGTGTGGTACTGGGATTTTGTATGACAGTAACTAGAGGGTACATGGGCTAAAGCAAGAATTCACCAAGGCTGAAGGAACCTCCAGTTCCTCTGGAGGAACTGTCTTCTTTTCCACTCCTACAAAGGCTGACTACAGCCATTACTGCAAGTAATGTTTACTTCAAGTAATATGTATTTTCCATGGCTAAAGTTAGATGTGACAAATCTCTGTCTGGTGCTTCGGTCTGATAAAGGACTGAAGCAGCGGAAATTTAAGTTGATATTCTGCCTAAGCCCTGCAAGAATTTATTTTCTTCCTCTCTCAGATACCCATTGACCCAACTAGCTACAGTCTCAACAAGGAAATTATATATATCTCTCAACTGGAGTCAAAGTAGACAAATCAAAAGTAAGATTGGCCCACTCTTAGATAGATTGTAGCCTCGATGTAGACAGGCAGTCTGGGACATGGAGAGACAGAAGAAAGAACAGCACCTCCACGACACTGTGCCATCTGTCCGTGATGTATCTGAAGTTGCTGTGTTTGGGTGGCAGCAGAGAGCAGAGGCATATGGTAGAAGCTCCCCTCCACAGCTTGGTCCTATTTGCTTTACATATGTATGTTAGAAGGCAAAGAGTCCTGACAAAGAGCGCAGTCCAGTGCATGGATAGGTGGGTGCAGATGTCGTGGGTATTCACCTGGGATACATGTATAGTGTCTCATGTTGTCCCAGTGTGGAATGCAAAGGATATCTGAGCTAGGCAAATTTGAATAGGTTTCCCTGAAAAATATCTTTTACTTCAGCTCTTCTCTCTTCTTACAGTGAAGAGAGTTAGTTTTGTGTGCAATTCAAAGTAAATATTTGGGTTTTGGATGTTGACAGCTTGTTGGATCCTCAGTTTTTAAGATGGTAATACTAACTCCAAAACCTGAATTAGGAGAACTCAAGGACTGCCATAATGATTGCAGGGAGTTGCACCTGTGTCTACCATACCCTTGTAAGTCTCACACTACTTCAGCTTCAAAGTATGACAGCTCTATTGTCTCTATTTTACAGATGAAAGAAAAAAGAGAGTTATGAGAATGGGGCATGAATTTGTTTGTGCCCAAGTGGCCTGCACTGTGGAATGGAGAAGCGCTGTGCTGGAAGAAAATATTGAATTCAGGGATTCAGCATTCATGCCCACGTGCATTGGACTGCTGTCTGTCATTGGGTTTAAGAAAATCCTCAGAGAGTAACAAATTCAGTTGATGTGTCACCATAAAATACATTGCCTCCAGATGAGTGGAACCTTGCAAAACGAGGCGTGTGTTCAGCTCGTCGTCCCCATCCCACATGCTGCGAGAGCAAGTGGAGGGCAAGGAAAGAAGAGAGAGGTCAGGGCTGAGACAGGACTAGGCAAGACAGAGCTCTCTAGGTTATTATTGTTCCAGTAATTAGAGCTATAGTAATTCCCATTATTCCCAGGATGCTTACACAGAAGCTGTTTGTATTCCACAAACCTCCCCAGCTACTCAGAATGGATTTACCTAGTGCAAGGTAATTTGTAACCCCCTTGTCTGTGCATTTGCTTTGGGCCGTACATGCTCTAAATGGGGCTGAAAAACCTCAAGGGTGGGGGGAGATGGAGGAGGAGGGATTCTTTGCTCTGATGAATTGAAGTGTTGTTTGAAAGAGGCAGGCAGGATTCCCGATATTGCTTCAAGTTTGGAGGGGAGCCGGGGGGGAAGGGGAAAGGACAAGTCCTTTAATGAGAAAAGGGTTTTTTTCTTTTTTTTTCTTTTTTTTTTTTTTTTTTGCTAGCAATTTTAATTATCACTAAAACCTCCAGCCCATTCAGGCTCCTGAGAATACAGTTGGGCTCTCAGCTGAGGTCTGCATTTATTAAAATCCACCCGTTAAGCTGGGAATGCAGGCTGGTTTCTGTAGTGGTGTCACCGCTGGTGCTGCGGGTCTCCTGGTTCTCACATTACGCACCACGGACTCCACCACTCCGCATTAGCGAGGCCCAATTAAACCAAGCAGTTGATTAAACAAGCCAATCAGGGTAATTAGTTTAATCAGATTCCCTCGGTAGCCAGCACTGAACTGCTTGTAAAAGGCGGTTGAAGAATGAAGTGCACCTACTTAAGCTCCTATTTTATTTTATTTTTTTATGCTTGAGGTAATTAGAATTACCCATGGTGAGCCGAAAATCCAAAGGCCCAAATGGGGAGACTAGGAGGGGAGGGACGATTAATGAAGGCGATGATGTGTGAAGCAAACAGAAAGGAAGACAGGATGTGGGGTAAACAAATGGAGAGGAGGTAGCCCTCTGGAAAAGGGCACAATGCACAGCTCAATGGCTCTGTCTGAAGTGGCCAGAGACACCAGGGCTTTCAT
The DNA here is from genome assembly GCF_019232065.1 of Centrocercus urophasianus. Taxonomy (NCBI): domain Eukaryota; kingdom Metazoa; phylum Chordata; class Aves; order Galliformes; family Phasianidae; genus Centrocercus; species Centrocercus urophasianus. The sequence continues at coordinate 6,813,292 of NW_024884475.1, read as the reverse complement.
GCGGAGAGAGAGCCACCACCTTCCTCCTCCCTCCCAAATGTCACCAAGCCACGGGAAAGCTGGGAGAGATGAGAGGACTTTCAGATGGTGGCTGCTGGTGGGCTTCCCATTCTGTCCCACGGCCTTTTTGGTGCAGGGGCAGCCCCAATGCCAGGTTGGGTCCCAGGTTGGATGGGACACTTGACCATTCTCTATCCAATTTGGGACCTTCCAAATTTTTTTGGTGTCTTTTGTCTCACTAAACATTGGCCAGACTTTGTGTATCAATTCTGCATAAGAATAAATTAAGAAGGACTAAAAATGTGGATTTTGATCCTGCTTCTGTCACAGACCGCCCCTTCATCAGCAGCTAACTGGATTGCATATGGGAGTATATGCAGTATAATGCAACAGGCAGTGATGCTACCCCACAGCATCCTGCTATCCTCCAGCAATTGGAAAGATGGGAATTTGAGATCTTTTTTAATGCTCATGTATTCTTCTTGAATTTTCCTGAGATTTTTTTTTCCACCCTAAATGCTTTATAAACTCAATTCGTTCACCCACTGTGCCTGCAGGTTCTACATCTGAACCACACAGAGGGTGAAGGGCTGTCTCCTTTAGTTTGTTTTCATCTGAATAAGTCTGGGAGGTTTTCTGTACCCTCAACCCTTGGAGAAAAGTCATTATCTACCTCTAACCTGCTTTGTCCTCCTTCTTCATACAACCTTTGCATCTTGTCTACCCTTTCTTGAGCACCAAAGTTCTTACAGTATTCAAGAAGTGGGTGCTGTGTGACTTTGTACAAATGAATGTTACAACAATTTCTGTTGCATTCCTACTTATTTTACTTTATGGAATTATACTTCTGCCCTCAGTAACCTACTGTAGTAATGAATTCTACAAATCAGCAGCTTATCACCCATTACCTTTAGAGACTCAGAGATGGAACAACAAGGTCTGATACTTTTGTTCAAGACCACAGGTCTTTAAGAAACACATTGCCAGGAAGCACTCAAACCTATCTACTCTATCTGTTTATGCTCAGGTAATTGTGCTGCAATATGCTAAAATACACCCAGACTTCTAGAAAGAAAAAGAAAAGACAGAAAATGGCAATATACCCACATAGCCTTACTCTTTCCCTTGATCTGCAAAAGTCCCCAGGATCATCAATCTTGAATCTCTGAACATTCTCCTAAATGGATATTTTTTTCATTTAAAGCTTCATCCAATCTAATCTCACTACACTTAAAGCACTACACATTTATAAATCTTTCTCACTATATTTAATGAGTGGCCAGAGCCTGTAACCCCCAGGAGGTTATAAGAAAGTTCTCTGAAATAGGTGCTTTCTATTCTCCTAGCTCATTATTTCCTCACACAATAATTTTCAGAGCTATATCAAATACATTAACTGAAGATATCCTTGCAAAGCACTTACAGTAATTACTTTTACCTGATACACTGTGGTGTAGCACTCAGAAGAGCTAATTTCTCTAGCAGCTCTTATCTATCAGCAGAGGAAAACAACCAGACTTTGCCATGCTGACTATTGGAGGCTGATAAAATTGACTAATTAAATATTCTTGGCTCATTCAACGTTGAAATGTTTTGGGTGGGTTTGCTCTTTTAAAAATCTCTGTCTGCCTATGTCCTTACAATTACTGCAGGTGAGAAGTGCTTGTGAAGACTTTATGCACATCTTCCAAGAAAGTAACCAGACTGAGATGTGGCACAATCAGATATGTCTGTCTTATACCTCATGCCTACCTGCCTCAGACACATAAGTTGTGTCCACACTTCTCTTGAAGGACAGCGGTCAGCCCTAAGTGAAATGGACAGCCCAACAGAATGACTTTTATAGCAAGGGACATAAGTAGAATCAGTGCTGAATACATACTAAAGCAGGAGAGAGCCTTTAAGGATGCAAAACCTGCTGAAAGAGGTCTGCAGGACTGTGAAAAACAGAGGTTGCTACATCTGGACCACATAAACTAAATGAGGTTCAATAAGGCCGAGTATAAAGTATTGCGCTTGGGTAAGGGCAACTCTAGATAAGTGTACAGACTGGGAGAAGAACTAATTGAGAGCACCCCTGCAGAAAAGGGCTTGGGAGTCCTGGTGGATGAAAAGCTGGACATGAGCCAGCAGTTGCTCTTGCAGACTGGAAGGCTGATGGAATCCTGGGCTGCATCAGAAGGGGAATGGCAGCAGGGACAGTGAAGTGATCCTGGCCCCTGTTTTGCACTTGTGAGGCTTCATCTGGATTACTGTGTCCAGGCCTGGGACCCCCAGTCCAGGAAGTATGAGGAGCTGCTGGAGTGGATCCAGAAGAGGGCCATGAATATGATCAGAGAGCTCTTCACTTATGAAGAAAGGCTGAAGGAGCTGGGCTTGTTAGGTCTGAAGAAAGATTCTGAGAAGACCTCATTGCAACCTTCCAACCTTTAAAAAAAGGGAGTTTGTAAACAGGAGGGAGGCCGATTCCTTACACAGTCTGACAGTGATAGATCAAGGGGAACAGTTTTAAACTAAAAGAAGGGAGATTTAGATTAGATATCAGGAGAAAATTTTCACTCAGTTGTTGGTTAGATCCTGGCACAGTCTGCACAGAGAAGTATGGATGTCCCATCTCTGGTAGTGTTCGAGGCTAGGTTGGACTGCCCTGGGCAGATCTGGTGGGGGGCAATCCCCAGCTTATGGCAGGGGATTGGAACTGGATGGGTTTTAAGGTCCCTTCCAATTCAAGACATTCTACAATCGGAGATACTGGACCAGTTCCTGGAGAGCCATTTCCAGGAGAGCAATTTGATATTGTAAGTAGTTGGCTGGAGTAGTCCAAATCAGACAGGGGGACAAGTTAAGAACAAGTTAAGGCTTCATAGGCATCTGTTGATCAGTGTAGATACACCCAGACAAAATGCTCTAGATATGGGATAGAATGTAGGTAACATCCTATAAGAATACAAAAATGAGTCACAAAAGAAAGAAAAATGTTTGTTTGCTGAATATAATTTACACTGATCAGAGAGATCTCATCTCTGGATATTTAGATGCATCCAAAGGTTGTTAATTTTGTTAATGAGCTGGGAGAGTAGAGGGCACCAGTAACACCATGAAAACAGATGACTTCATTAAGAGTTGGCTGAGTCAGTGTTTTTTTTTCCCCCAGGAGGCCAATAGATTGCATCAGGAAGCAGGAAATGGTTTGGAGAGCAGCTACAAGCTTTTCATTCCAGGTGTAGGTGGATAGGGCTGAGGAGACTGAGTTATGGAGTTGGAGATGTAATCATAAACATGATGAGAGGTGGCAAGGAGTGGCAATCACAGGCCACATTGCTTGCATAGGAACACAGTGTCACAGCTGACATTGCTCAGATAGGAACAATGTGCCTACAGCCTCAGTTCCACTATTTAAGCCATTTCAGTGGGCAGTTCTTGCAGTGGTGCAAGTTTGTAGAGACATTGCAATGTCTCTGGAGCCCTAATAAAGCAGACAAATAGCAGAAACTCCTGTGGAGAGGCCTTGCAGACACCTCCTGTTACCAGCCCTGTTAGGTTATTTTGCGTGAAACTCAACATGTAGATGGTGTTTGAGTGAAGTTTTTTGGAATGACCTTTTAAACTCCTCACTGCTTAAGTGTTTTTGGCATTAGGGCTTTCCCTCCTGTGTTACAGAAATGGTATTCACAAAAAGTCTTGAAATTTGAATCCAAATCCTCCATCTAGATTTGGGTTCTGAATTTGAAATCCATTTTAACTCTCCCAGCACTCCCTTTGAAAACACACATGAAATTTTCCATCCCTGGAACAACTACAGGAGACTGGGAACATCTGCAATGAGAATGGCCATAGCAGGCATGCTGTACAGTACCATGTGTCAGCTTTACAAATTCCCATTAATCCCACGACTGTGCTGGGTTTCACCCATAGGAAGACAACTGGCTATGCAACACGGCTAGCAAAGACATTCCTGACCTCGTCCTTGTAACCCACAATGTAGATGAGATATCTGTGATGCTGAGAGAATGAAACGCTTCAGTTTTACATGAAAAAAGGGTATTCAGGCTTCCCTGCCCAGGAGTACAAATTATTAATCACTCCTCACAAGGAATCTGCAGATGGATGTTTAACACTATTCACCCCGACGTAACTGCAAATCAATTAGTTCATTTTGTCCTACCCTGAGGCTGTCTGGCAGACAATGGCAATGTCTTGTGCAAATGCTTTTATAAAGAAGACACAGGGGGAAGGAACCACAAAGGCCATTGGTTCTAACGAGCAATTAGTAAAGTGTGCAGGGCTCGCTTTCTTTTTTTTCCTTCTTCCCCCTTTCTTTCTTCAATTCATTCCGAGGCTCTAATTCTGAAAATGATGCTTTTCTTCCCGACTTCCTGTTTGTCAAATGAAGTGCTAATCAGCAGCTTAGAGCTCTCTAGCCAGCAAGGGGAGGATGAGGTAAGAAAGAGTTGGGAAAAGTGGAGAGCCAGGGAACAATGTGAGGGAAACAATGCTCACTTATGCTCTTCAGGCCTTCTGGGCAATGAGGGCTGTTGCAACTCCCAGGAAGAATAACCTGCTCTAAAAGACTTGGTCATGGTACTTGGAGGAAGCAAGTCCCTTGCTCTGGGGGATTTGGGGAGGGCTGCCCAGCCAAATCTGGTACCCACCAGTATGCTGAAATGTCTCGCCCATATATAATCAGTACAGAAAACTCTCAGGAGGAGATGGGAACCCTTTCCAGTGATGACAGTGAGATGTCAGGAGAAAGAGTATCCTGAAACAGATGTCTCACTGCATGCCTGAAATTAAGTGCATTGAAACCAAACTTGGCCCATCTGCCTTCCCCTTGGAAAAGTGCAATGGGAAGAGCCCCGAGGTGTCTCCCCTGAGGATAAGACTTGCTCACATGCTGCTGCCTCTCTGGTGAGGACAGTGCAGAGCAAATACAGTGACAAAGCACAGGTTTGCTTTCAGACCTTCTTAAGATTATGAGATGCGCCAGTGGATGAGAAGTAGAATTCCTGCTGGTGAAATGAGTCATTTAATATAGATGTCCTTCCCAGGACATAGAGCAGCCTTTAGGATTCTCACTCTTTGCCATTTAAGTCCTCCTCTGTCATGGTCATGGAATCATAGAATCATTGATTTTGGAAGAGACCACTAAGGTCATCTAGTCCAGTCATCACGGTGCTCGCAAAGTGTTTCCAACAGCAGACAGCAATGCCTATAGGGGGCAAATCTCTAAGAATTCCCATGTCCTTACTTCTCTCTTACACTTCATCTGCCTGTACTATGGATTTAAGGCAATATGGAGGTTGGTGACAGTTTGTAAAGCTGAAAAAACAGAATTGAGATATTAGGTAATATAAACTGCTGCAATATAAACCTCTGGAATAACAACTGAGTACTGCTGATGTACTTAGCACCCAGCAACCAGCAGAGATGGAGAAGCTTCACAATGTCTGGGCATGCATGGTCTCAGAGTGCACAATATGAATTACACTGGGGAAATCTGAAGTTAGTCCTGAAGTCTCAGCCCCTGAAACCATGTGCATACGCGGGGTTTCAATGCAGTTGGTGATGTGTGGGACAGAACTTCAGGAAAAATTTCCTCTGAGAGGAGGTGACTTGATGTGGGCCAAATCATTGCATAGCATTCAGATGCTGCATTATAAGTACTTGTACATCCACCTGGATGTATGCTAGTTTGCTGTGTTTTATAGGATTATTTTATTGATGCTCAGGGATGTATGCAGCTGTGTTAACAGTTCAGCAAATGGGTTAGTCTAGAGATTAGACCGGAATACATTAGGCTAACCCCTAGTTAAATATGCTACCTAGACACATTCTCACCTATAAGCATTGCAGTTGGCTGAACTGGGGCAGGAACGATTGCATTTCCTGAGAGTACAAATAATCTGGCAGTCTATTCTGCTCAGAATAGATACTGCTGATGCCTGCTATTATACATCCACAAGCTCTCAGTCACATAAAGCTGTATATTTACTTGTGCGCTGCCAATCGTATTTTTTCTTTTTGTTTTCCAACTAGGCACTCATATGGGTAATGACTGAGATGCCTGTACACAAGCAGTTAAAATCACATAAATGGTATTTGCACAACATTTGAGCAATATATGCAGCCATCTGGAAAGTCTATTCCTGGCCAATCCCTGCTGGCATCACCTTGTTCTGAAGGTATACGTGCTCTCCATGTAGCTGTCTAGTTAGCAGGGCTGGTTATTTGATTGTGGTTTCAGGACAGATTTCTTAGTACTACCTCTGCTTTTTCCTCTCCTTTTTTGGCTTGCTACTACCTGAACTTTGCTGCTTGTCAAGTGACTGCCTGGTGGCTTGTAGGAGATTTGTAGGAAATTTCAATGTCATTCCTTTTGTAGAAATGCCTCCTCTGCAAATGTGCTCTCACAGTAGAGAGCTGGGAGCATCACAAAAGACAGGTACCAGACTGCATATCAGTAAGTTCAGGGCTTCAGCTGTCTGAAGCAATGAACTAGGTGGAAATTGCTATTTTCATAGGATACCATCTCAGGCTCTGAAACTGTTTATTATTATTATTATTTCCCTAGGGATACAATTTAGGTAACCTGCCTTTTTGGTGAGAGAGTCACATTTCTTAATGCATTTATTCTTGCAATCTCTGTGTTGGGTAAGGACATCCCAGTTTGCTGCTTTAATAGATGAAGAACTGTGAGAAAAGCCTTCAATAACTCTTCTGAATACAGCTGGGCAAATTTTTCTGTGCAAATATTTTGTTTGCCAAAAATGCATTTATGATCAACTGAAGCTGTCTGTTCTCTTAAATCTCTTGGATTAGTGGTGAATAATGTCTTAAGCCAAGAAAAAAATAACAGCCAAACTGAACTTTTAGAAGTTTTTTCACCATCCAACTGAACTGACTGGACCACCTTTTGCCAAAAACGATGGTCATGTTCACCTGTGGCTGCTAAATCTTGTTACTTTCTCCTGTCTGGTGACAGTACTCGTTTGACCTCACTGTAAGGTCCTACCCAAAGTACCAACCCTAGCAAAGCTTTACCACTACTTTATGTTTTGGGGAAAGTTGGAACCAGAAGAAATAGTGAAGCTGAAATAGAGTCAACCCTCCTGGTAATCTCTTGCAGCTTGTTAGAACTTTGGTAGCTCTAACAAAATCTTTCTTTTCCATTTTTTTCTTGCTTGAAGATAGCTGGAATCTTAAGATCTCACCTAAGTCACTTCTTTCATTATATAGACCCAGAGGCAGTTCAAGACCTCTGTTCCCCAGGCATTTAAAGAAGCTTCAGATTTTGTTCCAAGTACTCAGAAGATCTTTGGTACAGCAAGTTCTTAAGCAATGATCTTCTAATTTTTGAATTAGACCCCAATCACTGACCATCCTTCCTCCCTATCAAACTCTCAATGTCTGTAGACTCAGAACACCTTTGAAGAAATTAAATAGTGCAGGAAGACAGGAATGATCTAATATTCACATATCTTTTCTACTCCACCTATAACCAGAACTTTTTTTTTTTCAGAAATGCTTTGTTAGAAGGCAGAATTCCACTTTATTTTGCTGCTTATTAAACATTATATTGACTTTAATAGATGATTGTTCTTTTTTGTCTGTGATCTTTTAATAGAGATACAAGAGGTGCCTAAGCAAAAGAAGACCCTTTACTTGAGTTTGTCTTGAAAACCACTGAAGTCATACATCCTCAGCTTAATTCTAACAGCCTTTGCATCAGGTTTGAGCAGATAGTGGCTTCAAGCTGCAGTGGCAACAGATTCTACCTCCTTGTCATCAGCTCCCTGTGGATAACCATGATCTGAAATAATGCAAGAGGCGTTTTTTCTTATCCCACCTGCAGCAGTCCACCTGGTACTTGTCATCCTCCCAGAGCTGAGGGAAGGAGCTGCTATGCTCAGTGCATAGCAGAAAGGTACACAAAGCAAATACTCTACTGTCTGCAAGGTTCTGCCACCAATCATCCGCAAACAAGAAATTAAAACTGATCATGACAAAATATCTGTTGTCCCTTAAGAAGTTGATCATCCAGACTAAAGCATGCCATGGAGGTGCTGAGCTTCAGAAGGGCTTTGCCAGCCACAAAATGTGCTCCTGGTGAAGCTGCACTTGCTAGACAGCATTCAACCCTCTCCCAGTGTGCTCAGCTGCTAGCTTGGCATGGTGCTGGGCATCCTGGACCTGCCAAGTTCAGAAGTCACAGCAACATGAGGCTCCTGAATTTCCCACGGAGCCAGCCTGCAGGGGGCAGCAAGTGTGTCTGAAGCAGAAGAGCTCCCCTCTAGTCTTCCCTTAGACTGTCCCCAAACAGAATTGTCACAGGATTGAGCAGAAAAAAGATATTTCTTCCTGTGAATTTCAGAAGGTTTGATTTTCATCCTACATCTGAACTAAAAAAAACTTCTGAAAAAAAAAACAACAACAACCCTCCAACAACAGATTTTGAAATCATGAGTTGAGGTTACCTCACAGCTCAAATATACAAACTGGGCCCAAAGAAGAATATTTAAAGAAAAAGGAATGGACAAAGAAAGAAATGAGAGAACACAAATGAATGAGGTTTCCTCCAATCCCCAGTAAGAAGCACACAAACCAACTTAATTCAAGTATCCATAAGCCGTCTCAAATTGCTCCAGAGACCACATCTATTTGGCACGACCTCAGCTGGATGTAAAGCATGGGATCGCTGTGGGAGCATGCACTGGTTCTTCTTTCCTTTGGAAGGAGTCCATGGCATCCCTACATCCTTGAGGCTCCCAACCTCAGTGTACGTCTACCACACTTCCCATCCTCCTGGATGGAGCCAAAGCTCAGGGCTAGCTCTCTTCCCCATGAAAGAAGGAGGTAGTGAAGTGTGATGGAGATCTGGTTAGAACAGAGAGAACGGTCATCACCTTTTTTACCACCTCATGCAGCTCTGATGGCCCTGCTTGCCTCTAGCAGCCTGCTCTTTTCCTAGGCAGCCTTATTTCTCTGGTATTTCCCACTTGGCAAACAGTTTGCATTCAGGCACAGTCAGTATTAGTTAATCAGCACGTTTAATACATTAGCATGCACATATTTAGCTGCATCCACGGAGCTTTGTAAGCTGCAACTCTTGTAGTTTGGGCTGGAAAATTAGTTTCACAGCTGCAGAGGGTAGCTGTTCATTTATTTACAGTCCTTGGAGACCTCACTGAATGCAATGGCACAAAACAAAATGAGGCCTCTAATCCAAAAGCCAGGAAGCTTAAGCACCTGTAGAAACAGTTTTGCATTCCAAGGGGTAAATTATCTCTAATCTTGTTAAATGACTGCACTGTGAAACAATCGAAAATGCTTTCTTCGATGGCCCATAACCAAACACAAGAGGTCCATTACTCCTGCATGTGAGGAGAGCCAATAATCCTATAGGAGGACACAGCTGATCACAAAACAAGGGCTGCAGTCAAAAATAAAGAAGAAATGAAATAAAGCTTGAACTGTTTGAGAACGGATGCTTCCAATTTTCTAAATTACAATAGCAACTTGTTGCCAAGCAATTACAGTGTTTCATCTGTTTTTTCCTGCTTTGCCCCCCACCTCACTTGTTTTTCTTCAGCAGATGCTGTTTCTGAACTTTGTCATTCATGTCCCTTTCTCCATCCTCCTCTAATTTACAATTGATAATGAGCCACCACCCAGAAACTGCCACCAAAAAGAGTAAAAGTGAGATGCCTTTGTGCTCATTCCTACTCTGACCCGGCAAAAGCACCTTTGACAGTCATGTTAAATCGCTGCTTTACAAAGCAGGCTGCTGAATTTTATTCTCACTGGATGGTTCAGGACAGATGCTGCACATAACTTTGACAAAATGCCAAAAACCATTCATTGCACCAGTGATAAAGGGACTGAGAAAATAGTAATTGTGTTCCACAGAACTCCAGTAGTAATTAAAGCCTACAAATTTCCTACAAATTAAAATAAGTGCTTAATTTCAATAGGCCTTGCTGGAGTGCTGGAGCCAGACTCTCTGTGGCTGCACTACACTTGGTTTTGTGAAAGACAGTCAAGATGAGTGACTCAAGTAGACTCAGATCCACTAAAATAGATCACTTCAAAATGAATGTGCTGATACGTGCCCAGCCCTGGACAGTTACTCACTTTCTAAACTATATAACAGCACTATACTCTCCACTCCCTGTGCTGAGCACCATCTCAGAAATGCCACTACCAGTCCACTCATTGCCCTGGTTGGGGAGATCAGGAAATGTAGGTAGACATCACTCAACTCTTCAGCTCTGTGTGTTCCTATGAACTGAGGATGACAGAATTGTAGAATCGTTTTAGTTGGAAGGGACTTTTAAGGGCTATCTAATCCAACTTCCCTGTAATGAACAGGGACACCTCCATCTCAATCAGGTTCTCCCTGTCCAGCCTGATTTTGAATGTCTCCAAGGATGAGGCAACGACCACTTCTCTGGGCAACCTGTTCCAATGCTTCACTGAATCTGCTCCTCTTTGCAGTTGCTAAAAGATCTCATCTTAAGGTCACATTTCTCTGGTTTTTGATTCATTGCTTTTGCATTGCTCATTCAATGCAGAAACATAAAGATTTTTTTTTTTCCTGAGAAGACTGTGGTGAAATTAGTGAGATAAAGGAGGCAAATGGTACTCATGTCTCTTGGAACTAGCTTACTGAGCTGAAATCAATGAAGTGTTATGGATCTGTATCATCTGAGGTTTGAACCCATAAGAAACCAGACTTGATGTACACAAAATATAAGCCTCCTAGTAGATGACAGGCAGATTCCATGGGGGACATAGGGTCCTTCTTGGCTAGCTGATGGATATTGGAAGAACCAGCAAGTTGTAGGGGTGGGAACTGGCCTGAGCTGGAGAAGCTGGGTGGAGGGTGGGCAGGAAGAAGGGAAGCAATTACATCCAGCACATCTGCTGTACAGCATTTGAACTCACTTTCGGTTTTCAAACACACTAAATTTATATACACACACACCCCACACAGCTGACAGTGTTTTAAGCCGATCTTTAATGAAAGTAGAAGAATGGTGTAGATTTTTACTCTAGCTCCTATATCCCTTATCTCCAGCTCTGCAACTCTACTTTTATGCAAGTTTGAGATTTCTGTCAAGTTCAGGAATTAATTAAACTGTCTGTATAGGCATGGCTGGGATACACAGCAGCTGCTAAACCTAGATTTCTGACCCTCCACAGATTCCCAAATACTTCAGACTGGTCCTATTGCTCCTTCTACTTCCCATCTCTCCCCCTTCCTTTCCTCCCCTTTTCTGCCTCTTCTCATGTTATTCACCATTTTCTTAAAGGACCTGAGAGCTAATAGATCACTTCAAAATGAATGCAACTGCTCCCAAGTTGTGAGATGCTGTGTTTCCTCTGCAGCACATCTATGCACTATTCCACTAGATAAACAGCACCAAATGTCACCTCCGAATCACATCCTGCTTTCATTCTCTCCCCTTGCATTCGGGGCTAAAGCTTTGTGTGAGAATGATTCACTTTCTCACTGAATGCAGAGTGAAAGACCATTTTCAGCACTCTCCCAACAGCCATGCACAACCAGCTATTCATTTCCAATGATCATTTGTATTTCGTTTGGAAGACCTTAAACACCACAGAGGATAAAAGGAAAACTATTCAAGTGAAAATAAGATTGGCAATGATAATACATTGTCCAGCTGTCAGTGCTTAGTCAAGATGAATAAATATTAATACCTTTTCTTGCCTGGTTTTCTAATGTGCTTGAGATTTGTATGTGCTTCTATGAATCTGTATGCATATGTGTGTGTCTTTGCTGTTTTTCCCAAATTACTGCTCAGGCCCATAACCAGTTTTAACTAATTAAGATATTAAGCCCCTGCAGGTCTTTCGAAAACTGTTGCCTGGGAAGCACAGAGAGATAGTAATGACAAAGAAAATATAGTTTGATCAGAAACCTTGCTAAACACTAGAAACTGCACAGTAATTCACCCTATAAATACCAAATCCAAAACCCAGAATTAGCATACCTGGAGACCAGATATCTGCTGTTCAGAGGCAACTTTTCTCCCAACAATGTAAATGTGGTTCCAACCCAAGCCCTTAGGTAGGAGTAATACGTTACTTTACTGTTCAACCCATGTTAATTAAAACAAGATTTTCATTCCAAAACCCACAGTGTCATTCCTAGTTCCCTCAATTACAAGAAGGAAGAAGTGAGCATGGCCAGTTATCCACTCATGGCAGACACACTGATGAAGATATCTCTCTATGCTGCATCTCCATGTATATAAAAAGGTTGCTTGCTCATACTGAAGGCCATTCTTTAGTAAATCCTCAACTATGTTCTTGTTGGATCTAGAATAAGGATATTTTGCAATGACTATATCAGCTCAAAAGGTGGGACATCACATTAAACACACAATGCTGGGTGAAGTTACCTTGCCCTGAAGAAATTCTGTCATGGTATCCCTTATTCATTAATAATGGGAATGGTGAGAATTGCTGAAGAAGAAAGAGAAGTCAGATGAGATCGGTCAATACAAAAGATGCTGGATGTATCTTCGTTTAGAAATAGGGGGACATTTGAGCTTCCTCAAAAAAGAGGACATACAAAATCTAGGCTATCAATGGAAAAAACGGTGAAGATCTGCAAGGGAACCAAAAGCTTGCTGAATGGAGCCTCCACAGCTATGTAGGTCTGGGGGCAAGAAGAGGAGCAGCAGGACTGGGGAAGAAGTCCACCCCATCATAGAATGGAGAGCAGGAATCAGCAGAAAAGAAAAGAAAAACAAAATGAGAGAAAATTGAGCTATCCAGAAGCTACCTTGGAGACTACACAATAGGCTGCAAAGATGTAAAAGGATAAAAAAAAAAGCAGAAAGAACAGATGAATACCCATTCATCCACTTGTCTCCAGGCAGGGAAAATAACACCACTGGTTCATATCAGCCCCAGAAATGCAGGAGGTGGGAAGGTCCTTCTCAAAACAAACTAGCTGACTTGTCATTGGAAAGGAACCAGAGTGAGTGACAAATGTAATGAGGTTATAGAAATGAATGTGAATCCCTAAAGGAAATCAAGAAAATGTATGCCCATTTAGCAGAGATTTCAAATAAATGAGTCTTGAATGATTCTTTCAGCCTTTGGAAAATGTAGGTGAAGTTGTTGTGTGAAGGTCAACAAGAACCTGAAGTACTCATCAGAAAGGATGGTTATGGGATGTTTGATTATGGTGAATTACTAGTAAAGACTCAATGGGTTGATCTCAGTAAAGAGGATAGAATTGTAGGATTAAATCCAGCATATATGAAGGTCTCATGAGAAAATGAGAAATGAGAGAGTAAGTTTGAGAGACATCTGCAATCCTCACACCTGGATTCGGCACAGAGGAAGACGAAATTCAGTGCATTGGGGAAAAATTGATGCATACTAAAATGTGAGATGATGGAATGTGTTCTGTGAAATGAAAATTTACTGCTGCAAGAAATAATCAAAGAGGCAATTTGATAACAATGTTCTTTGCCTAATACAGGAGGAAAGCTGATACTGGCCATTAAAAAACACTGTAACATTTATTTACTAATTAAAGAGATGTTAACAATAAAATGGAAAAACTGAGCTACCAATGCAGGATGTAGGATAGGATATCATAAAGATAACGTGGTGAAACAGTCACTGTATCTGGAATGTAGGAAATGAGGGATATATGCTGGTCAGAAGAGACAGAAACAAAAACTGGAAGAGAAAATTTTCAAGCTGAGTCATACCAGAGATCTTATATAGGCTCCCAGGCTGGATCTAAATGTTTCTTATATGTGTGGAGCAGTATATCTACAACTGAGAATTGTTCCATAATTAGAAGCTTTAATTTTGGACATGCGTATTGGAAAAAAAAATGCTACAAAGAAAGTTCAGCCTAGGCAGTCCTGGGTGTGGGCTGGCACATTCACTGATTGGTTGCAAAATAAATATGAGATGATGAGATATTTTATTTGAATTTGTAAACTGCGAGATCTCTAGAGAAGAGAAAAACTTTGTATCTGTGATCACAAGATAAATCAATTTAACTAAAAGTATTATAAAAGGAGTCTTCAAATCAGGCTCAATGAGGTAGTTGTAAAGAAATTAGAAGAATTAGCTATAAAATCAACAGGTTTGTAGAGTTCTGGGACTGCTGTGCAGAATATCTTTTTGACAGCACCTTTGCTCTCATGCCCTGCTCAGGGGTAGGGACCAGAATTGTGAAAAAATGTCCAGACTGAGTCCACTTCAAAAAAAGATATTCAGAGTGAGCAAAGGGAAGTGTTCCAGAGAGTGAAGAGCAAATTTGGCCGGCAAAAGAAGCCGTGCATTTGAGGTCAAAAAGTGTAGAGGGCTTATGAGAACCACAAGCAGTTGAATTGAGTTAAATCATCAAAAGGAAATTAAAACCAAAACCAGAAGAAGAAGAGAAAAAAATTCCACGACAGCAAACAGATTAAAAATATGGCACCAAAAGTGAACAAATTCTTTGCCTCAGGGTGCAGTTCTGAGCAATGGAGTGCGATGGCTTTAGAGATTTCTTACTTCTGCCAGCAAGTAGAGGTCCCACTATGCTTTCCCATTTCTCCATCACAGTCAAGCAGTTTCACCCCATGCCTTGTGCCAGCTCCACTCATTAGAAAAGCACCCCAGTTATCCACAGGGCCAATTTTTCTGCCATTTTAGCAAGTTGATTCGGCTTGGGAAACTGCTTTTTTAGTACCCAAGTTGGTTCAAGGGCTGAATGGAACCATGGGGGAGACAAGGGAAGAGAGAGGCAGGGTCTTCCCCTTGCAGCTTGTATGGTGTTGGAGTGGCTCAGCTGCTTGTGAAAGCACCACCTTCATTTTGATTAAGGACATGGGTGAATTTGCAAGTGAAAGCAAATGAGGATGAGGCTATAGAAATGGACCACATAGGAGGGGGAAGGCAGACTTGGGGACAGATAGTCTCTGTCCCCAGAATCTGGAAGAAGAAGCATGTGAATTGGCTAGTCCAGCAGTAATGATGCATTCATTCAGTCATGGGTAGCTCATGTAATTGGAAAATAGGATTTGGTCTCAATGGGTAAGTAAGAAAAGCAGAGAGAGGGCGAGATGTTCAAACTACAAAGACATTAGTTTGACCTCAATGTTATCAAGGGCTTTATAATAATTTTTTGAAGGAAGATAAAATAGTAACACAGATGTTAACAGAAAATGGATAAAAGGCAATCAGTTTATCACAAGTGTGTTGTATCCTTTTTGCCTGCTGTGTGAGCTGATCTGATCCTCTTTATTCAGTCCTGACACAGAGGCCGGGAATTGGCTGGTTTTCTTCCGTCAGAATTGTTCTACTCATTGGCCATTCACCAACAAAAAAAAAAAATCCCATTTCAATAGCCTTGGGAAATAGATGTTCAAGCAACACTCGCTGTAGCTCAGTGGGTTTCTAGGGGCCTTGCAAGCAGTGGGTACAACAAAGTGATGTAGCTGGGCAGCAGTATGGCGGCACTGCATGCGTGCTGTCAATTCGCCTTGCAGCAGGGCGCCTGTATACTCTCGCAGAACAAAATCTTATTCTATTAATGCTGTGGCTTTCCAAGTGTCCTTCAAAACACACCGGAGCCCTCCAAACAACATCTGTAATTATGTGTTCTTCCCTGGGCTCCCCTCAGCTCTTTATTATATTTTTGAAGGGTTTTGCTTAGAATGGTCTTTATACTCTGAAGGCATGACTGAATTGGAATGGGAAGCGGGGTTTCTTCTCATTGTAAGGTAAGCAGGGCTGCCTTCCAGTTTCCCAGCTGCAAAGATTTATAACCACTACTAGATTCACTAGGTGGCCAAGGTTTTATAACCCAATTGAACAGAATAAAACAATTTGGACTGAAGGCAATTGATGCAGGACTCGATGACTTTCAGGAACTTGATGTATTACTATGATCATGTAAGTTACAAATTATATATATATATGTATATATTTGACAGACAGTCTTCAAAAGCAATGCAATTATTGGGAATGATTTAATTAGGGTGGACATGCATGCAAAGCATCCCTGGGAATTAAGAAGAAAGCCTTAGACTATATGGAGAACTTTCAATCTGTGTTAAATTCTGAAGAGAGGGGCTTGCTTTTTTTAACAAAGCTACACTGCCTTGAATATGAATTTCCTTTGAGCATCTCCTGAGTCAAGCACATCCAGCCCATTCCTGGCTTATTTCATGCTCAGTGCAGCGAAAGAGAAGTGGCATCACTGAAGAGACTACTTTAAATCTCCTTGGCCAAACATTAGAGAGGCAGGACAGAGTTCAGGACAGCTGGCTACCCTTGCAGCAATTGGAAAGAAGCAACAGGACATCTGAATGCTTCTCTTCCAGGATTGAATGGGGAGGTCTATGGGGAGGCCTGCATTGGCAGGAGGGCAGGAGGAAAATACAAATCCCCCAAGTAGCTGCAGGAATGGAGATATTTGGAGTGGCTATGCATGTTCCCTTGTAGCGGCAGAAACTTTGGTTCCCCAGCAAGCTTGCAGCAGCAGAGTCATTTGGTGAGAGGGAGAAGAGAGGAGTAGTCTGGCATCTGAACCCAATCAAACAGAAATAAAGATGAAAATTAGAGATCAAAAGCTAATAAAATGACAAGGAAATATCTCAACAGGAACCTTATCTCCAAGGCTGGGATGTCTTTTGGAATAAAAATGGCTGCTAATGACTTCTCTCCATATAACCAAACATGTTAGCTGCTCCCACCCAGACGCCTGCCACTTATGCTTCCCCGCAGTTTTCATTTGCTTTATTGCTTTCAGATGTAGTTGGGTCTGAGTTCCTCTGGTAGCTGTGTCATTGCCACCAGCACTGGGGGGATGCGGCTTCGGCTGACGGGGCTGCGAGGCGTCAGCGCTCCTCTCCAGGGACTGTCTGACACGAAGGCAGAGCTGCCTAACTGCAGCCGGATAATTAAAAACGGTCGATGCTATTAAATGAACACAAGTCCCGGCAGCTCCGGGTTTATTCTCATGTCACAAGGCTCACTCAGGCATCAGGAAGGGAGGCTAGCAATGGAGCAACTAGTGGGAATGATACCTACAAAGAGAACTACTTCTTTTGTACGCACTACTGCAGATCTGAAAGGACCTTTTAGGTTTGCCCTTTTGATTTAGTAGTGCAAGTTAGCTAAAACACTGCATATCTTTTCCTTCTGGTTTGAAACACTCCTCCACATTCATTCTGCTCCTGCCCAGGCTCCTCAGAAATCTTTCCAGGGAAAACAGTCCTGGATTTATTTACAGCACATCATTATTTGTTTTAAGAAACTCTTTTTGGGGAGAAAGCAAAGAGAGATCTGAGCTCACCATTGAGGGCCTCAAAATGAGCTCTGTACTTCCAAGGTGGGGGTATTTTAATTGAAAGGTTTACAGAGGGAGAAGAATGCAAATGCAGGGTGAGAGCCTGTTTCTCTCGATGTTTTCCATGTGCTGTGTTTCTGTAGAGCAAAATCCAGCAAGACCCCACAGAGAACTGTAAGCAAACTTTCTCTCCTTGGCAATACTCTCACCTTGAAAGTAAAACCAGGTTGTTATTTATTTATGTGTTTGTTTTGTTCCCCGGAGTTTCCTCAGGTTACTTCTGTTGTTTACAAATCCTCCCACATGTGCACATGCATCCTTGCTTGTTTTCTACTTTAGCTGAGAAACACTGATGAATGAAAGTGAGGCCTTTCGATGCCCCAGGACATCCCATGGGAAGTGTTTTTTACAGAGCAATTTAAGGGTTATGCGAAGTAGGAAAAGTGGGGTAGAAAAGACCATTACCTATTTCTAGGGTTTTTCATCACCCTCCTCTTTTTTTTTTTTTTTAACATTTGCAGTTATCTAAAGAAAAAAAATGCAGCTAAAGACTGCCCTTGTCCCCAGATGGCTTCTGAAGTGGCAGCACACAGAAACCAAGCACTGGTGAAAGCCAGTGCACAAAAGCTCAGTAGTAGCCATGTCAGTTGGTTTGCAGTGGTTCATCTCCTTTTCCCACACAAGTTATGTATTTGTTTTTCATCACTTAGAAGCATGAAGGCTGGAAAAGTCCTCTAAGATCATCTAATCCAGCCACCAACCCATCCCCACCATGCCCACTAACTCACGTCCCTCAGTGCAACTTTTCCACATTTCTTGAACATTTCCACTGACAGTGAATCCACCACATCCCTTTAAGCCACAATTTTCAATCTGCAGATCAGCACAACCCTCTGGACTCGTGAGCTGCTTGAAAAAGACTGAAAGCCTGTTGTCAAGAGGCATAGGTTTCTGATACACAGGCCTGAACATCTGTGAGGAAATGTATAGGGATAAGCAGGTCAAAATGCTGGGTTGCCTCTATGGCAAGGTGTGACTTAGCAAGGTCACCTACACTGAAACTGAGGAGAGATCCTAGGGCTGACACCCCCTGCTGCATTGTATTTATGATGCCTGCAACTCCTGACCTCCTGTGAGAGGCCATTCCTGTCCTGAGGAATTTTACCCATCAGCCCAGTCAACCCTGGAGCATCAAACATGTACAGTCATTACTGGATGAACATTCAATTCCCACTGCAAGAAGTTTATTGCTTATGACAGCAAGGTTAAAGCCAAACAAGCATGCTGATTGATTTCTACCCAAGAGAAGGCTGAGTTTCAAGAATGCTGTTTACACAAAGGGCTTGCTTCTGATCTACCATCAGGTTAATTTTCTTTCATATCAATATAAGAGAGATCTGAATGAGGCCTTTGGCTTGCAAAATATTTTAGAGCTCTTTGGGGAGAGGCAGCTTTGTAAAAACAGAGATTACAAAGAGAACAATCAGTTCTTAATTCAAAGAGAAACCACGACCATGGGAAGATGTGCCTTTGATGCTAATCTTCTGAAGCGCCTGGCATTGCCAGTGAGATGCAGGCTGGTATGCTCTGGATAAACCGTAGCTGTTGACATTTATAGGGCTCCCTGGTGGTCAGTGGGACTGCCCCAGATATGCACCAACAGAGTCTGGCTCAGCCTTGTTTTTGCTGGTAGATCTCAGTCTGTAAGTCCCAGTGTAGTTTTGCCTGTGGATGCCTGAAGATGCTTTTATTTTAGAATACCTGCAATATTCAGCCACAACTCAGTAACTCAGAAGACTCCTGTAGTAAGTGAGCATCTTGGGGTACAAAAACTTTTATAAGGAGTAGAATGACAGAACAGGAGTGAAAAATGTTTACCATTTTTTCCCAATTCACTGTGGGCAAATATCCCTTCCTGACAGACAGTTAATTTAGATGCCAGATGTATTGTAACTGTGGATAGGATTTATAGGAGCATTCAGGCAGACTGAGTGCCTGCTTTCCTTTCGTTCTCTCTACAGTTCTGAGACCGGCAAGTCCCTTTGGCATGAAACTCATACACATTATTATATTCACTGTAGCCTGTGCAGTCATCCTGGAATGAGTTTCTCTGGACTTTCTTGTGTTGCTTTTTTTCTTTTAAAAAATTCATTGTTTTGAAAATCTTAGGCCTTGTCCTGCCTAACATACCATGTTCAAAGGCAAAGAAGGGCTTTGAGTTTGTCTGTGGTTTTGTGGGCGAACTATGGGAGAAAATCTCAAGGAGAGAATAAGAAATTTATCAAGATAAAGCATATGGGTTGAGGATGGATGATGCTCTCTGGAAAGCCAGGGTGAAACCCACAAATAGACGAGAACTTTAGAATGACTGAAAACTCAGGAAAATTCATAATTTTTTAAGATAAAATACCCTCACTCCACTTCCAAGGGGCAGCTTTATTTATTACCCCTTGCCTTAACATTGTGGAATCTATAGTAATGGAAGTCTTTAAAAACAGGTTGGATAAACAAATATTAGGCTGACTTTACGTGGGACTGATCCTCTCTTGGGAATGGACTCTGAGCTCGTGAATTCCTTTCACAATCACAGCAACTCTATGATATTCTAACTATTAAAGTCTACCTGAAATATGTGTTTTTTTAAAGAAAGGAGATGGAATCCATAAGTCACTGAAGTTGATAGGCAAACAGCTCATAACCACTTTATCACTGGAAATCACCTACACAAAGAAAATAACAGTAATTGGTCCAGAACTGCAGCGGGCCTTAAATTGACTCTGTCTCAATAATGTTCACTTATAGCAGCTCAGAATTTGATTTATTTTCTTATTTATTCTATTTATTTTCTACCATGACTATAAAGCAGCTCTGTCACTGTCACTGCTCAACAGCTTTGTCAGGTAAAATCATAGAATATCTCAAGTTGGAAGGGACCCATAAGGGTCACCTAGTCCAACTCCCAAAAATCCATTCCTTTAACCCTTCTCTTGGAATGAGAATGAAGAACAGAAGATTCTCAATTTACAGAACAAATCTTAACTCCATATCTAATAATGGCCTCAGCCCATCAAAAAGAGTTTTCTTAATTTTAGTAACAACCTTAATGACCACAGACTATGCCTGAATTATCAGGTTCTGATATTTTCATTTAAGAGACCTTACTCCAGTCTCCCACTGGAATCAGTGGAGAAACCACAAGGCATGACCTGTTACAGCTTATGTCTTTAAACATGTCTTTTAAGTCACTTTCTAACGTATCCCTTTAGAAGCTGACTATATTCTTCTTCTCACATAATAAAGTTAATTTTCATTCTTCCCTCTATTTCAGCATGTCAGGAGGTGTAAAAGATTTTTGAAGGTCTCAGAATTAAATTAAGAGCAACAAAGTACTGCACTGAGCCATTCCACACCTAATGCAGTTACTCTTCAGAAAAGTCTTGGAGGGGTTTGGGGACAGCAGGAAAAGAACAAAGAGGATTTGCTGTAAACCAGAACCACCACTGGGGCTTGAAGAAGTGACACGGGGTACTTGAAGGACAAGCAGGATGCTTTTTTTCAAAGCTTAAGCCAGAAGTTGTTGAAATTGGGTGGGAAAATTTTCCTTTATCCTTCTAGGCCTTTGGCTCAGGTCCAAGGACAGAGAAGTTGTAGCTTTAGTTTGCACATTCTTTCCATGCAAATTCCATGCAATTTTACACCACTGCTTCCAGCCATTTTGGTCAATACTCCTTCTGATTCCTCTTTGAGAGCAATAATTCAGTTGTCACTCGGGGCCTGATGCCATCAGGACAGCTTACAGCACCAGAGATCTTCAAGTGAAAATAAAACTGTCAAGCTCATCTGGCCTTCTCTAATGGATATAAATGAATTCAAGAATGCATGCCAAGCTTTTTATGAACTGTATGCCTTACAAAAAACATTGCCAGTGAGGTTGGAAACCCCATCCCTTATGCCTTGTGGTTTAGGATATATATGCTGTACTGGAACACTAGAAATAGCTAGATGTATTAGTTTAGGCCGTTTAATAAGAATGTCTAGGCTTATGAATTGTCTTAATTTGAGTTCTTCACAAGCAATATGAGTTCTTCTGTCTTAAATTATTCTTTTTTGGTGGTTTTGATATCACTACTATTACTGGTTCCTGGCTGACTGGATACTTCACAAAGTTTGTCATGAGGTCATGATTTCCTGACATCTTGGTGCTATGGAGTGACTGCACAGAGAGAGAGCTTGCTGCCATCTCACAGAATCACAGATTTTGCAGCTTGTCTATGTTTCTACCTAATAGGCACAGTATGAAGCCACTCAATAAAAATATCTAAGCAACTGGAACAACAGAAAGCCCAAAATGCAGAGTCATTTCACACAAAAAATCAACTTTTTCCTGCTGATGATGACCCAGCACTTTACTTCAATCTCACCTTCAGCTTGCCTTTTGTTCTTGCCTGTTGTCCTATTTCCTGTTTTTACAGTTACGGTAGCAGACACACTAGCTAGAAACGGCTTTTTGTCTTGGGTCAGGTGAGCCAATACTTTCCACCTCTTTTTTAAACTTTATTTCTACACTTCCATGTATTGAAACTTACTTGATGACACATGTATCTCTGTATCTTATACTTCTTGCTTGTGTGAGAGATGAGTACGGTGCTTCTATGAGAGTCCAAGCTTTGGCTTTTGCCAGTCCTCCCTCTGAGATCAAGGGAATTACAAATCCACACATTGGAAAAAGCATTTGTAAAGGACCAGAAGCCAACCAGTTGTTACCTGGGTGGAACCAGAGGAACTAAACAGAATTTTGCATAGGTTGATGTATGTAACAAGCACACTGTGGAAGAAGATCAAGGCTGCCATGTGACCCAGTCAAGAACTGCCTTCCTACTTCAGACACACTCCAGATTTACCTCCTCTGGGAGATGTACACACTGTCTGTTGCCCTCCTCTATTTTGTGCACCTAAGTGAATAGGCTGAACTCATTAGCATTCACCCTCTGCCAATAGAGAGGAAGACTCTTCCAGAGAGTGTTTCAAAGCAGCTGACATAGGCCAATCCTCTGAAGAAACCTCTGCAGGACTTGATTTCTCTCCTCTGCACCATTTACACCACATGTCTGAATTGAGAATGGTTAACTTTAAAGTTTGATGACTAAAGTAGATGAGCTGAATCCTCTCCCCTCCATTTTAGGTGTGCTACAGGGACACAGATACAGTTTGTATTGCAGTCCTTAGGAGAAAGGAGGAGGCTATGACTACACACTAACACATTACTATGCACTGTGGACGTGTGATCTGAGTGCCCCAAATAAGATCTCTCTCAGTCCAACTCAACTTCACCTCAAAATTATAAGTCACATAGTCATATACTGCTGGATATATTTCTGGCTGCCCATCATCTGAAAATGCTCTTCTAGACTCTCAGAAAGCCTGATGAATGTTGTATTTAGTTACAAAATTTTGGTTTCTAACTTCCACAGACTTGAACACTTAAATATTACGTAAGATAGAACCTTTAGACACCTTCTTGAGAATTTTGAAAGCCACATCTATGCTAAAATGAGTAGATTCTAATTTTTCTTAGGAAATGACTTGTTCTTAGCTTGCCAAGGACACCAGACTCTTACCTTTATGTAACTGAAGAGTTGGTAGTCACCAACATGACATCTTGTATAAAACAGGCAACCAAGAATGAGTGAACAGCCATACTAATATGTAGTAGCACCTACATTTCCACACACCAACTGGAGATGAATAGTCATGTACATTCTCTCATCGTTGTTCACAGTCCACCTCCCATTAGGCTTACTTCCTATGTAGACATAGGCTCATTTGCTCATCAAATAGATCTGAGGTGTCCAGTGCTGATCTCATTCTTGCTAAAGAACCAAATGGATTAAAAGCATTGCCTATGTTTCATAATACTGCTGTAGCTCTCATAATCCACCACAACACTGTTAATTGGGGTCTCTATTTATATCCTAAAAGTATTCTTACGTTATGTTTTTTTTCCTCTCCACCACATCTCTTTCAGAACAAGGCTTTTAATGCAGGACCTGCCTCCATTTCCAGAAAGCTTCACAAGCTTATTAAGCCTACTTGCAATTTAAATGATTAATGAAAATATTAGTAAACACTAGCATACAATCAAATGCATCTCAAAAGATGTGGAGCTGATTTGAGGAGAACACAAAATACTATTACCTTGTAATTAATTTACTCACCTAATTCATCATCTGATTTTAATTACTTACAAAGAAACATCCCTGGTGCTTGATGGGGAAGAGCGTTTGAGCTCGTGCTTTATTATCATTAGCTTTAAATCATGAACAGGTAAACCATGGAGATCAGTGTAAATTACCCCACAAAATTCATAATTTTTTTTTTCCTGAAGGAGCAATCTGAGTCCTCCTCTTTACTCTTGCAGGTTATCTTGCAACTTACAGGTCCAGGAGGTCCCTACCAACATAAACCAGAGGGTGCCGAAGCTTCAGTGTTGGTGTTTCAAGTCTCTGGAGCAATGACATGCCATGGAAGAGTAAAAGAGGTGTCTTGAGGTCTGACAAAATCAGAGAATTCCTAAACAAAAACACATGGATGCAGCTAGGAAAGGCACGATTCTGTACCTTGCAAAGAAACTCAAGAAATTCTTCCTGGATCCAGCACCTGGCAGTAAGTTTAATTCAGTGTATTTAATCCTCAGGGTGATTTGATATAGCTAGATATATTCTGCGTCCCATCTCCAGCTGTGACCAAGCTCTTAATCTTCAGAGGAAGGTGAAAGGAAGACAAAAAGGCCAGCCTAAACACCAAATAATGTCTCAATGGGGAACATCTACATCCTTGTTATTAAAATATTACATAGCTTTAATACATGGACACTGTTTGTAATATTTTACTTAATTTCCTGAGGAAATGAGGATTATGCAGCTGTGCTGTAGTTGTTTGTTTGTCTGTCAGGTTTACCCCCTGCTCAAAACTTATTAGGACTGTTAGCTGATTTCAATGCATTTTGATGTAAGGGGGAAGACATCATAATATTATGTTTTAAAATATTCTGAAAAATTACCAGTGCGGTACAGGAAAGAAACTAGTGGGAAAGGTCACAGTGTGAGCTCAGCATAGTTATTAAGCATGAGAGAATCAACATGGAAAGGAGCCACAAGAAGCCCAATAAATATTCCCTAAGTCCCAGTGCTTAAGGAACAACTTGTTAATGCATTTCTTTCCAACCCCGCTAGAATTCTCATCAAACTGGCCCATTCCTTAGGATTCCTATCATCTCTTTGTTTTATCTTCTAGCAATACTGCTTCTAGCTTAGTGCATCTTTCTTTCCTGTGACACTAATTGCATGACCCTTACCTCTACCTGGGGTTTGCTCAGAAACAAACTCTAGTTTTGATCTTGCAGATCACCTCTTAGGACACAAAAATATGTTTGCCTTTACCCTGAGGTTCAGTGAAAAAGAAAGAGAAAATCTTTTTTTTGTTGTATTTTTGGAAAATAGTAGCTAATATTTTGACTCGATGACATTGATACTGCTTTTCCTTGAAGGAAAGCCTGGCTAAAAGTGCTCATGAACAACATAAACAAAGTTTCCACTTTACTATGAATTAAGCTAAACATTTGGGCCTCTGTGGTCATTCCAGAGTGCTTAGTAAAAGATGTCCTGCATGGTCCACATCACAGAAGTGCGAGATGTCCATGCACCTTACTGAGTGCTTTCTCAGCCACTGAGTCGCCAAAATGTTTTTCACTTAAGGCCAGCTATTCATTGACTTCAAATACAGGAGGGGAAGGTCTAAATGGGCAGAGACTCGACAGCCTTGTTAAGCATAGAGAAGGCAAGGGCTGAAGGGCTGGATTTGCTCTACAGAAATTCTGGGGTTCTCTCAGTGCATGTGCACACACCCACTTGTACACACATTTGCTCACCTGGATAAAATGATTCAGGGAAATACTTAAAGAAAGAATAGGTATTTCAAGCAAACTGGCAGAAGAAAAAAAGAGTACAAAGTGGCTGTAAATAAGCTTGTGTCTGGAAATTAGAAAACTTCCAACCGTCTGACCTTTGAGGTTTTTCAACAGCATCCCAGTGGAAAGAGCAAAGGCACACAGGTTGCTGGACTGAGGCTGTGTTATGGGATGGCAGCAAGAGCAGAAGGCTGCACCCACTTAGACAAAGAATGAATATGAGAAAAACTTAACTGGTGGCCAATATATTTGCCACTTGACTGAGGAAGTGTTAAGCCCTAATTTAGCCTCTCAGCAGCTGAGCTCATATTTAACATAACTATATGACTAATGCCCTGACTGGACTTCATGCAAAGCTGTGCACACCCTGCAAGGCTTTGCAGGAATGGTTCTGGGCTTTTCCTAGTCTAGCAGGGATAGAGCCATACATTTTAGGACTGTTTTCCTGTCGAATAGCAATGTGTTTTGGTTTGTTTTTTTTTTTTTTTTTTTTCCTAGAGACAGAAGACCTTCCAACAGCAAGACCTATATCAAATCTGCGATGCCATTTATCCCACATTGGGCTGATTCATGTCACACTGCACCTTCTGTCTGTCCCATGGAGAAGTCCTTTCCTTCATATCAGTGCACCAGGAAAAGGGAGAATGGGCAGGGGAAAAACCCAAAGCACAGCATGAGCTTACAATTAACTGCCCCTTGTCCTCACACAGGCAGGCAAGAGGGGTAGTGGAGCAAGACAGCTGTCTTTCAGTGTTTCCAAGATACATTTCAAGCTCTGCACAGCTGGAGCTATTCAGTAGCTTGTGGAGGAACTCTGTACCCTTGCCAAGGCTCTGCAGCTGCCAAACCCTCCTTTATTAGCAGCAGCGCTTTCTGTCCTCCATAGCCGAATGCAGAACAAATCTAACATTATTTTTCATCCAATCTTCCCAAGCATGCTAAGACAATCATAATAATCACATAGTGTGATTATTAGTGTGTATGCACGCTTTTCAAGTGTTTTCTTCTTTCTATATTCTTGTATGTACACATACACATAAGCACACTTATAATGCTCTGGATGCAGAGTCCTGTATATCATTGAACATCTCTTTCCTGTTCTGGTCAGCTATACATGTCAACTACATTTAAACCCCTCATTTCTCATTATCTGTGGGCTCACCCGTAAACAGGTCTTTGTTTGGGTCCTGCTGCTCTTTGTAGGTGGTGTTCCCACCCCTATAGATGGCCAGAACAGCCCTTAAGTCCCGTGTAAGTCTGATATTAACCGTCTGAGTAGTTCTCAAGTGCTCTCCATGTCTCTTCTGAGCTGAGGTGAAGATAAGCCTGTGCAAATACCTACACTGTAGAGTGACGCAGGGTAACTGTGCAAGAAAACTCCTGCTTTCTTTCCCTCTTGCTGCCTATTTGGGATTCATCACTGGTCACTTACTGATGCTCAGTTTTTAAAGCATTTCTCTGGTCAAGGGCCCAAAGCAAAATAAACTTACTTAGAGGCCAGTCATGTATTCCAAATAATAGGAATCCTATTGCTTATCTAAGGACAGTCTTGGCTTCATTTACCACCTGAAATTTTTCAGGTCGGGGCTTGCTCAAAGTGCTAGTGCAGGAATGGGTATGAACATCACCTCTTCTGGGCAATAAAGGCTTGAAAAAATAAGCCACAGGCAGCCGTGGCTTCCCTAGCTCACCAGGCAGTTGCACAAGCACAGTTGCAGGAATTATAAGCCATTTACCAACAGCTGAGTATTGTTTCTAAAAGCAAGTTCTAACATTGCTCTTAACATTCAATGGCTATTCATAGAATGTTTAGACATGTATATGATAATAATTCTTTAAGGACTAACAATTATAGAACTGTTTGAATTGGAAGGTACCTTCAAAGGCCGTCTGGTCCAGCTCCCCTGTAATGAACAGGGACTCCTACAGCTCTATCAAGGTGCTCAGAGCCTGTCCAGTCACTTGGCAAAAAATGATGGTGTACACTATGTTAACATTAGTCTGATTAGATGAGTACTTTAATTTCCATTTTTAGGTCAACAAAAGTAAAGCAGAGAACTTCTGTGGCTTTCTCATCACTGTTGGAGAAATCTGATTCAGAACTGGGAATACAGCAAAGCTACTTTATTCCTGTTAGCTTTGTACATTTTATTGCAGAGTCATGGAAGCTGAATAGCTGTGTCTTGAAAAGGACTTGAAAATCATGTAGCCTGACCACTTGATCAAAAAAGGGCTAGTTTGAATCAGTTGCCTCAAGACCTATTCTAACTGAGCGCTGAATATCCCTGAGGATGGATATTGCACAACCTCACTGGAATGCCTGACTGCCCTGATATTGTGTGGTGGTTGTTTTTTTTCCTATTATCTACCTGGAATTCCCACAGTTTGAAGCTGTTTCTATGGTCTCTTGCACACTATACAACTCTAGAAACAGTTTGACTCCTTTACCATATTTTTTTCTCATAAAAATGAACTGTCGCCAGTTATTTCATCACCTCTTAAGACTCTCAGCTTTATTGCTGCAGTTTTAATAACTATGGTAAATTCTTCATTTTTAAAAAGATTACTTCTGATGACACGGCTGAGTATTACCCAGAGACTATGGAAGAGACTGCATTTGGTGAAGTCAGTCATTTCACTCAGTAAAGTGAAAAATCAGTGCAATATATACATCTTGTTAGCCTCTACACTTGGTTATGATTTCCTGATAAGCCCTGGCCATACTAGCACATCACTACAAAAGGAGTTTCTCCTGGGATGCATCCTCTACAGATGCAAACTGTCATCACCCTATTAAGTCATTGGGACCATGATGACAACACTTGCTATACTACACTGAATGAAATTTCACTCAGAAAAAATGCATGAAAGTACATGAAAAAGGATGTCAAGCACACCAAGGAACCTGAAAAGTGTATGTAGTTTTTTCTTGGTACAATAAATTGATGCCTGCTAGCTATGGTGGAGCCTAATGAATTATTTCATATTAAATTTATAAAGCTGCCAAGTAAACATACTAATGTTTACTTAAAGAAATGTATTTACCTACTGGTTCCCATACTAACTCAGTACTAACTGGCAGATGTATCTACATAGGCATATGCTTGTTATAAGCTTGCAAATGGCTGTAAGCTAAATAGATTACATCTGTCTTGTGTGTTTGTGAGAGATATTTAATTGTGAGGGATACTCAATTCTTATATAGAAACACCCTTGAAAACACCCTTTTGGGTTGAAGGATGAATAGAAATTTGCAAAGGTCATTCCATTAATTCCTCGTCATTCTCTCACTGAAGACCAGACAAAAATTATGTCACAGTCACATAAAGCAATAATGTCATCCAAGATCTCGGAAGATCATAAAAGAATTCACAAATTTCTGATGTGATGCAATGGATTCCTATGGAAAATGCTGGCAGAGGCTGGCTGGTTTGCAGCATCATTCCAGAAAATAGCATTCACATTAGTGTAATGGGAGGACTATGTGGCAAGAGGATAATAATTAAGACTCAGTGGTATTTCTCTATAAGTCATACGCTATCAGGGCCAATTTTACAAGAGCTAAGACTGGCCCTATGTCTTTTTAACTCGTCCTTCTAATGCAAGGAACTGTTCTGGCATAAATATTTTTGTGTCTGCTGTGGTGAAGTAGAGTCCTCCAAATGACTTTATCCTGCTGTTAAAAATCAGCAACAGAGAGAAAGAATAACTCCAACAAGTTGAGTAATTTATAGGAAAAGTACCTCTGAGAAAATGCCCATAGCTGCTTTTAACAGCAGTTTCATTCCAGCTATAAAAAGCTGAGCAAGCTAGACCCCTCTCAGATATTTGCAGCATAGTTACCCTTTGCTTTTTAATTTTTTGAATAGCTTTTCTTTGCTCCAAAAAAGTCATTTATTGCAACTGACATCCTTTGGAATAGGAGCAAAATTCCATGAGGCTTCAAGTGAACCCTAATTACATTGCAAGTAAGTGGCAGAAATGGTCCTGTGTTTAGTGCTATGGCTCTGCCACTGGGTGAAGAGCAAGACGGATTTAATTTTAGTCTGGGCATGGATTGTCTGGAGTATTTTTCTTATTTTATATTACAGCTATTTCTAAAAGAAAGAAGGAGAAAGAACCATAACTGCAAACACATCTGTGTTACATATTTTCCTTATGTGACACTGCAACAGCTTCAGTCCATGAAAATTAATGGACTGTAACAATACGATTGGAATTCAGATACAGGGTTGGCACCAGAATGAGGAAACGGACAACACTCCCTGGTTGTAGAAACAAGCAGATCACCTTTTCTCACTTATGTAACATTACAAGGAACAATAATCCTACTAGTATTGTCTTCGTGTTACCACCAATAAACCTGTATGTGTAGTATAGGTTTCCCTGCCACTAATAAGATACACCTACATGACTCAGATGATTATATGATTTTTTCTCAATTACTGAACATGAAAATTTGTCCAACAGCATAATTTCCACACAAGGGAGTCTGACACAATGGGAACTTCAACAGATCTTACAAATCCAAGTTATAAATTGTAAGTAGCAGTCCCACTGGTCTCATGCATGATTGGTCTCCCAACCTGTGATTACAGGTTCAGGTCCTAATAGAAGGTAAGTCTTGCATGTCAAAATAATAAACATAGGAATAATATGATTATAATGACAATAAAAGTAAAAGGAACTGCTTTACTTACAAAAGGTTAGAGGAAAAGCATACATGAAATGAATGCTGCACAGTGATATAGCATCTTCAGAACTACAGTAGTGAATATGAAAAGGTGTAGATTTAAGCTTGGTCCAGACAATGTATATTTTCAGTTTAATATATATATATATATATATTTAGGAAAAGGGTGGTATTGTACTGTTTGGGGTTGTTTGGGAAAGCTGTATGTGTTCTGTCATTAAGAAAAGGTGAGACAAACCTGTGGCGAATGACCTAGTTATAACTGCTTCTGTATAACCAGATACGGACTAGCTGGCTTCTTGAGGGCCTTCAACACTCCAGGGTTCAACGATGAAGGATGTTGCTAATCAGTGTTTGTTTTGAAAAGCTGATGCATACATTAAAGGTTTCATTTTTATTTCTGATAAGAAGTTACCAAGATACAGTCTCTAACACCTCCTCTGAATGGAGCATCACTCATCACGGGTGCACATTGTTCTGATACAGCTGAAGAGGAGATAAAACATGTGAGCTTAAGCCTCAACAAGAACCCTAAACCAAAGTATTTAATCCATCATCATTGGCAGCAGCATTAGAAAGCACACATCACTCATTACCATGGCTTGGTTCGTTCTATGTGACAACATTGCATATATAAAATCAATTTCATACTATCATATGCAGAAGGCATTTATCTTATTTCCTTTGAACAGGGAAAGAGAAAGTGGAAAGTGCACAGCTCATAGTCCATAAGAAGGACTAACATTAGTTTTCAGGTGTGTCTATGTTAATTCAATTTCTCCTCTTTCAGCCCAGGGGAAAAAAAAGAGCCTCTCACCAAAGGAATAGGTGAGGCTCTGTCTATGGAGACTGTAAAGCAGAAGACAGATGTGTGAAGTGAGAGAAATGAAAACAGGGTGCCCACTTATCTTTTGGGATATTTTGCTTTAGATTCAGAGCACTACTATATCATTTTTCCAAACTTAAATAACATAGATATTGGTAAGGACAATCCAGTTCCTGTCAGTGTGAGTATCCAGTGATATAGGTCTGGCATTATTGTTCAGACTGCTTATTTTACTAATTCCTTGTCCTAGCTCTCCCTGCTAACTTCAGTTCACCTGTACTGTCTGACTTTACTGTGAGATTCCTGAGACAGGTACCCAAGAAGTGAGATTTGTCAGATCTCCCATATGGATTTAATTTAGCATATTTTATATTAACCAGTGCTTCCTACCTTCAGATCAGGACCCCTGTGTGACACCCACAGTCATTGAATAAGTTGATCTCCAGCTTTACAAATATGGCCCCAAAATCTTGTGGGTTGACAAGAATCACATTTTTCAGAATACTGCTGAGGGTTACAAGGTGTTGGTTATTTTGGTGCTTTTCCCATGATAATTAATCAGTAACCTTCCCATGCCAGTTCACAGCAGCGCCTTGTACTCAGGCCTCTGGGAGCCCTTGGCTGTTGGACTCATTTAATTGTGAGTACAACTGATGTCAATTTGTTGTTTCACTAAGCAGGGCACCCTGCCAGTTCCTTCTGTGACAAACTGATTTTAACGCTATTAGACTCTCATTGCTACTGCAGTGCATTAAGTACTTTATTGTTGAAATATGTGCAATGGCACTAATGATGGATTTACTGTTCCCCTGAGGTGTGCAAGTGGGGAAAAATACCCAGACCTTAGAGAAACACAGCATCACTCCTGTGGCTGGGTACACAAGTATTTTGTCCTGGAATGGCCCATTTGAACCTTTAGGTACAGTGGGGTCCAAAGCCCCAATTTAAGATTCTACTGACAGTGATGAGGAGTAGGTAAAACGAAGGAAGAGAGGTTCATGGTCTGGCAGCTCAAAGATAGTACATATTTTGAATCATCTGTCATCTCCTGGACTTAAACATGATGATAGCTCCTCAGCCAACTGAAGATGAACAATAGTGGGTGATCTACATTTGTCAGGTATCCTCACCTGTGGGACAGGACATGGCAAGGATTTGTCTCACTACAATGACATAGAAGAATTACACTGATATGAGACACCCTAAGTGGAAAGGTGGCTCTTTTCAGGAGCACTTAACATTAATGAGCATCAAAGATGGCAAATGGGAAAGGCAGTGTGTATGTCACTCCCTACTACCTCTGCTATATTCAATATTTCAAATAAATTTTTGTTTATTTTTCCTATTCCTTTTGCTCATGGTAAGTTGATACACAGTTTGGAAGTAAACCCTCAGCCTCTTAATAATTTTAATTTTAAAATCTCAAGACCCATACTGTGTCTTCCAATGTTGATCAGTCGGCATTTTGGCATCTGCCATAGCAAAACTTGGTCCTACATGGCTGAACGAGGAAGGCACCAAGCATCCCGAGGTCGATGACAAGAAGGAGAGGGCTTCTTTCAGGAAGCAATTTTAGCATGGGTATAATTCACAGTGAAGTTGAGCTGAGCACACACTTAAAGGATTTTCTGAATACGGACAGATGCATGACCATGCTTAAGAGATTTCCTGAATCATTCCATAGGATGGCTTTTTACTGGGTTCTATAAGATTTGACTGGAAACCAGAAACCCTTTTCCTAAGTTTTTGTGGGTTGTATATTTGTTCAAACTTTCTCTGTGTTGGGGGGTAGAACAGCATTTAAGCACGAAGAAAATGAATGAAACAAGATACCAATTGAAAACAGAGACTCCATCATGGAGAAAATGGTCATTTAATTTTTCTTTCATTTGTTATTAAATTCAAGAAAGCAATAAAGTAATAAAAAATACAACTACTCAATTTCATTAGGTGGTTGAAATAAATGTATATCATCAATGGAGATATTAGGTTGCATGAGTGTCATCACCAAGCTTTTTTAATGGCCTTCCACTACCAAAGGGTTGAGAGTTTCACTCTGGGTGCACAGCCCCAGCTCCGTTTAATTTCAGTGGACACATGCTCTCCATCTGTGTGTCTGGGATACTTCCTACCAAATGTTTCAAAGAGGAACATTTCCCACATGCGTTCTTCTGAGCTGTCAGAAACAGCCCTGTAATTTATTGATTTGACCTGATCGAGTAAAATGGGTTCAGCTCCAACCAAAGCAATTTTAATAAAGTTGGGTACAGTGCACAAGAAACTTTGTGGAAGGCTTCTGAAATAAGGTGCAGAAGTAAAATGCTTCTGGCAATGTGCTCCCACAGTCTCAAGCAAAGAGAACAGTGCAATGGAATGAAATGCTGCCTGGAGCAAAGCCTCAGCAAGTGAACTTTTGGGCACTTAGCCTGCTTCGGAGGCAAAGCCAAACACCTTTAAGTCCATGTAGGAGCGAGCAACATCTCCTCCTGCAGCTCTGAAGGAAAGATTTGCTGAACTGAGCCTGTAGGATGACTTGCTGGACACGACTAGTTTGGGACATTGGGGTTTGGCTGGGTGCAGGGCAATTGTGTTTTACATGTATATATGTGCTGCTTATAAAAGGTCTCACTCACTACCTTCTGTAGTAAAAACACACATGGCAAAAAATTCAGTCTGATGAGGAAGTTTGCAGCAGAGCCTAATTGCACCTCATAATGGTTCTTTGTACATGAAATGAAATCCAAACTTGCCATTTCTTACAGCACTTCCATGGGAAGTGTGTTGTAATAGTGTATAGCAAGAGAACTAAGCATTTTCTAAAACATTCAGGATTTATTTTTGAATTCATATACATTCATATACATTTATATACATTTTGAATTCATATACTTGACATACTTTACTGATACACTTATTTTGCTCAGAGCTTTGCTCTGTGGACGTGCCATGGCAATATCCATGTCTAATTATTTAATATTTTTATTGAGAGAATTATGCCCACAGCTTCCTTCCTGACAGGTACAGAGGTTTGGGCATCTGTCTGGGACATCTGTTCATTTCTAGCTGCAATTTTGAGCATAGTGCTTTGCTGTCTCACTCCAGAGTCTACTTCAGCAGGTCTTTTATGCAGACTTATCTTGAAAAAGTAATCAAAAATTAGGAGAAAATGTTTTTTAAACATTAATGAAAATAAATTTTTCTTCTGTGCTTCAAAGAGGCCTGATCTAAACTTGATTCCTTTTCTTTGTTGGTTTCAGTGAAGTTGCTCTGGGATTACATCAGAGTCACTCAGTCTCCTCTGGGAAATTGATATTTCATGCACTCTGCTGCTGGCCAAAAGCCTCTGTCCTAGGAAAGGGATGAAGAATACACACTTATCTACAAAAACAGACCCCTGCAAATCTGTCCTTTGAGGACTCTGGGAGCTGGGGAACTCCGAGCTGATAAATGGAGGAGGTTGGCTTGTTCTGCAATGTGAGGCTGATAACTTCATGAGGAAAGTCCCAAACTGCTTTATATATCATACTGAAGTGCCTGGTGAAGTGATTAGGAGTTTGGTTGCCCCACATGGACCCTCTGTAATTAAAGAAGAGATCGAGAGGCACATTCAAATCCATCCTCTGCACTCCACTGTCTTTATCAACCATGGTGAAAGCCTGGGATTATTAATATGCTAATATGGGATTATTACTGTTTTATTGCAGATACTTCTACAAGGATCTAAAACAATTTAACAGTGTTGAAGAAACCTTTACCTATATTTAAGATATGTTCTTGAGACAAAGCCTATTCAGAGCTGCATTCAGGAATTCACTGTAGCGTAAAATGATGAGGCTGTTGAATTTAATAATTTACTGTCAGGCATATTTTGATTCTGAAGGTTGGATTTGGTTTTATTAATTAGCTCTCCCTGTTGACCAGCAAGGACAGAATTCTCTCTCATGTAGACACCCAGTAAAGAATCTGCACATAAACAGCCAACGTGGTCAGACCTGACAGAGAGTGGCTGGGAGGTGCAGAACTCTAATTTCATTACAGATGATCTGAGCCTGAATTATTGTTATTTTTTGCTATATGAATAGTCCATGAGTACGATACTTATATTTACTCAGTGATCTCATGAAAGAATTACTGTTCTTTCATTCTGGCAGCACTGCCAGGGGACTCAGTCCTGTACAAAGATGAAGAAACATGCAGTAACATGAAATTCTGAACACATCCCACACTTTAAACTAGCAAATTTGCTTTCACCAAGTAGCTGAATGTTTGCTGTCAACAATCTTTCACGCTTAGATAATTCAGCTCTTGAATATTCACAGAAAGAGGTTGTGGTCAAGTCCAAATTCATGTTTCAACCTAAATGAATGTAAAAAGTCTGGTTTTCCTCCCACCCTCACCCTGCATATTCATGTGCTGTGCACTGAAGCAGCACATTTCCTCATCCACCTAATTTCCACTGAGTTTCAGGTATGTGCTCATGTTGAACAGCTACTTACATATGTTTTTCTTGAATGAAGGAGCACAGATCTGGCCCCAGAACCACAGAGAGTGCAGTTTGAGTGAAATTCCCAATGTTTCTTGCCTATGCATTCAGTGGACAGTTGTGATTGGGCTCCCTGCATTGCCAGTGGAAGAGAGTGAGCTGCCCATAGACAGGTACATCACACTGAAGATCACCCTCTACCTCTTGCCATGCCTACAAAGTGAGCTGAAGGAACCAGCTGGGAATAGGTACTTGATTTTGAAGGAAATTGAGTTTAGGGAGATGAACTCTACCCTATTGTTGGTTAGGACCCAGAACAGAATAGGCTGGAGATATTCCAGCTCCAGTCAGTTTGAGTTGTATCTATTTTCTATATTCAGTTATTAATGAGAAGATAGAGAAGTTGTGATGTTTGTGTCTTATACTATCATTCCTGAAATGGAATGCTGTATGCTCCAAGCTCCAGAAAAGGTTTATTAAAAAAAATTTTTTTGCTTATTTTTGATGCTTTTCATAGAAATGTACATTTTTATTTACCTGAGTTAAATTCTGGATTCTGCCCAGGTTTTTCTCTTTGGCCTCACTAACAGTGGGTTTCTGTCTGTTCCTACAATCCATCTGTGTTCTATCCAGAGAAACGTTTTCCCAGAGCAAACCCCATGTTTGTGGAAGATCTTGCCTTTGGAACAGGGGTCCATGATTTCTCATGGTTGAGTTCAGTGATTAAAACGGCAGCTACTTCAATCCACCTGTGGAAACAAACAGCACTGCAGCTGTGGGTTTGCTATTAAAATGAAACACCACTCTCTCTGAAATGCAGGCCAGGAGGCTAGATGTTCCTGATAACACTCAGGGTGGGTAGTTCCTTCTGCACAGGGAGTCCATCCTGACTTCCAAGCACTCATTTACCAGACACACCTCTGAGACAGACATCATAAGCTCTTGATGCACTGGTGGGGCATAAGAAAATCAGAGTTTTGAGTTATAGGTGCTTATGCTGAGATCCCTCTAATGTTGGGAACGTTATGCCAACCTCACACCAAGTCCCAAAAATTGAGAACTGCAGCTGGTTTATTTCTGCAGCAATGTCTCCTTCACATTGCCCATTATACCTGTGATTTCATCATGACCACAGTGCTTACTGCAGGAGTATTTTTGGCATCAGTATGTTCCTACATTTGAAAGTGCCTTCAAAACTGTGGACTCCTGTGGTTTTAGGATTCCTTTTTCCCTTTATAATGGAGATGGACAGGAATGATGTGTGTCTTTGTAACACAAGTTGTGATGAGAGCCCTTATTTTCTGGTTGTTTTTTTTTTTTTTTTGCTACAGTATTGCTCTGGCTGCCCATGCCTGCTGCACTCGTGATTTTCAGTCACCTCATGACACAGCATAGCAGTGAATTCAAACAGTGATCTCTGTTATGAAAATTGATATTGTATTTTTGCCATATTACTTATCCAATGCATGACACAAGAAAGACGAGGTACACCAGTTGGAAGTGCCCAGGGATGTGGTGGAATCACCATCCCTTTAGGTGTTCAAGAACCATGGAGATGTGGTACTTAGGGACATGGTCAGTGAGCTTGATGGGGATGGGTTGGTGTTGGACTAGATGATCTTAGTGGTCTTTTCCAACCTTAATGATTCTATGATAAAGCTTAATGCCATCCAGCTGGGCTTCATGATGTTTTAAATGATTTTTTTTTCTTTTTCTTTTTTTTTTTTCCATTGGGCACCACAAGCATATCCAAAATAAAAGTCAGCCTCTTCTACGTTTCAAGGGCCTGGTGAAAAACTCAAGCCAAGAAGAAAACCCTGTTTAGTGGCAATCAATGGGATGTTCATGGGATTTTATATCTCTTACAGTCTGAATTAGCCAACTGAAGATGAAAAATCAGTGAATAAATGCATTTATTTTGACTCAGATTAGCTGATACATTTCAACACTTGCAGTGAATTGGGAACTATAGCAAAAAACCTCAACTACCACCACCACCAATGGAAAAAAAACAACACAGAACTGCCTTTTATTAATTACTCTTTCAGAGTGACTTAATTTATGTGTCTTTGGTAACCTGGCTTGACAGCAGAGCAGGTAGGGGAAAATGGGTCCAGCTTGGGAATGTTCTTCCCACACAACCAGCTGCATAAGCAAAGATAAAGTTGAGAAGTGAGGACCTAAAGGATGCCCTGCTGGCAGAGTACAACTTTGTTTTCTTCGGCTGGCAAATATAAAAATATGAACCCTCTGCTCCTCAGATGGAGGGCAGAATGCAGAGCTGCAAACAGGAGCACCAGGATTAGCCTTGTTAAAAATCAGAGCCTTGTGTGCAAACCACTGGTAGGTAAATAACTCTTTAGTTCATGTGTCTGAGAAAAATGATAGAAGACCAGAATTAATTAGTAAAAGGTACTGACTGTGGAAAATGGCTAAGTGTCATGCTGAAGGCTTGAGTGTAAATACTTTATTAGTCTGTTCTGAGATGTTCTGCACTGAGTCTCAGAGATGTTCACAATGTTGGAACAGCTGCATCTTAACTCTGATTCTTAGGTTTACTTGAATAAATATCACCAGGGCTGAGACCTATCATAAAGGGCTTTAGAAAGCTGACAAAGTAACAAAGACGCCTCACAAAATAGGTCTCAGGCTGAATGCTGGGCTAATATTCTCTAATCCCACAGGACTTTTCAAACAAACATATCCCCACAGAGGTCTATTTACTCAATAACTGGCTTTTAAAATAGGTATATTACCAAGATCCAGCATTCTGTGCCTCTGTTTATATTCTGAAAATCAATATCACAAGAAGAGGAAAGGGTCTTTGGCTGTTATTATCCTTGTGACTTTATAATTCCTTCTCCCCCTATTGCCTCCTGAGATGTCTGTGAATAGCTAGGAGTGAATAATGTCTTAATTGCCCATGAAAAGTATACTTAACTGCTAATATAAATATATACTCAGAATGAGGTCTTCAGGCTACAGAATGTCTTATTATTTAGGAGCTACAATTATTAACTCAGAGGGTAAATGAACTAAGATATGCTTCATTCCTCAATTTTAAGACTGTCAGATTGTTGATACAAATAAAACTCAAGTTCTACTTTGTTTTTAGTTTATGTTTGTTTACCTCTTCCCTCTAATTCTAAATGTGCTTGTTAAATGGAAAATAAAGATCATAAAAGGAAAATAAATATATCCTATACTTCATTATTCCAGACAAAGTTTGCGTATTTGAAAGAAAGACAGTCAGTTCATAGATGATGATAACAGAAAAAAAAAGCTTAAATCACCAGGCATTTCTTTTCATATTCCAGCCATTGCTCTTCATATTCCAGCCATTGCTCAGGGGCTCATCTCACACAGTTTTAGAAATTTGAAACTTTGGCATTGAATTTATGCTTTCTGCCTTTTTCTCTTCAAGCACGTCTCCTGGCAGGACAGACTATCTCAGCTGCAGCACTGAAGGAGCAAGCACAAAATGTGGAGGTATCTAGGGGACTTTGGCTCCTGACTCCTGCCATACACCTCCAAGCTCAGCTCTATGAAAAAACAATATGCTCACAGAGCAGCTGAACATGAATTTGCATCTATTTGTGCTGTCTGTCAATAAGCACCAGCAAGGCAGCTTCATGCATCAAATAGAGCTGTAGAATGGCTTGGGTTGGAAGGGATCATAAAGATCCCTTCAACCCCTGGCCATGGTTTGGTTGCCCCCCTGCCAGATAAGACTGCCCAGGGCCCCATCCAATCTGATCTTGAGCACCACCATGAGAAGTCATGATCTTCTCTGGGCAACCCGTTTCAGTACTATCTTCTCATCTTAACACAGTGATCTGGGTTTCAGCATTCATCCACAGGGCAGAACCACCAGTACTGATACCCCACAACAAATGGAATAGCAGGCAACAAACCTTCCTGCGCTTCTCTCCCTCAGAGAGCACACAGATACCAACAGCTCAGCAATCAGGCAGTATGCACTGTGCTGCCAGAACATTACTTTTTTCTAATGTAAGAAATTTATTTATAGGGAGTTTGTTTGTTTTTATTTGTCTTCCCCAAGGCATGTGTTTAAGCAACAAAGCTCGTGGTAACCATTCTATCCACTATTATCTAGTTCTTCTTGGCAGTAGAGTTCAAAGGAGCTCACAGAGCTGGAAAGCATCAGTACCCTTATTTTTGTCCACGTGGAAAATGAAGCATGGAGATAACAGCATCCAGCTCAACAAACACCATTCCCTGTGCAGTAACTATGTACTATGTCCTTCTCCAGAAAACCACAGCACTGTGTAAAAGGAAAATAACTTTATTGATTGTGAAAGGCTGCTGAAATGTCCTCACTCAACAGATTTGATCAGATAATACAAAAACCATGAACACCTTAAAATAATCCTGCTGCTATGTCAACGACAGAGAAGCAGTTATCTTTTGTGCTAGAGATCTGGAGTTATCTGCTTGAGGAATTCTCTGCTCTTGTACATTTTTATGCTTACATTGTTCAAGGGGTACATGAAGCCAAAGGGGCACTTTCAGCATACTGCAGTGGGAGAGGAGCATACCAGACTGAATCAATGTAATTCAGTGTTGCCCTGGTGCTTTAGCTAAAGGGACAGGCTTCCTTGCAGTGAGTTTGGAGCCAAAAGGCAGCATGATGACAACAAGGGCCTCCCAGCCCTTGAGCTTCAAGCCTGAGCTCAAGCACTAAGTTTCAAAGGCAGCAGACACGTGGTGATCTGCAGACCAAGCCCATTGCTTTCCATCTGTTGACATAGTTCCTCTTGGAGCCTCATGGCTTGCAAGGCCAAGCTGAGTGAGCTGTGTACATTCTAATAGCTCCATCATGTGCAAATGTGTGCTGTTCTGGGCTTTTACTTCCAGATGTGAACAGGGCTTGGTAGTGCAGTGTTTGGGAGCAGTGGGAGGATAACTCCATGAGCAGCCTTACATGGGGAACTACCAGCCATATGAGCCCTCTCCCCCTTCTCCAGGTGGATGCATGTGTGATGGTTTGTAACTCAAGACTATGTATATATCTTCATAAAATCTCCCATCTCAAACACTGGGGACTCATGGGGAATAAAAAAAAAATCACAAAAATGTTGCCCCTTCATGTTGTTCCAAGGCGAATGATCTAACAGGGGGTAAGCTCTGTTTTGTCTCGCAGTTTAAAGAGTCTGCAATGAGGTTTGATCCTTGCTATGTGGATTAGAGAAGTTCCTTATAAATAAATGGTTCTTTGAAGAAAGCATCCCCTCACTTCAGTTTATACAGCCATATTGTACAGAAGATGAGCTTGACTTCTCTGTGATTGGATCAGACTTCCTTTCCAAATCAAATGTGAATGGGATAATTTCTTGCAGATACAGATTATCCAAGCAAAATGATGAAAGAGACCTGGCACAAGTACAGAACAGAGGAACACCCAAGATCCTCTGCCTCTGCCTTATTATATCTGTGGATGTATGAATGGTTTTGTGGATGAAGAAGAGGAGTGTGCCCCAGGCACCCAGTAATGCCTTATAGCATGGATGTGCACACCTGGAAGGTATAAAAGAAATCAGTATTTCAATAGCAATATTTCAATGTTCTCCCATTTTGATTTGAGAATCCAATGGAAAAAATGTCATAAAATCTACATTTTGTGGGTTTGTTTATTTTTTTCCATTCTTCTCCCTTGTCTCTGTCCCCATTTTTCCTTGTTAAAATATTAACCACATGATGTCCAAGCGTGGTGCTTTTGTTTTTTTTTCCCTCTTTCTCCTTTCCCTTATGTGCTTTTCTTAAAAATTCTTTTACCATCATAAAATTACAAAAAGACAAAATAGCAAACAAACATCAGCTCTATTACTGTCAATATTCGAAGCTTCGTCAGTATATTAGATTTATAGAGTCTAGGTTGTACATCCTTTTGCCTGTGCATTTCCAATGTAGAGACCATTTTAAAAACCACAGACTAAAAGAAGAAAGTCCAGGAGAGCAAGACTTGAGATTGTCTCATTTTTTATCTAATGCTGAAGTGACTCACTTGCATCGTTGTATTTTGAATTTCATGAAAGAAAAGTTTCTTTACCTAACTCTGGGGAGTTTGTTCAAGCAAGGTATACAGGGTTAAAAACAACAGAGAAAATATGAGCATTATGAGAAGAGTACAGATTCCCTAATGCAGCCTGGACATCTTCCAATTGCCATTTTTGTAATACCATCTTCCTTACAAAGGAAACTATCTGGCATTTCCTGCCATAGGCTTTAATTGCAGGCAGATGATCAGTAATTTTATTTGTCAGTGTGAGCAATCTAGATGACACAGCTTGCAATCTGTGGCACCAAATAGATAAATCAGATGACGCAATGGAAACCCTTACTCTTCATGTCTTCGTGCCTGGGCATAAACCAGAGCACCCTCTACTTTGAGGGTCCCAGAGCACCCTCAGCTTTGTCCATATGGCTCTGGAACTTGGTATCCACACTGAGCTCTTGACTTTGGTGCACACAACAGCTCTCTGCCTGCAGCCTGCCCCAAGGCAACAGTTGGTTTGTGGGGCAGCAGCTCATGTCTTCTCCTTGGGATGTCTCTCAAAGGACCATGCAGAAGTTCCTAAATATACTGATTTTGACACAAGATCAGGGGAATGAAACAAAGATACAAAGCCCATTTTATCCATTAGGGGTTTTGCCAGTGGCTCCTGGTGTGCAGCATTCCTTCTATCAAGGAGTGACACCCCCCCGCTTCACTTCATCCTTCTTTTTCAAGTAGAGCTGAACAGAGTCAGCAATGTGACTTGTCCAAGGCCACCCAGTATGAGCTTGGGATAAGATTCAGTCTTCTTGCTCCTGAGATCAAGGGTGGGTTGGGGCATTTTTTTTTAAGAACAAGACCTTCCTTCCTGTAAGTTGCTGAGAACGCTGGCATCTGCCATAGCAAACAGTCCCAGCTTCGCCTCTATGCAAGAATGAACTGGGCACAATTTCCAAGCAATCTGAGGGCTGTCTGCTGGGCCATGGTGAAAGAGGCTTCCAATCCAAACAAAGCAGGGAAAATGTTTTGCAAAATCACTTCTCCATCCCCTTCCTTCCCACTCTTTCTCCTTGTGTTGTGTTGACAGGAGATGTTTCTCCTGGCTGCAAGCTAGCTGCTCGGACATCTTCCATTTGGGCTTCTGCAGCCCCCGGGGGCAGAAGTTCTGTTTCACAGGGAATTTCAGCATTTTGTTATCTGGCTTTGCTGCACATGGGCATTAAGTTTCGCCTTTTCTACAAGCTACCATGAAGGAAACTGTCCCCAGTCTATTCACATAAATAAGACATAAATTGTTAACAAACTAATAAATACATAAATACATTTTCTTGGACTGTTTCTAATGCTTTATTTCAAGAAATTATGATACTGAGTGTCTCCATAGGAGTCAGCTGTGGGTGAGGTGATGGGAGAACCCTGTGCAACACCAACCTTTGTCCACGTGTCCTAACACTTCTCCACCAGCCTTGTGATCACCACAGCCACTTTGGTAACAAAGCCTATGACAAGAGAAAGAGAAACTGTAAATCCAAAGTTAATTCCGAAAGAAATGTAAAAGCAAATTTAATTCCAAAGTGTCAAAATATCGCATTTTAGCACTCTCAGAGCTTTCCTTCTATTTTTCAAACCATTTTGCAAAACTTTTTAGTTGAGATGACTCTCAGAACTATGAAAGACCCCCATCAAATCTTTCCCAAGTAGCCTCAGAGGAGTTCCATTTCCTAAAGAAATTCATTTCTAATGGATTAAATGTCATTCTCTTGATTTTTAGAATGCAATTATATAAAGGGAGAGAAATGAAAAGGAATGGCTATAAGTACACACACACTGGAATCCTGATCATAGCTTTGCCATTCATTCTGTTGTGCTTAGGGATACCCCTTGGTACAGCCACTTTTTTTTCTGAAAAACAAAATAAATATCTTTTGCAGGAGCCTATTCATACTCCTGGTAGGAAGCACAAAAAACAACCAGAAATACCCATGTGCTGTATGGCACAGCACAGATCACTTCTTCACTGCAATTGCATTTCCCAGTTCCAGAGGTTTTGCTTTTCCACTGATCTTATTTATTTATTTGTCTGTTTATTTATTTATAATCCCTCCCCCCCCCCCCCCCCTCCCCCCCAAACTGTATGGCTAGGAATGCTGGGAACTCAAGATATGTGGATTTTGTAAAAGTTGAGAACCCCATCCCAAAAATCAAGCCGCCTTCTAGGGTTTGAAATTTGGTATCCAAAGAGAAGACTGCTATAAATCATCAGCCACTTCTGGAAATCTCAACCACTTCTGCAGAAAATGGGAAAACCTTCAGCTGGAAGTTAAAAGAACAATCCCTAAGTGGTTTTAGCAGCTACTGTGTGTCCCTGCCGCACTCAATTATTTGAACTGAGACTAAGTTTCTTCCCAGGCTCCTAGCCCAACATGGCATGTTTTCTCTGCTGGAGATTCAGTTCTTGTACATCATGTAGTAAATATCAAAAAGGAGGTTTACAGCCCAGTGAATAGAGAAATCTCTTTCCAGGTCAATGCAAGAAATTATAGAGCATTGGAAAGCCCTAGTTTTATCTCCTGCCAAAGGAGGGATTAAGCTACAATGATTCCCAGGCCCAGGGTCTTTTTTTTTTGTTCCTTTCCCTCTGCCTTCTTTGAGTGCAAATGGACAGAGACGAGTTTTCACTCCAAACAGCTGTCTGTTATTTGAATGGAGTCAGTTCCTAATCCTGCACATGACTGCCATCAGAGGCTGCTGTAGTGGAAATGTTTCTAGTA
Organism: Centrocercus urophasianus; assembly: GCF_019232065.1. Lineage (NCBI taxonomy): Eukaryota > Metazoa > Chordata > Aves > Galliformes > Phasianidae > Centrocercus > Centrocercus urophasianus. The sequence continues at coordinate 6,769,202 of NW_024884475.1, read as the reverse complement.
TCAAAACAAAGCCTCTGGCACAAAGATTTGCTTGAGAGGGCTCTGTGCGTAACCTCTCCTTTCAAATACTATCTTTTCTCTGAAGGCACTGCTCTGCTGGCTACCAAACTAGTCATTATCCATTTAATTAAGAAAAGATGCACTCTATTTTGCATAATTATAAAGGAGGAAAATCAGTATAAGATGTTCAAATGAAAATCAGTTGTTGGAATCCTTCTATTTATTTTTTTCTTTTAACGTCTGTTTATCCTCCTTGAATTTTCATTTGGAAATCAGAATTTCAAGTGAAGTAGGCTGAGATAATGAATGGGATCTCTCTGAGAACTATAATTCCCAAAGCTCAGCTGCTGGAAATGCTCATACCAATCACTGATACTAAAATATCTAAAAGCTGAGGTAGTATAAACATCCCAAGTATTTCTCTAGTGCCTTGCCAATCTATGTGTTCTTCAAAAACAACAGAAGTCTACATTGCATTCATTCCAAATACCATCACCTTCGCTTGCCTCAAATTAGGGAGAAATAATTCCAGCAGATGCAATAATAGGACTCAGTTCATGGTATCATGGAAGTGACAAGTTCTCTTAGCGGTATGACTGACAATTTTCTTTCAGAATTTTTGCAAAAGATTTGCTCCTTTTGCATCCTGCCCTGCCTATAAAACTATGACAGAAATACATACTATGACAGAAATTTCAGGTAGGAAACTCTGCATGTTTGTACAGCATCAAGGACACTGCACCTCATCTTGATCACACTTCTTATACCTGGAGGACCTGCCATTGACAGAGACTCCAGACTGGGAATAAATTTTAGAATCGTAGAATCATTATGGTTGGAAAAGACACTAAGATCACCTAGTGCAACCATCAACCCATCACAACCATGCCCACTAAACCATGTCCCTCGGTGGATTCAAGCACATGCCCAGGCTCCAAATCTGAGACTGTCATTTCTGAAGTACACAGAAATAGGAGATGTATCCTCCACAACCAGAGCTATTCTGTTGGGCTGTGGTGCCTCCAATTTCCTCAGAACATAATTCAAATACCTCTCCCATTGCCAGAGTAGGTTTTGTTCAGAAAGGAGTCAAAATGATCTTCTCACTTCTCTATTTCAGCTCTGGTCTTGAAAGATCAAGAAGATGTACAAATCTTTCTGATGTTATCATCCTTCTGCTTTTGCACAGAATCACAGTGAACCCATCAGTCTTCTTTATATTTCAAACCTGCACGTACAAATGGTGTGGGACAGACTTCATGAATATATATCCAGATTTCCATTGAGATGGAAAAAAAAAAAAAAAAAAAGGAGGTTAGTTAGTCTGGGGATCATTCTATCTCTTCCTTAAAGGCTTTAGTCTGAACAGTAGAATTTCAGGAATTCTGGAAATTAAAAAAATTGTTTCCCATATACTCTGGATTTTTCTAAGCATAGGCAGGCAAGGTGAAATGAGATGCTGTTCCAACTCCAGGGAGAGGCACTGCTGACAGCAAAGCACTGAGCTACAAGAACACCCCATAGAGCAGTGAGTACTCAGTTCACCCAGAAAACTCACACTGCCAAGAATAATCTCTTTGGCTCTGAAAGCCAAGGACAGAAAATACAAATTTCACCTTCTAATTTAGAGTCATATTTAGGTGTTATAAGGACAGAAGGACATGATCATAGAATCACAGAATCATGGAATGGCTTGGATTGGGAAGGACCTCAAGGATCATTTAGTTCCAGACCCCTGCCACAGGCAGGACTGCTTTCCACTAAATCAGGCTCTAGGTCAGGTTGCCCAGGGCCCTATCCAAACTGGCCTTGAACATCTCTAGTAACAGAACATCCACAGTTTTGATGGGTGGCCTGTTCGTATGATATTGGTATTTTCAAGGATGGGAGAGTTCTGGATGATGAATGTAAGTGTTGCAGCAGAAAAGAGAGTGAAGAGGGAAAAGTGGTGCACAAATTGGCAAAACTCACACTGAAGGAAGGGCTGGAGGCTTGATAGGCTTTGACAGTCCTAGCACAGTTCCCATAATGACATGCCTAGTGCCTTAGATAGTGAAACATCATGTGCTGAAGCATGTCTCCCTAATTAATTTCTGTATTTGGCACAGTAAGTCCAGATACACTGACTTAATGCTCAGTTCAAGAAATGCTGGAAACCTCTGAGTTGCCTAGCTGGCTATCCCTGCCTACTAGGGGCAGATAGTATTTGGTGGCCATCACACCAAAGGAATGTTAAAAAGAAGGGTTTAAAAAGACAGCTCAACAGCTTGGCCAGAAGAAATGGCCTCTGGTGACAAAGGCCTCTAGCTCAATCCATTTTGCTCTGGTGCATCAAATGCTGAGAGAAGGCTCCTTGTGGCCAACAAGGGGCAGGAGCCAGGAGTACAGAGTGGGTTGACTTCTGCACAGCATGTGCTTTGGGTCTGTGCAAAAGCAGAGTGATGATAAAATCAGAAAGAGTTGTTTATTTCTTTGCTCGTGTATGTGAATAGAAATTCCTTCCAGTGCTGAGGTAACCAATCCTCTTGGAGGCAGGATCCATCCTGTTTTCAAAACTCCCTGAGTGACTTCAGCCCAACACCACTTTCCTGGAAGGCAAGGATCTGGTCTACAGCATCTGCCTACAGCAATCTGTCCAGACACACAAGCTAGTTGTGCAAAGGGGCAGGAATGAGTGAGTTTGCCAGGAAATCTGGGTGTCTCAGGCCAACCTTTCCTCCAGATCATGTGTTTTATAAAGCTGCTTATATAGGCAACAGTAATGGGAGTGAATCCTCATATGGCAATGGAAACTAAGATTTCACTCAATATCACAACTTTAGATGTGGGTGATTATCTTAAACAAATGCTTTTTCTACTGACAGGAATATTTTCTTTCCAAGTAAGCAGCAATGCTCACTATGATAGTTTATTTTACGAGTGAATTTGGTGTATTTAGGTTGCAAACATTTTTCAGAATTTTAGAAGAGGGGGGTTAAAAACAGCAAAAGTGTTTAAGGAAGAAATTTAAACAAAATCATTTTTGGACCTTTCTCCATCTTCTTCCCAGAGAATATCTATGTTAATCTACAGTGTTTCCAGTCAGAAACTGAATGAAGCGTTTGACTTTCTGTATCACTTAGGAAAACAGAAAATGATCAAAGCCTCTTCACAGAGTGGATAGGCAGAGAAAAACTGATCTATAGTGCCTGAAATAAATATTTCACCATCATGAAACAATAAAGAAGCACGTCCTGTTCATCCAAGTGATAGACTGAAAGATTGGCTTTGTGTTTCCTTCCAAGCAACTTTATTGGTATGCAATCCTCTGCAGATCATGTTCAAAATTTCTGTAACTGATACATGGGACAGCCTAGAGCACTTCCCAAGCTCAATGTACAATGCCTACACTCCTTGAATTTTGGCTGTTCCTGAGCCTTGCCAGAAACAAATATGTGAACACAGAGAGGAAAAAAATCAGAATAGTAGACTCATGGAATATCCCAAGTTGAAAGGAACCTGTAAGGATCATAGAGTCCAATTCCTGACAATGAAATGCTTTTAATAACTGCTCTGCAATACACATCCCGCAAGCCACAAATGCTCCAGAGGACTTCTGTCAGGGGTGGCTTAAATATATTTTCTGAGAAACAGCAACTCTTCACCACCCTGGTCTCTCACCACCCAGTGAAGTGTCAGGGAAGCCTGGGAGACACTACGCTCTGGATGGCACCAGGAGGAGGAAGATGAAGGACTGGAAATAGATAGCTGGATCCTTGGGTGGTCATGCATGAGCAAGGAGAGAAGGGATGACCCCCCTGACAAAACCTCCTCCAAGCATCCCAGTGCTCAAAAAGATGAATTGCTCCCACTGGGTACATAAAGAAGAACAGGTTTCTGCTGCAGGACCCACCAGATAAGGGTGTCCTGGCTCTGCTTCCCCCAGACTATCAATGCACACCTCAACCACGAGCTTCTCCCTTACTTCCTCTTGCTTTAAAACAAAAGGTCTGTTCAGGGAATGCCAAAGTTCAACTGGATAAAAATGCAGAAAAGCCATCCTTTTTCCCTCTGCTCCTCTTAGGGTGTCTGAAAGGGTATGCTCAGCACGCAAAAAAAAACCTGCTGACTTCACACTCTGCTGGAGAAGGCGATTTGAAACCAACAAAAATAATTGTCACTGTGTTTAGCCAGAGTCAATAAAAGCACTAAGGGCCTGGCAGTGTCAAATCCAGGAGAAAATAAATTGCTGGTTCATGAGCACTCCCTGCAATGTATCCTGAAAAGACATTTTCTTCCCTTTCTCCTCAGAAAAAAAAAGATAGGGAGTGAGAGGCAGTGAGCTGAAAGGGGGGAGAGCCTGGCAACATATATTTCATGTCTAATGATATTGTTTTTAACAGTGAGAAATATACTGAAGGTTTTGAATGATGACATAGGAAAGAATAAATAAAGGCCCTGCTCTTACAGATTGCCTGTTGTCTCACATAGTAAATCTGCAGGGAAGTGTCTTACCCATAGGGACAGGAAAAAGAGTTGCAAAAGCAATGGAGTGACTCAATTTACCTTTTCCAAAATGCTTGTGATTTTGGGTACCCAGCCTAACACGCAGACAAGGGGCTGTATTTCAGGAAGGGAAATTGCTCAACACAGTTTCAAAATTACTAGCATGCTTTAGCTTTAGAAAATGAAGGTGCCTTCTGCTACAGCTACAGCAAATCAGACCTGGGGGGCTGTGTCCTCATAACTGCCTGGTTTTATTCTCTAGTTCTGCCAATCTGCCACATAGCATTGCCCTCTCCACAAATCTTGCCTCACCAGCCCCATTTTGAAAATTGGAGCCAAAACCAGAGTTCTAATAGTTTCCAGAAAACATGAGAGTATGAGGGAAAGCCACATCCAAGTGATCTTATATTGAACGTTTAAATAAATTGAAATAGATTATGGCAGAATGTAGAGAAGAAAAAGTCAGGCAGAAAATAAACAGCACTATTTGTGTTTCATTTTTTGTCTTGTTTACCTTACCCTGGTAACCTTCTTCTATTTTAGCCTTGTTTGTTGTGACTTCATTTTCAACCTGAAGCAATGTCCTCGACATTGTTAGACATCCAGGCAGATGTTAGGTTTGCAATTATGGACGCAGCTCTACATGGCCCACTCAACGTCTGAAAGACATCTCTGTGGAGGAAACAGCAACCCAATGATACTGACCTGTGTCATCTTCTAATTATTCTAAGCACAAAATACATATTAATTGAGTCCAGAGTAATTCAATGGATGTGAAGACAGTATCTAACCTGGAGAACCGAGAAGCCCCAGAGGAAAATCAGCAGCACTCAAAAAAAAATGGTCTTGAGATGAGACAGTTATTGAGTAACAGAATTGTAGAATCATTAAGGCTGAAAAAGACCTCTCAGATCATCCAGTCCAACCACCCACCTACCACCAATATCACTCACTAAACCACATCTTTAACTGCCAAATCTCTATGTTTCTTGAATACCTTCAGAGACAGTGACTCCACAACCTCCTGGGGCAGCCTGTTCCAATGCCTCACCTTTCCTACAGATAAGTTTTTCGTAATATCCAATCCGAACCTCCCCTGGTGCAACTTGAGGCCATTACCTCTTGTTCAGCTGACTGCTCCTTCTTTGGAAACATCCCAACAGATGGAGAGTGGCAGCCTGCAAGCAGGGAACGGATGTGTTTATGTGTCATGTTGGCCCATGTGCAACAGAAATTCCCAAGAAGGCAGGAACATCCCTGCCACACAAACAGAGGTAAGAATAACACTTTCTGTCTCCAGGGCAAGAAACCTACGTTGCTCAGACAAGGTGACCATCATTTGCACTTCTCTCCTGGATCTGTTCTGAAGAAGACCAAAAAGCAGGCTGTTTTTCTCCTGCTCACCTCTGCCATTCCTTGGCTACCAGCCCAGGTGGGTTTCACATAGTTAAAATGAGTTTTCATAGAGAAAAGCAAAGGAAGGCCCTAATGAACACACAGCTGCCCAGCACTGGAAAATACCCACTGCTGTATGCAAAGCCTCATACCACATTTTTAATTAGATGTGACAGCCCAGGGTTCAAGCATCTGAGGAATTCCAGGCTAGATGAAAAGGGACCGGGCAGAGATCAATAGGGATAAAGAGGCAGTGATAAGGAGAAGGACCTGCTTAATCTTGTTTTTATCTCTGTTTATTTATCCTCTGTCAGCGGTGCTCTCCTGATCAAATACACAGGCATGTAGAATCCAGTGTGCTTACTCCTTGCAACATGACAATAACAACAGAGTCAGTGTTCCCATCCCCGCCTGCCCCAGTGCTGGGCAAACAGGGCCTTCTGCTTGCTGACACACAGCAGTTGCTGCCAGTGTTTGCTCATCAGCTCATCAAGGCACTCAGTGCTGCCATGTCTCCTTTCTCTTCCCTTGCAGCTGATAACAAGTGTTGCTCTTCTCTGACAACTTCACATTTGACAACTTGCATAGGGTTAGAAACCAGCAAGATGCTTTCATGAGGTGTTAAGGAACAGAGGTCCTTGGCCATTGCCTCCCAGCACCTTGAGAAGCCCAACTTTTTTCAAGATGTTTTTACAGCACATCTGTTTATTGTTGGTTAAGGTGGAGAAATCACAGTTTGCATCCATACAGAGGCACTGTGCAGAGAAGAGAGCAGGGTGCAAGGAGCCTCCTGGGGCTCCATGGGGAGTACTGCTTGGAAGCAAGCCAGGGCTGGGTACTTGCTCATTAGACCTCCTTGTCAGGGTTAAGTGGGGATTCCGTCTCAGATTTACACCCTTTCTGATGGCTCTGTTGTACATAACTCCAAATTTGGGCCCTAAATATATTTCTCTGCTCCTTGGGGTTTCATTAGCCTGTTTATACAAATGCAGGGGTGCTGGGCATTCTGAAGAAACTTGTAGCAAAACATGGTTAGGATTTTCATGAAACATGGGGTCTAACATTCCTATCTGCCCATTCCTTCTGCACTGCCTGAATACACAATCAAGCTACACCCCAAGGCAATTGCCTGATTTAGAACGGCTGGGGGTATAGTTAGATTTTTGGAGAGCACACATGCTGTGACTCCTGAGGAAAAATCTGTCTCTAAAGCACAAATATATGGCAGCCCATACTTAGCCATATATTCTCTGAGATATTTCCAGCCCTCCAGGCATGTTGAATAAACCAAGCAAGGCTATTTTAACATATCGAGTGTATTTCCAGGATGATTTGTCTGCCAAAAGTGTAACATGTCTTGTTTTCCCTACAAGGCTTTTCAACTGAACGCTGCAGGAGGTAAAATACTTCCAGCATTGCCCTAATAACCAGCAATCCCTACCTACAGATTAGCAATTTCTGTAAGGCACTCAACAATATTAATCATAATTACTAGTAGCACATCAAAGATTTAACATCTAGTCTATGTCAATGTAGACAAAAGGCGTTGATGGCATATTTATGTACCTGCATTGGCTGTGACACTACTGAGAAGAAAATACAGCATTTTCACATACATTAATTTCCTTCTAAAATTAGCTACTCCATTGAAATGCCCAAGCTAAACCATGTCAATTAACATGCTGTGGACTGCAGAGATGGCTCAGGAAGTGAGTGGTCTCCTTTGCATCTTCTAGAGGTTGCTCATTCCTGCTGTTGTCTAGGGAGGAGATCTTAATTGATAGTTTCCCTTGCTTAAATAACTAAACATGTAACAGATTAATCAGGCCAAGGCATTTTTACAAACAATTTGTTAACCCTCTCAGACCCTTTGAGATAAGCAAAGGCTTCACAAGTGTTTTATACCAAGAGAGAAATATTTGCTTTACATGTGTCTGCTGGGGACCCAAGGTGACTTTGAGATGGGACAAGCAAAATGTTTTTGTCTGTCTGTTCAAAATGGGTTACAAAAATCTTCTGTCAGGATCACCAGCCAACAAACAGCAGCATGTTTAACAACATAGAGCTCCCATGGTTGCTCTCATAAGTGATATTTGCAAACAACCCAGAGGCAACTATAGTGTTTTCACCTGGGATTGTCCAGGTATCTCAACTACTATCACAATTTTAGGCACACCTTCACGGATTACCTAAGCAATGGGATGTAAATTCACCAAATGTTTTTCACTTTTTAGTTTAGTTTCTTGTTAACTGGCTTTGATGTTTTTTCTGTGTTCACACCTGGAAGAAACTACAGGTGTCTCCTTCAAATCCTTTCCCTAAGACCTGCCCTTACTTTGACCTTGTCATGACCCATGTAGGTATCAGAGAGTTGTTGACCACTTCTTATCATATCAGTCACAGCTATCTTAATATTTCTTTGCTCTCCAGTGTCTAGTTAGCTATCACTATCTCCTGCCAAGTAGACAGAAGAACTAAACATCTTAGATGACACTCTGGTACAGATAGTAATTGTGATTTAAAGAGCGTTTGGGGCTTGCAGTGGATTTACAACAGTGGATGGGGTAAAAGCACCATACCTACCTGCTGAGCTACCTATGATCTAAATGGGCTCAGGTGGAACTGCTTTATGCTTTAGCTTTTTCAGACCAAGTTGCCCCTTCTGTAGTCCAAAAACTTCCAATGAAGCAATTAACAGTATTATTTTCCTCTGGTCAGAAGAGAAATACAGGAACTAGAGCAGGCATTGAATCCCAGCACACAGGTTCAGATGTAGTTTTTGTCTCTTCTCCCCAACCAGTTTGAGAATGTTTGCACCTGGAGTCACCTAATAGAAAAACAAAGAGGGAAGCTGTGAAATAAAGATAAGAGTTAGAGGTTAGATTCAGAGCTATCAGTGTATTTAGATGTGAGTATATAGAGTGGGGAGCTGTGTTGCTTATGCCATTTTCAAGATGAAAGAAAAAAAAAAAGGGGGGGGAAGAGAAAATGAAAAAAAGGAGAGTGAAGGAGAAGAAACAAGAAAATATATCTTACAGTATCATGAAGAATGCAAGGTAAGGGAAGGCACTTTGTTAAATCTTGACTGTAAGTTAATTTTTGGCTGAATTTTCTTTCAAATATTTCTTCAGGCTTCTTAGTCTGCATTTTTCTTTCATTGGAGCAAGCTGTCTCTCAATCTGCTGAAGAAATAAGGCTTTATGACATGTTCATTACAGATGAGTGGGGCACAGAACAGACAAGAGCATGAATGTGGATGGGACAGTCTGGTGACAGATGCAGACTAAAAAGTCATTATGAGCCTTTTGAGAAGTTCTTTGTATTAGTGATGATCTCCTAGAAGTAATGACTGTCCTGTCCTATTTCTCTTGATTTTAGGCAGGCTGCTTTGCATTGTATGTACAGTTTTTTGAGAACTAATTTCCACGTTTTCCTAGGAGGTCACACTCATTCAACTGCCTGTGCAACCAGAGTAAGGGATTTTTATTTAAGACTGCTCATCCAACCTGATGCCCTCAATGAAATTAGAGTTTTATAAGCTGGTTTCTGAAAATCAGAACCTATTTATGATCTCTCATCAAGACTGCATTCACCCGCAGCAACCATGATTTCCATCCAAGAAAGGGAGTCCATCTTCACACTGTACCTCCAAGACTGCTGTTCCCAATCCCAGCTTCTGATGAGAGGGGATTGATAGGGTAAGAGGGAATGGCCTCAAGTTGCACCAGGTGAGGTCTAGGTTGCATATTAGAAAAAACAACTTCTCTAAAAGAGTGGTCAGGCATTAGAACAGGCTGCCCAGGGAGATGATGGACTTGCTGTCCCTGGAGGTATTTGGGAAATGTTGAGATACGGAACACAGAGACGTGGTTTAGTGGGTAATACTGGTGGTATGTGGACAGATGGACTACATGGTCTGATAGGTCTCTTTCAGCTTTAATGATTCTATGATTCTAGACTGGTCAGCATGCTCTCTGATGTTGCCTGGGCAAAGATTGTCACCCTATGCCAGCATCTCTTCATACAGAAGAAAGCTGATGTAACTGTAAGATGTGGCATCCTATAGTGTATGGTCCACTTGCTGTCATGTGGACATAGCTTTAGAGCACTCCAGAAGTGTCCATTGGTTGGCATAAGGAGGTAGATCAGGTACAGGCATTTCTTATTTCAAGAATCTTTTTTTTTTTTTAAAAAAAAAAAAAAAAAAGAGATTTCTCCTACTTCCTCCATTGTGACTGTTACTCTGATGAAATATTTGCTTATGTTTAGATTTGGAGTGTCCAAGATAGAGATTGCTGATAAATTCTTTCTCTACTTAGCACAGTACCTGATAGGCATCAGACATTTATGGGAGAATGCCAGGCATGGATTACACAGATTTATTAAATAATAAATAAAAGTACTGTTGAGGCTGGCTTAATTTTTAATTGCTCACTGTATTTTGAGATGGCTCTCAGACAAAAAAAAAGACAAAGAAAAACTTGAAATTGAGAGGCCAAGGTACCCAGACATATGAACTGGGCACAGCACTCTGATAGATGATGCTCCAACAAGCAGACTGATTTTGGGAAAGCAGACTGATACAGAATTTAAGAATTGTACAGTATAAGTAAGAAAAGATCTGCACAGTATTCAATAAATTTCAAACTCCTTGTGATCCAGATGGTCCCTCTGCTCTCTTACTGATGTGTGATCATTAGCAGGGATGTGTAGCCCATCAGTAAATCAACCTAAATACTTTGTTATAATGATCCTCATTACAGAACATTGATAGATTAACCGTGCTCCATTTCAGTTTATGAGCAAAGCTCTTTGCTCTCTCTGGCAGCGTGATTAATGTGAGGTTTGCATACTTAACATTAGAGACCAGTATTTATGGTCTTAAAAACATCAAGAAAAAAGGAAAATGTCTGCTGTGACAGCTCATATAGTACAAGTGTCAAATCTTATCAAGGATTCTCTCATCCATTTTAGCTATCATTTACCAAGCTGACCTGGCAGACCTCAGAGCCTCACTGTAGCATTCTTTGTATGGCAATCCAGTTAAGAGCAAGACACAGGCTAAGTGAGACACAGCTTAACACATTCATATTCTCAATAAAACCGTTACTGTGAAAGAAATCATCAGCAAGACAGGCGAATTCATTCTTCTCTAATGGGAAAAGATTCTCCCTTGCTGTACAAACAAATTGAGCAATGATGCCACTATAGTAGTGGGTGAGTGGAGCAAATTCTGAGTAAGGGTAAGATTGAGGTATGGCCCAGACCAAGTCATCATTAAGCTTTGCAATGTACAGTTGTTTTCAATGTTTTAATCAAGGGGGATGAAACTTAACAGGGGCTTGCAAAAAAAGATCTCACTGCTATTCAGCTTGAAAGCTTCAAGGAGCACAAACCCTGCTTAAGCTTACTAATTTTTTTTTTATGGGATTCAGAATCCAAAATCCTGAGTGAGGGAAGCAGATCAAATAACTCAGTCTGGACATCTTCTTGTGAAGTCAGCCCTCTCAAAAAGACCTGAACTGCCCTCCACCTCCCACACATCAGAGATGTGACTATAATAGGCTCTGCCTGCTTGAGGAGCTGCACTGCTCGGTGGTTGCCATCACAACATGTTTCGGAGATGAGCTCAGAGGCAGCTTGACCTGGATGATTTATTAATACTCTCCTGTAATAGGTGTTACTGGATGACTAATACTGGCCCTATTCAAGGTAGCTAAGCATTCAAAGGCACTTGATCATGCACATAATTACTGATACCTGTCAGTGTCATTGACTTCAAGGAGACGTCAACATGAGGTTAGGGTAAAACACATGCTTAACTGCTTTCATGAATCAAGGCCATCATTTGATTAAACTACTTGTGATATTTGTGAAAGTACTGACAAATTGCAGAAGTCTCATAGGCATAAATTTGCGTGATTATTTGTTCACAGGTATCAATGATTATCATCCATCTTTATCTGAGCTGGTTCAAAAGGCACATCTCTACTGAAGGTGAGTGTGTACCAGGAGCTCCAATATGCTTCAGTGTCAGTACACATTGCAGTGATTTTAGGCACACAGTGGCAGTCAGGTTCTGGTATTGTCATTTCTGAACATGTCTTATTACATCTAAAAACAAACTATGTCCAGGATCAGCGTGTGAACCAATAACATACAAAACAATAAATAGGACTAAGTTTGGAAGGAAACTGAGTAACATTTAATAATTCAGTCAGCTTTATATACCGGGCTCTGAACCAAATGAGCAGGCAGCTTTTTAAAGAGGAGACCTTAACTGGCTGCTGAGGAAGTCATAGTTCCTGATTTCAAGGAGAGAACATACCAGTGGGACATTGGAAAACACGCAACTTGCATACATAACTTCATGTAGAGATGCACTAAGTGGGAGTGAGAACATCTGTAAAAGACAACACTGGGAATTTTAGCAAACTGAAGATATCACTATGCCACACAACTTACAGACAAAAGCTGACTCCAAGCAAGAGTCTGAAGGCCTTGGTGTTCCGAATCATTCTCACTATTTGAAGGCCAACATGTTATCTGTTGGGTTTTTTGTTTTTGTTTTTTTAAATGATAAAGAGCTCTCAAATTCAGTGGAGACTTCAGTTTAAATCACTGCCTTTAAGTGCCTCTGAGGTCAATGACAGCTCTCCTGAGTTGTGCAGAGATAGAAGCTTACAAAATATCTCTACTTGATGTAAGGGGAAGGACTTACCCAGAGATTTATTGGGGAGAGGACAGGTTTGTGCCACACTTAAAAGAGAACATGCTTCTACGAGATAAATTCATTTTCATGTTTATTTATTTAGAGTAGAAAAAACGGTGCTGCCTAGTAGAGCATATGCTAGGCATAATGAAAGACAAACGTCAGCTTTTGAAGGAAAACACCCATTCATCAAAGGACACAGAAGAACAAACAACTTCTTCATTAAAACACAATTGAAAGGTGGCTTCTTCTCTCTACTCCACCTGCTTTCCCAAGTTGGGGGTTGCATGGGAAACTGCCGCTCACTTCACTTTCTTGTTACTCTCTGTCTTGAAGAAGATGAAAGTCTTTTCTCATCCCAAGAGTTTCTTAAATCTCAGAGATAGAAAAAAAAAAATAATAATAATAAAAAGTGGTCCACAGTACTTCAACAGCTTTTTCTTCACTGTTTTGGAGATGGCAGCATTCGCGTTCAGTCCAGCCCTGTTGTGACGGTCCCAGCTGAAGGATAGAGTACATACCTGCTAGGCATTCTGTGCTCTTAACGAGTCCTTTTGGTAAGTGTTGGAAGCTGGTAATACGATACATCCCCAAGATCCTACTAAATAGGAGGAAGCAATCAAAATCTTCTGAATTTTCCCAGGATGGAAAAACAATTTCCTCCTCCAGCTGGAAGAATGGGGGAGATTGAAAGGTCTCAGGGAAAGTAATTATGCCCCTTTGATGAGTCCATCAGGAAGCCAAGACTGGTTCATTGGCGTGAATAAATATTTTCATCTTTGACCTAACTGTCTGTGTAAATCTAACAAAAAGAAATCACCAACTTAATGTCCCTAGTGCCTATACTTCTATGTGTGATGCTGATTAGTTTTGTGAAGTGTCACAGGGATATATGGAGAAAAATAAGTAATGAAGAAAAAAATAAGAACAATAGCCAACTCACATAGTTGATATCTCAGATAAATCCATCCAGGTCTGCGCTCTGGCTGGTTTACGTTGTTTCCTACCTCTTTCTCTGCTTCTTCTGGCCACTCCTCTGTGAGGTTTTTGATTATGTCTGTAATAATATCAGTTGTCTACATCTCTGGAAGTTGCAATTAATTAATTTTTAAAAAGATGAAATAGGACAGAGAAGTACAAGCACTGCTATAGTTGTCCCTTGAATGGTCTTTTAGCATAGCAACAGACATGAAAGCTAGAGATTAGAAAATGAATCAATCACTGCTTGACTTTTGCAAACTTTTAATATGAAGTCTGACTTCAGTTCTTTAAAACAGAGAGTCAGCTGAGCCCAAAAGATCGTGTTTACAGTTCACAGTTATCAGCAATAACTTGCTGCTTAAAAAACAAGGGAGACTTTGAGACTCCTCTTAAAGTGTAGATTAGATATAAATAGTAATGAGTAAAAGAAAGAAATTCTGCTTTGCACTTGAAATCTGAAAACTGGACCCAAGAAGGAACAATACAGCTTCAATCCAGGAACACCTTGTAAAACCAAAGCCTAGAAAAATGTAAGTAGTTAAAATTACTCACCATCCTGATCACATAACATTGGTGTTGACTGTTCTTTGGATGTAACTGGAAACTTATTAATGATGATCCACTTTAACTGGGGATTTTCTTAACCTATAAAGTTCAAGTAGCTGTTTCTTCTCCCCAAACCACTGATCTGGCTTTGCTGTCTTTGAAACTAAATAGACCCCTTGTGCAAGTGACCTTATTGACAACACTCAGAACACAGGCTTTTATTTTCAAAATGTTAGCAAGCAGACACCCAGGTTTAACTTGTGACCTATTAATATATCTAGCTGGGACATAGCAAGGCCACAGGCATCTCAAATTGGACATTCGTTTGAATAACATACTACTTTGTGCCCAAGTACAGCCCAACCCAAGGAGTTTTGTGGGCCAGGAGAGAGAGGCAACATAAGCTGAACCACTTGGGGAAGAACTGGGACAGGAGAAGGCAGAATTCTCAGTCTTTCTTTCCTATTTTTTTTTCTGGTTTTGATCCAGGAAAGAGTAACCTGGATGAATCCTTCAGCTGTACTGGCTCAGCTGTACTGGCCATTGTGTGCAGGGCTATTAGCTCACACCTTTTCATCCATATGAAAAATAGCAACAGCCCATTCCACACCTCTCCTTCCATCTCTCTTCAGGTTGTTTGCTGGTCTCCCAGTATGCTGCTAAGGAGAGGAAAGAAATAGCAGCTTTTATAATTAAGAATAAGTGTACTCACATAAGAAAAGGTTACTGCACTTACCTTTTCTTCCATGTCCTATAGCAGTTATATAGGATCTGTACCTGGATGTATATCAGTCAACTTTCATGCTACTCATAATTATGTCACCTTACATATCTGAGGTTTCATAAAGCTTGTGCAAACAGTGACTGACTGAGTGGAAAACATCTGACTTAGCTTCAGCAACCAAAAGTCTTGACATTTGGTCTAAAAGTCGCTATGATCAATGGAAAGTAAGACATTTTCCAATAGATGTTAGCTTCCAGATCTCTGAGGGTGGCGTGAAGGTGCCAATCTCTTTCTAATAAATAAAAAATGCCAGAGATCAAATCTCTTCCAAGAGCAGATTTTTTTATTATTGTCATATTTTGGGAGGATAACCTCACCAGGGTTAGCTACACTGCTAGAAAATGCATTCTCTCATACCTGCTCCTACCAGCCCATTGCCAAGGGCTACCTCCCAGCCCCATCTGAAGGGCAGATAATGTGAAAGCCACGTTGACCACCTCTAGATAAATTAGCCACGGCAGCTGATCCAGCCCTTTGAATTTGGCTCTGCTAATATGGCTTATCTTGCTGAAGTGACAGGCAATATTTACATGCTCCACTCTGCTGGTAGAAGCCAGGGCATAGCAATAGCACAGAAATAGAGACATGATTAGTCAGGAATAGGAATTTTTTCCAGAGACACAGCTGGGGCCAGAAGCAGTGTTGGATAACAGGATAGAGTAGAAGACTTCCACTTTTTTTCTTAGTTTATCAAAAACTAAAAGCTATTGCAAATCCTCAAATGATTTGAGGATTAAAGCTTGTCTGCTTTAGTGTTCTGATTTTCTTGTGCCAAGCAAAATGAAAATGGCAATCCTAGATGTAACTAAGCAGTCAAAATACTCAGAGATCTTTGCATATAAGCACATACCTAGTTTTCAAAGTAAGCCATGAAGTTCCGTTGCTTGGAAAAAAGACTAACACATCAGGCAAAGCAAATGCAGTGGTTGAGAAAGCCACTTAAAGGCAAATAAATGAATGAGAAAGATCCTAGGAAGCAAATAATACACTAAAATTTACTTCATTGTAAAGAACAGGGTATCAGAGGTCACCGTTTCTGCTACTAGTCAGGAGTCCTGCACATGGAGCACAGCACTGAGATGGCTGACTGGTACTTACACTGCATTGCACCTGGATCCGACTCTAAAAGAAAAACTGGGTACATGCTAAAATCAGTGTAGGTGAAGCTACTGTTTGAGGATTTTCTTCTTGCTGCAAGTTATCATCTCCTCTGTCATGTCCACCTGATTGTTATCCCAAGTTTAAAATGGGTCAGTAAAAGTCCAAGAGAAATCAAGAACTGATCATTTGCCTCCAATACATGATGTGATTCTTGGAGGAAAAGGTCTAATTCATGTTTACCTTTCTGAATCACCCTGCTCCCTTTGCTCCCTAGGTGTCAGCAGACTAGAGGAGGTATTGTGAAATATTTCCAAAGCCAAGTGGAGCAGAGATGAAAGGTGGGCAAGTTCACAAAAATTTTGGATCATATTTCTCACTGGAGCTGAGCAGCTGAGATCTGGCCATTACAGTTGAAGAAGGAAAAGATTCAAGGATTTATGTGGTGTTTTGGCAATCTAAGAACCCCCTTCTTCTAGAAGAATGCTGTATGAAAATATTTAGCTCACTTAGTCAAGTATGTCTTGTTCTTTGTTACTCCTGTACAATAGAAAAAGTGACATGCTCCCAAAGAACCTGTTGTGCTCACAGCACGGCTTTAGTGCTATGACTCAAAATGAAAGACTCCCAAAGTGGTGATTCCCTCACTAATGAAGGTTAAACTCATTACAGGTGAGCCAGGCTTGAAACAGCAGGCCCAGACTTTCTCCTGCAGGGCACAGCAGATGTATCCCCACCAGTGAACCCAAGCATGCCAGCCCCAGTTGCATTTTGCAGGTGGCTTTCCCATCCTGGAGGCCAGGAGAGGCAAGATGTGGGCTGCTTTTTGCCAGCTGGTGGTAGGGCCTGGAAATGCTCCCAAACACATCAATCACCTAAGATAAAAGTAACCAAAGACTTCAGAATGCTGCCAGTTCCTCAGTTCAAGGTAGGCTACTGAAAGCTATAGACCTGTAGTTTAGGTATCCCTTCTACCCTCTCTGAGCAGCCTAGCAGCTGTGGAATTTCACCTGGACAGGGCATGAGGACCAACTTCTCTGCAGATTTCCCTTATCCACCTTCCTTCTTGATAGAAGAAAATCTACCTTTTCATTAAGTTTTATAGGTAGATCTCTTCTATCAGGAATAGGACACAATTTGAAGATTAAGAAAATAATTAGGTACTCACATAGTAAGAATCTATCATGTGGAGCCTTCTAATCTCCTACAGAAACAGTTAAAATATACAGAGTGATTGAGCAGCATAATCATAGATGTTTATTGACCTTTGAGATGCTGTGGAGCATCAGACATCTGTCCAGGGTTGGCACAGGCCACTGAGATGCATATTCCAAGAGGACGAAAAGTCCCATGCAGCCTTGTACAAGCTACTGAGGCACCATGCAGTTGAGAATTGTGCCTCTATTCCATGCTTTGACACTTAATTTTTGTGTTCTAAGTTATGTGCTAAATCCCACCCCAGCAGTCTGGTGAATCCAACCTGGTATTTCAACACATGGGATGCATGTCACATAGACATAATATATGCATAATATAATTCCAATGAGAATATAACACTTCTATATCCCAGTTTAGAGAAACTCCACTCCTCTGACTCTGGAGTGGAGGTGATGCCATGTATTTTTAAAGATCATAGAATTGTTTGAGTTGGAAAGAACCCTTATAAGTCATCTAGTCCAACTCCCCTGCAATGGACAGGGATACCTACAGTTGGATCAGGGTGCTCAGAACTCTGTCCAGACTGACTTTGAATGTCTGTAGGGATGGGGCATCTACCATCTCTCTGTTCAATTCTTGTTGCCTTGCAGCCTTACTATTCTTGTTGTAAAAAAACTTCTTCTTTAAATCCAATCTAAATCTCTCCTATTAGTTTGAAACCATTTCCCCTTGTCCTATAACATCCTCACATTTACTGCAGTCCCTCTTCATGCTTTTTTCTCTGCGCAGTTAAACCTTGTTATCTTGTAGAGTTGTCCTAGAATGCGTGTGACACTGCTAAAACACTTCAAAGAAACTTATCAAAGCCCATTTGCATGAATGTAAACTTCAGAAAAGACAACAACAAAATATTGTGAAAAATGTATGCCCTTGAGGAGAGAGAAACTCTGAATTCAGTGAGTGTGTGTGGTAGGGTAAGCGTGGCTGAGTTTTCTCCTGCAAACAGTGGGTCTTTTTGGAGCAATTTTCTGCAAGTTGAACATAGCTTTCTTCCTCTTTCTAAGTCTGCAAGCCCAAATATGTCAAAATCTCAATATTATTTCTGTCATTGCTCAAAATAATCAATTCAAAGAAACAAACAATGAAAACAACTTAGTAATGGCAAGGCACCTTGGAAAGGCTTCTAATAGATAAAACTTCATGGTTAAACTGCCTGCACATGTCAGTTTATTTTATTTTATTTTATTTTATTTTATTTTATTTTATTTTATTTTATTTT
>NW_024884475.1:6622672-6750754 GCF_019232065.1 Centrocercus urophasianus | reverse complement strand
TTATTTTATTTTATTTTATTTTATTTTATTTTATTTTATTTTATTTTTTCCTGAGGTTTTAGTTCTCTCTCACACAGGAATATCATGTGTTAAAGGGCTGTCAGACTGTATGTTTTCAAATGAAAAGGAAGAATGGTATTTGTAACATCTAATGAGAACTGACATCATATTGTATTATGGTTTTTCATATTATCAATATTATTGTACTACAACATACATGCACACATTAGATTAGGGTTGCTTTAATTTCAGCAAAAGTCTACCTATTTCAAATATCTCAGGCTAGTTTTACAAAATAGAACAATTGTTTAAAACTTTCTTCATTGTTTTTGAAATGAAGTAACTCTGTCAAACTGCCTTCACAGGGCACAGGATTTTTCCCTTATCATCTCTGTAGCACTTTGAGCTGTTACAAACAAAGAGGTTCATTACTATTTTGAATTAAAACTGCATTATTTTGTATGAGTTGCTTCCTCCAGGTGGAATAACGTTAATGCCAGAACAACTATGAAGACATGCTGTCTATGACATGAGAGCAACAAGGTGGCATTTTTCAGATACTTCCCATATGGGTACCTCAAACCACTTCACAGATCTCATAATCACTGTCTTTGCTTATCAATGAGAGCATTAGAGTAATATTAGATTGATGATGTGTCTTATTAGATAAGGTTGATAAAGCAATGCTAGAGTCTACACTTCCTTAGGGCTCATTCCACTCCTTAGTGTTTGGCCTTCTTCCTTTTACTGTATCACAGTATCCACAAACACACAGAAAAAGGTGCCCACTCTGCAAACCCTTGGTCACTTGTATGTAATTTTCCCATCATGGCAACGTGGAGCCTTCCTGAGTTGGTAAGAAACACATCTTTTTTTCCACCACTTGTGATGTTATGGTTTACTTTGTCCATTCAAAGAGAGGTTCAACTCACTCATTTCCAGTATAAAGTTTAATATACACAACAGGACTGAGTTCATAAAGTCAGAAATGTATGGAATGAGACCAGAACCATTTCAAAAACGTGAAAAATATACATTCAATTATAAGTGGATCAAGATGATTTATTTGTGCAGTAGTGTTGAGAATATATGTTGAAAAATATTGCAATATAGTTCATCTTGCTGCTAGAGGTGAATCTGAGTCACCATGCTTGGATCTCAGTCTGAACTTTCCCAGAACTTGAGAGGAAGCCTTTAGATCTCACTGGGAAACACTAACTTCAGCATGTTAAGATTTTATTTATTTATTTCTAGGGTTTTTTACCTGGAAACATCATGAATGTCAATCTATGCAGTCTCCTGCTGGGGCTTCTATCTAGTCTCAGTGCAGTAATGCTTCTGACTCTTTGTTTTGTTGAACCAGGAAGGCTGGATGGAAATTAAAGAATTGGTTTCTTGTCCTACAGAAAGATGACTTGACTCTCCATCACCTCTTTTCATGTCTAGCCAGCTACCAATAGCCTACAGCCCCTGGAAGATCTTCTTAACATCCCAGTCATTGCTGGAGTGGTCATTCAGGCTCTGGAGCAAGAGGGAACCTACCTTTTTTGAGAGAACTAGTCCAGATGTTCTCAAAATCTCATCAGACTCCTCCAGCTGAGCCAACACTCCTCTCAGCTGATAAGCTTGGCCACTCAGTTCATTCTCCAGACAACTTCATCTTCTCTGACTGTGGCCACTCCCCTGTCTCCCATTTCTGCATGTTTGAACATGCAATCTAATAATCTGAAAGACAACCTGTAATGCTGTAAAGCAAGCTGCTCTTCTCATTTCCAGCTGCCAGGCATTTCCTCCATCAGGCACAGTCATAGAGTGCCAGATAGCTACCAGGAGGAATTAGTCATCAAGTAACATTTGCTTTGGCTTAGCATACATTTGTTTAAATGTTAAAATCTCAGCCTGTTCTTTATTCTAACATGTTTTGTCATTTGCCTATAACCACCTCCAGTATGCTTTGTAGCAGCTTTCTTAGGACTCTAGGAAAAATGTCTCAGTGTGCACGCTGTTCCGGGCTTTTGCATGGTGTATGAGCACAAGTCCAGTACCCAGTTAATGAAGGAGGCTCATACCATGTGGGCTCTGCTGGGTGAATTCAGTGGAGCATGCCCTAAATCGTGTGCAAACACAGCATTTGTAAGCTATAGTTTCTTCTGAGTCTATGACAGCATGGTGCCAAGAGTAATGTGGAATTTCAAGATGGCCTTGTGTATATAATAAATTACTGCAATCAGAGAATTGTTGACTATGGGAGTCTTTTAAATCCTGCCATGATTTTGCCATTTAGAAGAAGCTCCTGCTTCACATCATGATGAACAAGAGACCATTTAGAGCAGTGAAAAGCAAAACTTTGTCTACAGAACAAGCCTTAGCCTGGCATAAAGGTAACGTTATGAAACGCAGGAGCCCAACACACAAACTGCCTGATTTGATCGAAGGTGTATAAACTAATCCCATGTGTTTTCTGCCTTATCCTTAACTACTAGATCATTGGGAGAATACAATGCATGAGCTATTCTGCTTGTGTTATAAGTTACCAAATGTGTACTAGACAAGAGACAATCTGCTTCCAAATCACAGAAATAAATCTATTCTAGGATAGGTAAAAATTCAACCCTTTTCCACCTGACCCCAAATTCTATTTTTGTAAGAATTTGTATATTTCTACAAAAAGCTTCAGCAATCTGGTGTCTTCATACAGAAGGAGATATGAAGCTATTCAGCAAACACTACTAAAAAATGTTAAATGTAAGTAAACTGCTATTGTCAGCACTCAGGACTTGAATATTTAATCTTCTGTCTGCCCATATTTTTATTTAAACAGTACTTTTTCAAGATGTGGAATATTGTGGCTAGATTCTCATCTGTTATGTTTTCTTCCACCTTTGAAAGTAGAGTGGTGTTTCAGAGAAAACAGCGTTTTGGCTTTTCTAACTACTATAACTGGAGGGCAGTAAAAAAAAATAAAAAGAAGAGAAAGCATTTTCAATCTCTTGATTATGTAGGCACAATGATCATTAGATCAAAATGATGGCATCACTGTGATAATTGCTACTATTGGAGAGTATGTCTTTTAAGATTCTGCTTTCTCTAGCAAGTGCCTTGTCACAGCAAGGAGTGAGTTGGTAGAATGACCAGATGGTGCTAAAGACTCAACCTGCACTTCTCTGTGCTTCAGGAAACTTTGATTTGGACCAGTTCTAGTCTGTGCCCGAGCACTCATCTTGCCTTGGCTACTGAAGTGCTTGAAGTGTGTTTCTGACCCACGGCTTGCCAAGCCATGCCTAGCATTTATGCAGAGTACAGCTCATCACCAGGGCTATATCAGAGCTATGACACATGAAGGTTGAGGCAACATTTTGTGCTGTCTCCAGTGTGGCATCTGCTCTTTTTTGCTTTTTCTGCATTTCTGTTGATTTTACTTCTTGTGTTTCTCAAAAGCCCTGCCAATGTGTCCCAGCTGCCGTAATTCTTTGCAATTTGGAGGCAGAGAAAGCTCCAGGAAAACCATGACCTGTGGGGTGGGTGCCTAGGAATGTCCTCCAGGTCAGTAGGCTGAGCCATACTGCTGTGTTATGGCAACAGAAGGACAGGAGTTTTTCTTATGAAACCCAGAGATTGACTGAGCTGTGAGAAGCAGCTGGTTTTGTTCAATGCCAATGAATATTGCACAGAAAAGGGTTCCTGAGTCTCAGATGAGCATCTTTCAGTTGTTTGTTTTTTTTTAATAACTGCAACCTCAGCTACATAAGCATAAATGAAAAATGCCAATGTCTGCCTATCCTATAAATAAATAAACAATAAAATTAAAACCAACCTCAATATACACAACAAAGACCAATCATGGGATGTTTCTCTGTAAAACTTACACGCTGCCATAACTTCAGGCTAAACAAGTCTGAACCAAGAAGGGTTTTGTCCCAGATCTGTATATTTTATGGGAAGCTGATGCTTGTTTTCCATGGGAAACTAATTTTTCCAAAGGACAGTTTCAGCTTGGCGGCTCAATACTGTGCTGCTGTGACAAGCTGCTCTTTTAGCAGCACTGACAGATTTTTGAGAAATATTTATTTTCTCAACTAAGCTATGAGGCCAATGACAGGTACATACTGGAATGAAAGAGAATGCAGGGAAGCACGCAAGAAAATATGGAATTTGGAGCACAGCTTTTTACCAACGTAGCCAGATAGGACACAGGTTGAAGTCATCTTTGTGTAGCTCTCAGCAAAAAGGCATTAATTATGTGGTAGTTCAAGTTTGTTCACCAAATTAAAAAAACCAAGTAGAATTTTTTGTCAGGTAGACTCAAAATTTCGGGGATTTTTTTTTTGTTTTCTTTCTTTTTTTCTCCTGCCAACATGTAAGATATAAATCATCCTGCTTGATTCAGACCTTCATTTTTAGGCTAAAAACAAGAAATAAATCAAATGAAAAATATGTTCCATTTCCAATTCTGACCTTGATGAGGAAGAAAACTTGACGCTAGTGAAAAACTGTTTCTGTTTAGTTCTTAACCAGTGATACTTCTGAAGTTTTAGTGCATGTTAAGAGAAAGCATCAAGCAGAACAAGATCCAAAAGGCACAGACACGGAGTTTTCTCCAAGTTAAATGCCATCTGGAACTAATGTGATGCCTTTCTTATTCATTCAGGTAAGAAATCAGACATGTGAGCCTGGACATTTATTCAAAGCAGTGCCTAAAAAATGGATTTCTCACATGAATCAGGCCACGAGTACCCGTAGCACATACAATGTTGTTTTGATTTCTTGCCTATCATGAGACCCTAGCCAGTGTCAGCTGTGGTGATGCTGTCTGGCACATGATGTCTAGCAATTACCTTTTTTGCAGAGGACTTCCAAATGGATGGTTATCAATCACCGAAAGCTGCACAGAATAAACAGAAAAGGGACCTGCAGCGTTACTGGTCAGAAAGTTCACTTTGGGATATCAGCTTGTCCTAAATCCCTTCTCATACAACATCAGTGACCTGAATCATTCTTTTCCTCCAAAATTCTTCCTGGCGACTGGAAACTGGCATTTACTCTCTTCTTGCTTTTTTTACTGAACAGAGACAGTTTGCACACAAATGTCTATGTGGGCAAAATAGAATAATCACATCCAGTGTTACACTTTCTGCATGTATTTTGGATTATTTCAGCACTGAAAAGAGTTCATGCATAGCCACAAACACCTAGAGAGCAGAATTCAAGAGATATCCAAAGAAGATGACTTTCCAGAAACTGAGCTGACTTTTGAATTATTGGCTTTTAAGATTACACTTTGCTTTAAAAAAGAAAACTTTCACAACCTTTCTATGTGAATGAATATTTATAAAAAAACAGCTCTCTAGTTTTCTCTACTTCTAATTGTCCTTACTTTTCTAGAAGTTGTGCAAAAAGCTGTCACTTGTCAAAATGGGCAAACACGAATGGGATAGACTACAAGGTCAGACAATTTTAACACATAAAGCACTGACCACAGCGAGCAGTATCTTGTAAACTGGTTCATATTCCACTGTTCTGACTTCATACTGACATAATTTGGAAGGTCACATAAGCACATTGGAAAAACAACGAAGCCAATGGTTGAACACAGTGTAAAGTTTTACATGAAACATTGATTATGAGCAGCCAATGGCTGGCTCTTGTGTTCTGCCAATAAGATACCTGGAAGCAATTGACTTCATTGAGAGATTAAAACATTTATCACCACTCAGGAAGCCTAACGTGCATGACATAGTCAAACTTTCTTTTGGTAAGAGTACAAAAACATTTGCAAGAATGCCCCTATGCCTTTCAAAGTAACTGAGACAAAATAATCCACCCTGTAAAGTCAGCAAAATGGTCCTTTGCAAACTTTCTCCCAAATAGTAGTCTGGTGGGTAGTGTCTGAGCGAGGCTGGAATGCTTCAGGAGCCATTCCCAGCAGATGGCTGGTCACAGGACCACGGATGTTCCCAAACACTTTTGTGTTATTGGTTTAGGCAAAGCTTCAGCATAAAAATTTCCCAGTGACATAGGAACTTGATGAGGATCCCAGGGTGCCAGAAGTGTAAAATACATTTTCTGCAGATTGATTTCTGCACTTTCTCCAAGCTTGTCTGGTTGTACCAGGAAACATGGCAGGTTGTCCTAAGTTAAAACATAATATTACTGTTAGAGTGAGCCCTTGGGAGCCCTGAAGTGCACAGCACTCTGCAAATACATAACCAAAAAAAGCCCTCCCCCAAGTACGTGTAACAGGAAGAGAATAAGAACCAACTGGGGTGTAGATGGAAGGAAACAATGCAATGTTCCTGGGCAGCACAGCAGGAGACGACTCAGCTGTAAGCGCTGGTGCGTTTTTTAAAGGCATGACTGGGAGTTTTAGAAAGTGTGAAGAGGCATTTTCACATCTGGGCAACAGTATCAAGATGCTGCAGATCAATCTTCACCCATTCTGCCCATTGAAGCAAAGCATGCTGAGGGAAGACCTGCTAATGCAAAACCCATCTCTCCTCCAAACGGCAACTGTCAAGACACCTCTCCTGGGACTCCCTGTTCCTCGTCTTTCCCTTCATTTTATAGCAGATGTTTCACGTTTACACATATTTTTCCTATCCTGGCAGATCTGCAAACTCACAGCTGGATTTGTTCCCTCTTTGCCTCATCACCATCAGCAAAGGAAGCCAAATACTCATCATTATATGCAACCTCGTGATGTCCAAATTCAGCTCTTTTTGACATTTTTGCAACTCTATTAATTCAGGTGGTCTTAGGCAAGTCCAGAAAACTAAAAATGTCTCTCAGAGCATAGTCATGACTCAGAGTATTTGAGACGAGAAGACTCATAGCCACAGTTCTTGGAAATAGGTAATGAGATCTATGGCTGTTTATTTTAATTATATCTCTAACACATTTGTAGAGCAAGGCAAATATTTCATTTTCAAAATCTTATTGCTTTTAAGCCAACTTCATCATCTTTGAAGCCCAGCTCTGAGCTTTTTATAGTTTAATAGAAACTTGAGAACCTTTGAAGTTGTGAATTTTACTGTCTCAGGAACCATCTCAGAAGCCCCAGACCCAGATAAATGTCTGTGACCTGGCAGCAGTAGAGTTAGACTCACTGAAGCCCAAATCTCCACCATGGGAAGGAGTCATATTTACTCAGAAATATTTCAAAGTACAAAAGCATTTTAGATCAGCTGTCTGGTTGGAGAAAATTAATCTGCAACTAATTGTTTCCTTAGGATTTTCATCATTGTTCACTACAAAGAGTTTCAGTTTTCCCATTTCTTTGCTGAGGAGCAGTAAATACAGCTGCGAGACTTTGCTGAAATCGATATCAACCTCAGTGCCTTCCACAGGGCTATGGTGCTTAAAACAAACAAATAAGCAAAGAAAACAAACAGATATCAAAAAAACCACCAGAAACAAAAACAAAAAACAACACACCACCATAATAAATGTTGCAAAGGATGTCCCAAAGCCTTGAGTAAGTCAGTTCCACCTCCTTCACTGCAAGGACAAATGACCATGTTTGTTGCACATTTTGAGATATTGTCTAGCAGATATTGTTCCAGAGCAGTTACCTTTGTTGTGTAGCTTCTCCTGCCAAGGTTGACAGCATGGCTGAACTCCATCACAAAGAGAAATCTTGTATTCCTTGTGCATTTTTGCAACTTTGCTCTTCACCTCCAGATATTCCCTCCTTTCTCTCATTCTCTTCTCCTTCTTTTACTCAAGAATTTGTGATGTTGTTTATCCTGAATAAATAAGGAATAATATTACATGCAGCTTTCCAAAAGGTGTGCATTTTTTTTTTTGTCCACTTCTTTTTTTTTATGTCCACATCTTCTGTATGAGGAAAGACTGAGTAACCTGAGTCTGTTCAGCCTGGGGAAAAGAAGACTGAGAGGGGATCTGATAAATAATTTATATATATCTAAAGGGAGGTGGGAGGCAAATGGATGTGGCCAGGCTCTCCAGTATGTAGCAATAGGACAAGAAGCAATGGCCCAAGACTTGAACATAGGAAGTTCTGTACTAACACACTGAAGAACTTCTTTACAGTAAGGGTGACAGAGCACTGGAACAGGTTGTCCAGAGGGGTTGTGGAGTCTCCTTCTATGGAGACATTCAAGACCCATCTGGATGCCTACCCGTGTGACCTACCTGCTTTAGTACCTGCTTTAGTAGGAGGGTTGGTTTTGATGATTTCTTGGGATTCCTTCCAACGCCTGTGATTCTGTGGTTCTGTGGTTCTTCATAGAATCAGAGAATAATTTTAGTTGGAAGACTAACTTTAAAGGACAGATGTTCCAGCTCCCTTACAGTGAATAGCTCAGGTTGAATGATGAATTCAAAAGAATACCTACCAGGAGTAGGACGGAGAGAGAGCTCGGCGAAGAAGGAGCTGTGAAGGCAGGTAAAATGCACCAAAGAAGCACAGGAACAGGATAGTTCTTCCTCAGCACATACAGTTTTCCCCTCCTTGGGGAACAACATGGGTCAAACACTATAGCTCAATCTATTATTGAATCATGAAAGAAAAGAAAAGGTCATCATGGTAAGCAGTGACACAGTGGAAGGTCTAAAGATTTGCCTTTGAGTTCTCTCTTGAAACCTTCTTACACTCTCCCTAAAAAAACACCAAAGTGTTCAAAGAGGACACCCATGGAAAAAGAATGGAAATCAGATGAACAACAACAAACTCAGGTCAAACTAAAGGTGAAAGGATTTCTCTCCACCTAGAGAGAAATGTTGGGTTGCTGCTTCTGCAGCAGCTGACAGTGCTACTGTGTCTCATTTAGGATGTAGGCAAGGTTGTGCTCACTCCGAATTATATGACAAGTCAATGTTTTTTTAGAAGAAAGAAAGAAAGGCAAGACTCGAACATAACTACCTCCTGCTGAAATATTGGCTGACATAATGACTATCTCTTCTTCAGGTTAGAAATAAAGTTGGCATGAAAAGTTAAAAATACAAGACTTTACTTTGACTTCATAGTATCATAATAAAAGTGCATGTTTTTTTGTAAGAAAAGTCAAAAAGCTCTCCACCATGTAGATAGAAATGTTATGCTGAATTTTATGTGTAAGAACCTATTTTGTTATTTACTTTTTTTTCCCAACTCTCCATTTTACTCTTATTCCAAAATAAGTGGCATGTTTGATATAAAATAATGCATTCATTTCTTCTGAATTTAATCCGGGATGCAGGTTGCCTTCATCTGGTTTCCTCCCAGTCTCCCTTAAAGCCCAATAAATCTGTGACTACTTCCTTGCTGAAGTCTCAGGGGATATAGAATTACTTCAAAACTCCTCGAGCCCAGAGCCCTCAGCATGGCTGATGTAGAGACAAGATTAGAAGGAAGCTGCTGAAATTGGGATGTGAAACAGAAATAATCCCCTGGAAAAGAGCAAAGCACAATAACAAAAGCAAATCCTTATTGCAATTACATCATGATCATCTAAGCGTTAGAAGAAGGAAGGAGGGAAGAAGAGAAGGAGAGAAGGAAGGAAGGAGGGAAGGAGGGAAGGAGGGAAGGGAGAAAGGAAGGAAGAGAGAAAACCAAACCACAACAATGATTTTCTGTGCATTTGCCTCTGCCAATTGTTAAAACAGTAGCAAGTGTCATATGTTTCCAGTTGTAGCTCATCATTAACAAAAACACATGGTGGGGATGAGTTGACAATTGGACTAGATAATCTTAGTGGTCTTAATGATTCTGTGATTCCATGATTCTACAATTCACTTGATAAGGTCATGAGCCAATGCAGTTTAGTTTTATCATAGTACAGTCAGTAGTTCCTTGCTTTTCCTGTAAAGGGATAAAGTATGCTTCTTTTTTGCTTCACTTTAATTTTATATAGTTCTATTTTTAAAAAGCCACTTACAGTCCCTATGTTGCTGTTTTACTGCTTGATCCATGTCATATTAAACTCCATGTTCACGTAAATTTTATTGAGCATTGTATTACTGCTGGCTTTGAAGAACAGTTTCATATGTACACATAGGTTCAGTCTAAAGGAAACAACAGATTGCTCTGGTTGCCACTTAACATAATGCATAGTTCTGTGTGATACACAGCATGGTGTGAAGGATTTCAGTCACCAACACTGTAAGAATAGACTTGTGCCACTCCTTGTCCCCAGCAAGGGAGAAATAAAAGCAACATGTTTGGCCACTATTTCATTTGTATTCACCTGAGGATCAAAGTGCAGTTGCATAGATCCAGTGCCTCTGCAAAACCACCTGTTCCAGTTCCCCCATGCAGGGAATTTCCATGGGCAGAGACTGTTACTTGTAGATTTTTTTTTGCATACAGCAAGAGATATGGAGATTACGGCCACCCTATAGTATGTGGCCAAAGCTCTCATGTACTTTTCCTAATGTCCGTGTTTTTAAAAGCTTATTCCCTGTATCTTTTTGCAGACAGATCCTTAATGGGATTCTGAGGTGGGAAGGTTTCTGTGGTATGCTGATGCTTCAGACTCATCGGGATTGTGAAACTTGAAAGGGTTGGATGGTCTTTGGTGGCACAGGAATTGTTCCACAAATATCAGAATCCACCCCATCATCACTGAATATCCTACAGTTACATCAGTGGCTATATCACATTAGGGACTCTTCAGACATTCCAGTGTCTCACCTCATTCCAAGATGATACAGATTTCACATGGCCCAGGAACCCCCTTGCTAGTCTTAGCTCTGCTGGTCTTTCTTCAAGTGGAACAAAATTCTCTTAACAGAATGAAGGCAAATTGCTCAATTTGTGCATGTCCCTATCAAAATAACTTTCTCTTCCATCCTTGTAGTTTTAAAGCAAGATTTGTAGACATGTCACTATAATTTAATGATCTCTCTCCTTTCTGCTGAGTGCTTCTAGCATTACAGAAGCTAAACCATTAAAATATGTGTTTCTGTCACAGCATGGACACTTGGCTCTAAGTATTACTTAAAAGACATGGGTAAACACAGGAAAAGACATCCCGGCAGGAGGGAAGTGATTGTGGGGACAGTATGTTCTGACAGCAATTCAAAATTACCAGTAGGCTGCAGAGTAGGAAGTCACATAAAACAAGTTGTTTTATTTAAATAGCCAGCAGGTCTCAGCCCAGAGAACAATAGTGTCTGCTCCTACAGATGGTGCCATGCTCTTGCTGGGAACTTCATTTGGTCAAGCTGATAAAGGCAAGGAAAAAGCAGATAACATCGCAGGGGGATGCACTGGGATGAGTGGTTGGCCCCGATTCTCCTTTTGCACTCAGCAGAGAAAGTCACATAAGGTGAGCAACAATGTTCCACAGTGAAGCTGGCAAGCGACAAGACATGCCTGGGCCTTTCCAGCCCTGGGGTGGTTTACATTTTTTCGTTAAACACCTGTGAGTTTCTCAGGCCACAGTTATAGTCATGTTGGGTTGGAAGGGGGATGTGGCACAGATATTGGAAAGGGCAACAAAGCAACAATGGGGACCTCCCCTGATCCACAACAGGAGTACAAAAATGGCACAGCAGCAAATGGGCAAGAAGAGGTGTTCCTACAGAAGGGAAGGGCTATTGTGTTTTAAATACACCTCTTTCTTGTGGTCTTATTATTTCTTTGTGAATCCCATCTTTGTGGGATCTCCATCTTGTTTCTGCTCCTGCATCTCTCTGACTCTCTGTGGGCAGCCCACAGCACTTACCCCTTCCTCTGCAAAGAATGACAATTTGGAAAAAAATAAGCCGCGAAATTCTGGCTTTAGGGATGGTTCAAGGCAACAGGTGAAATTTTGCTGTGTTCAAAATAGGTTGAATAATGTGAAAGTGATTCCCATTTCACAACATTTATAGGCATGAATTTAACATACCGCCATTACTTGCAGATTATTGATGTTGCTGAGAAATTTCTTATTTGCTCCAACGGGTCCACATCTCCCACAGAGATACCGGGGCTATATACAAGAGGCATATATATCTCATCTCTTCTTTCTATTCATCTCTTGCAACACACTGAGCGAAAGTCTCCATTATCCAGAATTTTATATAGCCCTTTATTTGCATATGAAGTCACTTTAAACTGTTACTTAATGCAAACAGCTGTGATTTTGGTTCCTATGACCTTCAGAAAGGTAAAAATCATTGCAATAAGTAACTTTACTCACTCTTTTTGTTGTAGTCAGCAAAGCTCATCTGGTATTTAATTGCTGACCATAAAAATAATTTGTTCCTTTAATAAAGGAAAAACAAACAAACAAGCAAAACAAAGCCTAGGAACCTCTTCTGCCTCTCTGTGCTGCAGAGTATGTGTGTGTTATATTCTCCTAATCATGGGGAAGAAATAAGCTTTCAGATGTCCAATGAGATATATGGGTGCCAGACAAATTCATATGTGAGCCTAGGTTAACAGGGCACATGGTATAGTCTATGAGACCTGCAAGTCTCTAGCAACACTGAGAGGGGGCTGGCAGCAGACTGGTTTAATTACGCCCATCAATAAAACAATTTGACATAAAAGGATGGTTGGTAACTGTGACTGTTGGCTAGTGAGATGGCAAGTTCCCAAGTCTTCGTGGGATAGACAAAAGCACCTGTGAAAATGAGAGGAAAAAATGTAGAACATCAGGGAAAACTGAAGACGTCAGAGACTCTATCTTTATGGAGTCTGTAATTCTAAGTATCTACTGGAGTTGTTAATTCTATTTCATGTTAATGAGCTCCCATATTGATTACATTAACTTACAGAAGTAGCACAACCATCCCTGTGGTCCAGCAAGACATTACACATGCAGGAGTGTAGCAAATCATTTCCCATCATTAGCAGTTCACCTGAGGAAGGTAATAAACCATTGTCTGTGTCTCTGGGCACAAGAACAATGCTGCTCACACAGCAAAATTTCATTTAGATGTTAGAAAAAAGGCTTTCCAACAAGAAGGCCAGTGACTGGGCCAGTCATGCAATGCCCATCATGAGAACAGTCACATCTCTGTAATGGGTTGGCTAGGTCTAAATGATCTTGCCTTCACAAGCTCTCTTCCAGCCTAATATTCCATTTTTCCATTTACAAAATATGTTCATTTTATTGGGATGTCTTTGTTTCCTATTTTCCCTTAAGTAGCAGTTGGGAAGCTGTCTGTCCACTCAGCAGAAAGCTTTCCATTCAAATCCACTGAATGTATGAGCTGGCTGTCACCCATTTTGACTAAGACTCTCAAAGAGTGGCTGGGTAAGCTGAAATTCAGTGAGATTACCAGTTCTTGGATGTGGAAAGCATGCTCCTCCACTTGGGGAATGAGAAACTTTCATGTATTTCACATATACTGTTGAAAAAGCCATCCGAGGGAAACAACTGTGATGTTTATGATTGGGTGTTGTTTATGATCAATGATGATTGGGGTGGGCTTCAGAACAGCAAACCCAAGATGAAAGTCATCTTCATATCACATTACCAACCATCCAACCCAAATGCGCCAGCAGAATTAACAGAAACCCTTTGGAAACTCATAGAATTCAATCATTTTGGCTAAATTACCACATCCATGGCAAATTACAGGCTGTCTACTGGAAAATATCTCCTCTCAATCTTGCCATTTTTTGTTCTTCAGTTTTGTTTATCTTCCCAGCATTTTC
This sequence comes from Centrocercus urophasianus, assembly GCF_019232065.1. Lineage (NCBI taxonomy): Eukaryota > Metazoa > Chordata > Aves > Galliformes > Phasianidae > Centrocercus > Centrocercus urophasianus. The sequence continues at coordinate 6,737,163 of NW_024884475.1, read as the reverse complement.
CCCTTCTGGCAAAGGCCCAGTGTTTTTTGGGAAGAACTAAAGATAGGCTTTTGATCCACAGAACACTATTTAGTGGTTGGACAAGGTTGCAATTAGACAGTGTGGTCTTCGATTCCTGTGCAGGCCCATGATATCAAGCCTGCGGTGTGACCTAAAATACTATATTCAGATACAAACCCTGCCAGACCAAAGCTGCACAGAAAATATGACGAGTGTTTAGAGGAAAATAAGGATCATGCAGTCACAGGCTATCAAAAGCTGCTTCTTATCTGGACTGTCTTCAGTAGGACAGTGGAGAGGGACAGAGGAATCCACTGATTTTAAACACCAAATGGACGAGCTTCACATCATCACCTACAGATCTTGTTTCTGTCAAATGGTACACAAGGAGCCCCAGGGAGAGAAAAGTGCCCAAGCTCAGCACTGCACTGCCCAATGACACCATGAGTATATCAAGAGTAATATAGCCATGCAGAAATCAGAGGGGCTTCAAAATGCTCCAACTTTTCCAAATAGTGCCAAGAGGCTACAGACAGAGCCGGGCTTTCTCTCCAATATTTTAAGCATTGGTTTAAGTATATGCACCCTTTCTTGTTTCTGGAGGGCATTTGAGATCTGATTTTCAAGCATGCTTCATCCTTCAGGAAGTCTGTATGGAAAGAGGATGCTCAGCGTCACACTTCACAGTGTGAGCTGGGAGCTCACATTCACTGCTTGACATCATCAGCATCCCTAAGCAAAATTGGGATATCCGACAGTAAACACTGTGCCACTAACTAAGTGTCTGTGCTGTGAGTGGTTTTCTGAGTTGTGAATCAACACATGCTTGGCAGTGCAGCAATGCCTAGTGATTTCCCAGTTTTTAACATGTTTATCACCATATCAGCACCTTGAAATATGGGATTACAGGTGAGAATTTGAAGCAAAAAAATCTTGGATCGGATTTTAAAAAGATTATGAAAGCTTAGGCATATTATCTGCAGTTTAAAAAATCTAGTTTCACAACAGTGACCCAAATTGACTGTGGAGGAGCTTGGACTTTTCATCCCAAACCCCTCTCTAAAGGCACAGCCCTGTTCCTGCCTTTAAAACACTTTTTCTTGATTTGAAATCATCCCCTTTAAGGCACGAAAGGGAAATTACAATTCTGGACTTACAAACAAAAACATGTAAATATTACTGAACCCAGTGACATCCATAATCAAATTAAATAGTTTTCTAATATCACTGCTAAACTTTCCTCAGAGCACATGGCGCGGTATCTGTCCCTCACTGCATGCAGAGAAGTCTGTAGGAAACCAGACAAATGAAACTAGAGCCACTGAATTACTTCAGTAACATTTAAATACATTACATTACATATTGAGAGACTGCTCCTTTTGTTTCTTTTTTTCTGCATTAATAACTAGGTTTTCCAACATCCTAACAAGGGTTCCCTATAAATCAGCTTTGCTACATTTCTCCATGAAAAACAACAAGAAAGGAATTGATCAAAGCTGTAAAGAAAGACAAACTTTTGAATCCATACTCTGTGCAGGCTCTATAATTTCTTGATGGTCACTGGTTTGTCTTGAGGCATACAGGAGGGATGAATGTACCCCATAGAAAAGTTTCAGTTCAATCAATTCAGCTTTCAAAGGCAGATGAAATCTGAAAAAGTTTAATTTACCCCAGGGAATTTGGGAGGAGAGAGATTCTCACCCATTTCGGCGATTTCACATCAACCTCCAGGTCAGGCCAAGGTTGTATTATGAGCATTAATTAACAAAATTCATTATTTAATTAACAAAATTAATGCTTTGAAACGTAAAATATTCGCAAATTCAACCCCCTATAATTACTTTCATTCATTATTATTTATCTAGGTCTGGAGTCAGCCTGCAGCAGCTCTCATTTCCCGCAGTGGGAACAGCCAGGGGAGACAACCCCGTCACTCTCTGGAGGTGTTTAGAAGGGAGCCGAGCTCCTCCAGAAATCTGGCTCCAATTACGAGCACTCCGTCCTTTGAAAATCTGACCCTCGCGCCCAGTGTTGGCTAGACATTTTACAAACAAGTCTGATGATAATGGCATAGTTATATAGGCAAAGTGCTCCCAGTGTAGACGCAGCCCAGGCTTGGGGTTTTGCCAATGCAGCATTTTGGGGATGGGCTTGCACCTTGTCGTGCTGCCAGCAAGTGCTTGTGAGTGGGGCTCTGCCACTGGGCAAAGCCCAAGTGCCCAAACTCACCATCACATCTATGGAAATGTGCCATCGGAAAAACTCTGCTGTGAAATAAAACCTCAGGTTTCCCAGATTGCACTGGGAGAAAACTAGACATTCACATTCGTTGATTATTTTTCAAAAAATCAAAATCTTTTACTTAACCTTTTTAAGGAAATGTTGGTTTTTTTTCTTTTCCCACCTAAATTATTTTCAATTTCATATTTTCATTTAATAAACAATCATACTAAAAATACCTCGTTTAACTCACAGTATTTTCATCTTGTGTTTGCCAAGGGCTGCTCAGCCTTTGTCATCATCCCAATGGATGGCCTGAAGAAAAACACGTCACCTTCTTCCAGCTCTGTTCTGCTGCTGGTTGGAGGCGAAAGTGATGCTGACACGCTTCGTAAGTGCTTGGAGATTAAAATGCTCACACTCCTGATAGATGGAGAGAGTCTATGGGTGTATACATGGGAGCTAATAAAGCTTTCAGTACGGCATTCTGCCACCGTGTACCTATGACACTGGTAAAAATATCCACTGATGTACTTTACAACGCTGTTTCCCATATCCAACCCTCTACCTGTCAAGCCCTCATGACCATGAAGTAATTGAAATGTGCATGACTGGTGCCTATAAGTCCAGCAGCAACAAGAAATTAATCTGAACAACGACATCTACTAACTACTTGTCCCAGCACTAGAAGCTATGCTTCTCCTTTGGGTTTTAATGAAGGACTCCCAGACTTAGCATTCATGAGATGGGCCTGCACTTGCTTTTGCCACCAGCAAAGTTCTCAGCTAAATGTGGATATATGTTCACATGCATCAGCCCCAGCTCTGGGTGCCATCCTCTAGTGGCCCTTGGCACCCGAGCTGTTCCTGCATCTTCCATTGCCCAGGGCTGTCCATCCCGCTCCTGGGGTCCCCGAAGTCCCTCTCTAAGATCCTTCTCTGTCAAGCATTTCAGTGGAAAGTACAAGAAACCCTCTAGTGGACAATTAGAGGGAGTGGGTTTAGCCTTACGAAGAGTGAATATTTTAATTGCTTATTGGATTTAATGCCAGTCTGACCTTGCAAAGACTATTCTTCTACAGGGAAATTCCTAGCTCCTTTCATATGGTATGTTTTTCTCCTGGTTTTGGCTATACCTCAAGCCAATGCTCTGAGCTTGGCAAAAATTCCGTTCACAGGTGTTGGAGGTTTTGCCATGGGTAGAGAGGGCCAAGACATTGCACAGTGCCTGCATCCTGGGGGCAATGCAGGGCAAAGAGGCCAGAGCTGCTCTCTGTAACTGCAAGCAGAGCAGTGGATATTTAGAGGTAGTCAGGCATGTAACTACCTAAGTACCTAAGATTTCCCCTCAGCATCCTTGTAAATCCTGAAAGTTCTTGGGTAGTTTAAGCTCCTCTATCGATCATTAGGCATTAGGTGAGAGCCTTGCAAGGGTCCCAGGGTAAAGCGCTGTCTCTCAGAGCCCAGTGGTAAGCTGAATAGGGTAAAAAAGCCTGCACTGACGTGTGACTCTGCTGCTCAAGCATGACCTCAAAGAGCTGGCATTCAATGTCAACGAAGCTTGGCCCTCTGACCCTGTACAGGGATGCTGCACAGAGCCACTCTGACTTGGACACTGCAGGGAATAAAATGTGCACAGCTGTGGTCAGCTCAATTTTAATTTGGTCTATCTGGGCTGATTGCTCAGCCTCTCAGACAACTGCACAACCAGTTCATGGTGAGCACCCCATTTCCAGCACCAAACTAACCAGGCCTGGAGCCCTCAGCACAAGAAAATTGTGGAGCTGTTCCTTTTCCATCTTAGTAAATAATTCTTATCTCAATCTAGAAGTTCCACTTAGTTGGTTGTTCTTTTTTTTCCAGTTTTCTCTCTCATCCCACTGGGAGGTGGAGTGAGCAAACAATTGTGTGGTGCTGAGTTGCTGCAGGGTTAAACCACAGCAGGTGGCATGCAGAACTGTGCCCTTCATACACCCACTTGAAATCTGATCTCCAAAACATGGCTGGGAGCACTCCCTTGGTAAAGATACCTTTCCTCTGGCTTTGTGGCCCATCCTTTGTGCAGCTGCTGAACCCCTTCTCAAGAGTCACGAAACCCAGGCTCCGTTCCTTCCTTTCGCTTAGAGAAAATGAATATTCATTTTCCCATCTCGAGGTGCAGTGTGGAGGGTGACAAGGGCTACTTCAGCTCTTCTGGATACAACTGCTCTAGTGTGGAGGAGAGCCTATTTGAGTTTGTTCCTGAATTTTGTTCTATTCCTATTTAAAGCAAATATATAGGTTAGTTCAAGTAGGTGCAGCAGTTGCTGTGCTGCAGCAGACTTCAACAGGAGTCTCTCAGTTTCTCACTGGTGTGAAGGTGGAGAGTGAGCTGCCATGGCTCAGTGAGCACCTTAGAAAGGATGCTTGTCAAGTATAAAATAATGTTAACAAATTAAAGCAATTAAATTTAGGATGTGGTATGTTAGAAGAGGAAGAAAAATGCAGTCCCTGGCATCATGTTGGGGTGCATTTGTCACCAAACATCTGGGGGGGTCCCAACAGATAGAGGAACCTTTCACTGGATGCAGAAAATGAAACTTTCATAATCATCCTAGGTTATAAATGGGACTGTTGTTGATTTTCTTCATGTGAAGGTTGTCTGCTCCCCAGCAAAACATTAACGGTCACAGAGAAAAATTCACACAAGCAGATTTTCTCCCCATTGAGTTCCTTCTTTCAGACGCAGCCACGTTTGCTCCCAGCGTGGACCGCAGCTCAGCCATCAAAGTACCTTTTGTGCTTCTCTCCAAAATAGTTTATTCTTCTCTGGCAAACATTATGTAGCACTAGCTGGAGAGGCTGAATGGGCTCAAGTTAGGAAAACCAGATGTATTTGAATCATCAGTCAAAATTAGAGGCCAGCACTTGATCTATGGCAAGGTAATGAAAAGAGTCACTCATACATTAATAGGGCTGATCCATAGGAGCGTTGCAAATCACGGAGCAGGATATTGTATGAATGTGTCAATGTTACTGATATCCAGGGGCCCGTTACCAAAACACTCACTGATGAAAGATTTTGTGTGTGCACACAAAAACAAGCCAATAAAGTCCTGCTCATTGCATGAAAACAAAAACAAGATCTCAAAAGGCTGCACAGTGCTAAAACAACAATCTCCTGTTGCTCTTTTTGCTGTCACTGGAGCAAGACACTGGACTTGAGAGACTTTTTAAAATTATTTTTCTAAAAGTTTTTTTTTATGTTTTAACAGACTACCTCCAAGGTCATGCCATGAGAAGTGATGACTCAGATGCCATCAGTGGGTTTAACACCCTGTCCTGTTCTGCTGTTATTTATTGCTGGTTTTAAAGCAGGGCCTCAGTACATGAAGCTTTGTACAAACACACAGTGAAGACAGCCCAGGCTGAGGTCTCACAGTTGTTAAAAGCAGGCTTCAAACTCTGCCTTGTGCATTACCAGTGGTGTGCAGAGCCACCACTGGTGGCTCCAGGAAGAATGCCAGAGTATCTCCCTGAAGTCTTGGGAGATGTCATCCAGAATGAGTCATCTAAGATGGTGAGAGGGGATGCATTTAAGTTAGAGAACTGTGGGAGTGTATGGAACCATGAACCTGAGCCATCTCTGACCTCTGGAGTCCATGAACATGCATGGCTGGGGCAGATAGGGTCAGGCACAGCCTTGTATTTGTGCAATGGTTTGTTTTGAGCTACAGTGTTTTTTATTCTGAAGTCTGGTGTCTCTGAATGTTACTACTTGTGGTCTTAAAGGACATGTTCAGGGTCACGCTGAACTTTAGGGATAAATATTAGGAATAAAATTCAGAGTGCCTCAGCCCTATCTAGGTGCCAAGGCAAATGGGTTCTGGATGCATGTGGTCCCTAATAGGCATCCTTCATGATATTCTCATTGCATTTGAATGGCCTTCTGGTGAATAGATAAGAAAATGTGTAGAATCAGATCTGCAGCTAGCATCTTTAGGAAAACCAGCTTCTTTTGACTTGATTTAGCTGTCAAAACTTGACACCAGTCTACAACAACTGAGGATTCAGTCCTCTATTCTTGGCAAGTGATCTATAATGAAAGAATGTGGATACACTTAAGCAGCTTGCTCTTTTTTATTTTAAGACCATGATTTGTTCCAGACTGGTAATTAAATTTAGTTCTTTCAGTGATAGGAACTGTTCTGACAGCTGCAAATCATAATAATATGCATTTGTATAAGTTTGTGTATGCACGCTTGTGCATTTTTGTTGGTGAAACAATGAATAGTCACTGACTTAAGGACATTGCACTATATCTTGGAATTGTTCTTATGAATAGCCAGTGTTTGCATGGTCAGAAAAACCTATTTGCAGGCAGCAACATCTCCACCTATGCTAGTTGGGTCAGCCCCAGATTACCCAGACCCAAACTCCAAATTAAACGGTTATTTCTTCTGATGTGGCCATGAAGTGTGCACTCCTGTGTGCATCATGGGGATGTCCCAGTACACTGGGATCACTCTCTTTGGTGCAGATGGACAATGGGGAAAGAGAGCGTTATTAGCAGCCGAGTAATACAATCCAAATCTTGCCAGAAGTGGTGGCAGATAGCTAAGTGAAAGTAGATGCAATGCATAAGGCAATGCATCCTGCTGGGGCACCAGCTAACTGGAATCATGTTCTCCATGGAGGCAAGGAAAAGGTTGGGAGCAGCTCCCCAGCGAGAAGTTGTGCTAACCCTGATGTGAAGAGATGACCAAGAGAACTCACCGTCTCTCAAACATGCATTTGCAACGCGTTTGAATGGCAATCACAAGTAGAAATACCATCAAAATATTGCTTTAGTTCTGGAAATCCAGCGTAATTCAAAGCAGTTTTTGTGAGCTGCCAGATCTGTTTTTATTGATGAAAATTAAGGTTTCCCAAAAATCAAATGGTGGAGTGTTAGCCTGCCTTAGGTGGCGGCACTGGTTGCTGAGTCTACTATCTGGGCATGCAGCATGAATTCTCCACAGCTTCACATTTGGCTCCTGTGGCTGATGGCCACGTTCTTGAACCCCACATAACCCGGTCTCTGGTCTGCCATAGATCTGTATGATAAAATCCAGCCTCACTGGGATTTATTTTCATCCCTCTAATGAAAGTGTTTTGATTCATTTTGCAGCATGGTTTAGAGAGCAGGAAATTTAAAACCAGCTTTATGTGCAGTAGGCTTGAATGCAGAAATGTGCTTTCAGCCCACCCAATGGGGTATAGGCTGGCGTGTGATAGAAAACGAGGTTTGTGGGCTTCAGAAACACTTTCCTCACTATAACACCAATTCACTCCTTAAAGAGCAGTAAGCCATTTACAGTACCTCTTCCTGAGTGTGAGTGAAGGTCTGTCAAGGAGGATATATAGGAACTGGATCTTTGAAGGGCTGTCAGTTATCACATTGGACATGATGTAGGTGCTGGTGCTAAGTTGATGGAGAGCTATGGCCATGTGTCCCAGCTGACAAACAAGGGACTTCCCCAGTCTGGGCATTATTTTCTGAACTTGTTCTATTAGACCTAAAGGTGAACAAAGAGCAGCTAGCAAAAAGAGGCAAGTATGCCTATGACTTGCTGGTTACAAACACAAGAAATAGGAGAGTGCAGTACAAATCCCTGCTCTGCATCAGCCATAGAAAGGATGTAAATCTGAACATAGAACTGTGGGAACCACTAGGCTTTTTAGCATAACGAAAGTGGTGAGATGACACTGCATGGAGTAGATACTCCTGTCTTTGCTGCAGTGAGAAAGGCTCTTTTTGGGCTGAAAGGACTTGCTTCTGTGGATTGCAGGTGGTGCCAGGCATCTCCCTCTGATCCAGAAGTGAGCACCCCATGGCCCTTGTTTTAAGGTGCCCTCAGTGCCCTGGGACAAGCACATTCATTAGTTCGTTATGGGCGGGGATAAAGGTTGCATGAGAGTATCTTACTCTCCCATACCTTCACCAGCATCTCCTTGCCAGTTATCACCACTGACAAATGTGAAATAGCTTTTGAAATCTTGTTTTTCTCTCTCAGAGAATCAGCTGAGTTTGGACAGCTTAGAAAGCTAACAGAAATACTGGTTTTAATTTTAGGGGAGCTTGAGTTTGTTCTTCAACTTCCAAGACAGTGACCACATCCTCCTTGGTTTACTGCTTCTCCTTATCTGACAGACGTGGTCATGCTGCAGGGACAGAAGATACTTCCAGTGCAGAGGTCTTGCGTGCTTATTGGGGACAGCTATATCCCTACCCAATGCCTTTCTTAAAACGTTTTAAGAGTTTCTTTGATGGCTAGTATAGGGGTTGTATTCCTTAATTCTTCTGAGAAAAAATGACCTTTAAGCCTCCAATTTTGAAAGCTGTTCCAAACCATGGAGTCCTGAGTGCCAAAACATTTCACATTCAAATCTCTTTCAGTCAGAACAGGGAGAGGAGACCAGAGTTAGTGCACTCAAATGACCTCATTTGCCACATCAAAGCACAGAGCATTTATTCTATAAAGAGCATCAGTATGTGTGCAGAATCCAGGATGTCTTGTTAGCCAGTTGCTGCAATATTACTACTAATAATCCAGCTTTTATATGGTATGGTTTGGCTGGGAGCAAATGTATAAATTCTGCAACACACAAAATTTTGAGGTCCCGATCAGTAAAGCCACTTTAGCACATATGTAGGTTCAAGTACAGAAGTATGGCAATCATAAGAGCTTTACACACACACACACACACACAAAATTTTCCAATAGAAAAGTGACTGTGAGATATTTGGGGGGTGAAGGATATATTTTTTCTCTGAACTAATTTATTTGTGAAAGTTATGCTGTTTGAGGACGATGCCAAGTAATCCTTCATAATTCAAATACTTACTTTGAAAGCAAAATGTTTGGATTCGGCTCACTTTCTGTGGCAAACGGTGGCAGTTTCAGATCCCTTCCTTTGTATCCCCATTCTCTTTTATGGGCTTGGCCAAGTTTTATCTCCCAGAACACAACTGTTTTCTCGCATCATGAGAGAAGCCTGTGGTGTATCACTGCAAAGAGAATCTGAGCTAGTCTGGTTGACTGAGGCAAATGTGTGCGTAAGGAACTTAAATGGCAGTTATTTCAGGGTAGCACATTAGCATTTCCAACATCAAAAAAAAGAAAAAAAGAAAAAAAGAGGAAAAAACAGTCTTCAGCTGTACAAAAATTTGCCCTTTATTGAGAAAACCTTAAATTTTTCTGCAAAGGATACTAATGAAAGCAGTGCTGCTTTCATTTATGTTAAAGCACTCAAGAGTAAAAGATAGCATTTCTGAAGAATTTCTGAATAAGTAAATTCTGAAGAACACCAAATTGGGCCAAAGAATCACACACAGAATCACAGAATCACCCGGGTTGGAAGGGACCTCAAGGATCATGTAATTCCAACCCCCCTGCCTAGCAGGGCCACCAAACACACACATTCAGATCAGGTTGCCCAGGACCCCGTCCAACCTGGCCTTAAACACATCCAAGGACGGGGCATCCACAACCTCCCTGGGCAGAGAAGAGGGATTATATCTGGATAAGGCCATCAGAGCTGAAAACAGTAAATTTTTATAATAAGAATCAAGCAGTGGCTTCACCTTTCAAAATCACCCATATTCAGCTGTAAGCCCTCAGATAATAATGCATTGTACTTTGGGACCATCAGTGCTCATTTCTGAGACTGTAGCCCATACCACTGCAGGACAATTATATCTAGCTGTGCATTCACCTGCCAGTTGCAAGGAATAGGGCACACGATGAATAGACTGCTATCTGCATGGAACATACTATGGGAGCTATTATGGTTATAGATACTTCACATTCAGTTTAATGCTGGTAGCCTGCTTGGTTCTGGCCAGGATTCTATACTAGAGGCAGTGTTGTCTCCCAGGACTTGCACTGTATGTGTCAAGCCTCGGAAAGGCAGCATGTAGCTGAGGAGGGATTTGTTTGGAATTTTTCTAATTATTCAAGACTTAACTCAGCCCTTACTCAACGTTTGTTGCTTTATGAAGCATTTCACTCACCAGCAGAACTCACTTCAGTGCGGAAATCCCAGAAGGTTCAAGTCTCCTCAGCTGCCCTGAAACATAGAACTTGGGCAGATAATGCCCCTATCTCTTACCTGCAGCTGCCCAGAGGTTTCTGTTGGACCCTGTAATTGGTGAATGTGCACAGCAGTGACATTGGTGGAGAGGAGACCTCACAGTCCACAAATCAGCAATAATAGCAGTGCCTTATGGGGTTGCTTAAAAGCTAAAACCTCTGTCTAACCATCAATCACTTCTTTGCTTTGCCATGAGAAACTTCAGTGATAGCAAAGCACTAGGAAAAATAAGATGGGGAGATGTGCTAGTGGGTCTCAACTGGACTGAGTACAGGCAGGAACATAGAATTATAGAATCATTAAGGTTGGAAAAGTCCACTGAGATCATTTAGTCCCACCATCAACTCATCAATGCCATGCCACTAATCCACGTCCCCAAGCTCCATATCTGCTCTTTTCTAGAAAATTTCCAGGAACATTGACTCCACCACCTCCCTGGACAGCACATTCTAATACCTCACCATTCTTTCTGAGAATAAATTTTTCCTAATAATTTCCTAGTAATTTTTCCAATCTGAACCTTCCCCAAAGCAACTTGAGACCATTGCCTCTGGTCCTAAAAGTTCATATCCCTCAGTCAGCCTCAAGGAAGGAACAATGCAAAACACAAACAGCTCCCGTAGGGCCAAATGAAAGCCTGACTTCTCCTCAGTGTTGATGCAGGATTTCCACTGCATTTGAGGGCTAATAATAGTTTGTCTCTGTTTCTACCAGCCCTGTGATTCAGGACTTACCAAGTCGGGGTCATATTAAAATTGCGGCACTAACGGTTTGCAAAATTGATAGGTTGAGTGAATATTATTTTAAGGGAATAAAGCATTGCTTGTAAAATTTTTCCTTTAGTATAACAGCATTACAGTCCCAAGGCACTGCTTTAACACGCACAGTATTGTCCACCATCGTACCCCAGCCAGCATGTCTGACAGGAGGCCAGAAGGATGTGGTTCAGCTCTGCCAAGTGGATAAGGCAGCAGTTTTGCTTTTGTTTTGTTTTGTTCTGTATGTGCGTGTTTGTTTCATGGTGGGGAAAACATGAAGAATTAGGTATCAATATTTGGAGTCTGCTGCCCTGTAAGCGGATGCACTGTTCCAGTTCTTCTGCCAAGGAGAAGATTTTACAGAAAGAGAATGAATTTTCTAGAAGAACTGATCTTTATCCCTAGCAATACTATACTCACCCCTTTCTTCTGACAGTCCAGGATGCCTTATCTGACCCCAAACGCCCAGCCATTGGGGACAGAGGAGACAATGTCGTCTTTTACTGGTTACATCTTACTTTGCTCTAAGCTTTCTATTATTACGCAATGCATTAATCTTTGCACATCTCTGTACTGTAACAATTGTGCTGGCACAAAGCACTTGATTTAATCATGCTGTGAAACACAGATGCATGTAACAGAAGTTCTTCAATCCCATCAGCAATGTGAGCATGATAGGAACAGCAGCCAGAGCCCCTTGGACTGACCCAGGGTTGTCTCCATCCCCCCTTAGAGATTGCTGGGATATGTGAAAAAAAATACAGAACACAGGATCCAAACCATTCCACACCTCATTCCCATGGTGTACAATGACTGTAACAACCAGCTCTTTCAGAGTGCTGCCATTAAAATAAAAACCCCCATCAGATCTGCTGGCACTGAGCACTGTGCGTTCCAGGTATTGCTGATAGCTGGGTGTCATCTCAGCCCTCAGCAAGGAAACACTGGGCTCTTTTTTCTTTCCATCAGAACTGCTGAAAGTTTGTTTTGTTGTTGTTATCACTTTCTGCTAAGCAACACTAAGAGCCGAACAGAGGGGCTCTGAGAAGAAGTGCAAGTACCCGGTGCCTTCCTGCTCTCCTGCTTGGAGACAAGGTGGGTGTAATCAAGGGCACTTATGATTGTAGAATCATTAAGATTGGAAAGAACCACTAAGATCATCCAGTCCAACTGTAGACCCATCAACTTGTGAGAGACAAGCTGCAGGATCACATTCATCACTGCCTTGCCGCATGACTGCCATATGCTGAAGAGGTACTGGGGCCATGGGAATGGGGGACGAGGGGACACCTGGGTAGGAATATATATGGCAGTGGCATGATGACTATCCCCTCACTGACTGCCACCATCCTGCCTGGGGTAGTGTGGCAACTCTTTCTTCCCTTCTTTGTATATGGAGAATTAATTTTGGTTCCCAAGTGCATCAGGCTGGATCCAGGCCTTGAAATTCAGTTTAGCACTTTGGCAAGTGCCTGGTTTTGAGTAGATGCTCAAGACCCTGCAACATTCATGGCACTTCAATGTGTATCCAAAAATGAGTGCACACTTTAGGGTTTTGCTAGAGCAAAGCAAAGCAAATGTATCTTAATTTGTCAGGTTTCAATCTAAGATGCCAAAATGTCTGGGTCAGCATATGGGAACAATGTCCAGAAAAGCTGGATTCATATATTTTCATATCTTTCAAACTAAGCCATTCTATTATTTTATGGTTCTGTAAAAGCCCCAGTATTGGGAGCAGAGAGCTATGAACCTGAGATGCTTTCAGGAAAGAAGCTGAGCTTTTTCTCTTGCTCCCTGACAGAGAAAGCACTCTAAGAAGAAAAAGTGGCATTTTTCTAATTTCCTTTATGAATCTGCTGTCTCAGCCTCGTCTGGGACCATCCTCAGGGTCCTGTTTGCGACTGTCTCTGACCACTAACAAAGCCTGGATGATAAACAGGAAGGAGAAAAAAAGAAACAACAAAAAAGGGGATAAATGGTTAACATTCAAGTACGTAAACAGAATGTCAATGAAAAATGCCATTTGTTTCTCATTTTTGCTTCTGGAATTAATTTTAATGTAATGTTCAGTTATGAATTTAATTCTACAACAGTTAGTAGCCTGATGATAAAGATGTTTAGTGTTATTCAGGGATTTGATCTGTGCAAGCTTCTTTATGGATATTTTTCTCAGAAGCAACATGATACTGTAGAAGAACTAAATACTATCTTTTCTTAATTCAAAGGAGACATATCTTGAGCCAAACTTATTTACAGAGGAAGGAGATAAAAGGCACCATTAGGGATTTCTTTATGCTATCAAGGACAAAACAGGTAGAGACTCAGAATAGGTAGGAGTAAAACAATTAGAAATGGGAAAGAAATGCATTTTGTCTGTACTACTCTGGGGTGTCATAGTTTAGCAAAGTGTATGCTGGACTTTTAGGAACAATTTCAGGGTTTAAAGGTCGGCACAGACCTCATTGCCATCTGAAGGCATCAGCCATGGAGATTGGATGCTCTGCAAAGATCCTGTAATTTACACAGATATTAATAACCTGCTTTGGCAGGGGGGTTGGACATAATGATCTCTGGAGGTCCCTTCCAACCCCTACAATTCTGTGATTCTGTAATAGTGTTCACTTCTCATGAGTTTAACTTCTGGTTAAGCTCTCAGACCTGTTGCATAAAGAAGATAATTCACCACCAGAAAGGCATTGTGGAGGTGTCTTTTTGCCTTCAACCACTCCCAGAGGAGCTCGGATTTGATTTCTTCTTTCATTTTACTTCAGCAAGAGTGAAAACAAAACAGACCACCATGACCTAGTGGAAATCTCACAGCATCCCATTTCCTAGGCAGGAGTTTCCTTTAGGACTGGATTAGGCTAAATTAGATTATGCTCCACAGACAATAGAGTCCGCAAGCTGTGGAAAAAAGATGTCAGGGCAAATCTCTTCTCAGACCCACCAACATTATTCCGGAGCAACCCTGTGAAATGAGTTCCCTGAAACAGTGTTCCTTTTGTGGATAGGCATTGGTGTAGCAGATCATCAGCAGAATGTGTATATTTAATTGAAATAAACCTTTGACCACACACCTACATCTATATCAAGTGAAAATGAAGTGAAAGTTGTATACCAATTGGCATCTACGCTCTGTTGAACGGCCAAAGAGCAAAGCTGCAGGGCAAATGAACATTTTGAGCAAAAAACTAGATGCAGCCATCCCTCACCAAGATTCTCCCCAGCCTTTCAAGTCTCAGCACTCCTCAGAGAGCTCAACATTTTGGATGAAAGTAAATTAAGCTCTCACCAGATTGGAGCTGGCATTATAATGCATGAATTTGCAGTTGCAACCCAGCAGGAGTAATGAAGAAGCATTTCCAAAACCCTACTGTAAAGGGCTCTGTAGAGTTTGGTGAGCTGCAGCATCTCAAAACACCCATTAGTAGAGAGTTTCCATGTCCATGCATACGCATGTGCCGTGAGCACTAAATCTTCTTTCTGAGGCTTCTTAGATAATTACAGAAAGCATGAAGCTTTGTAGACCTTCCTGAATTCAAGCTTCTTTCTTGTTTTTTTTTTTCCCCCTTCCTTAAAGCCTAGCTGTGGTTTTAATAATTTATTGTTTCATGTTAAGATACTCATGAAGTATCTAGGCTGGTTTTTATGACTTAAGCCATTTATACACGTTCCTCCACTTTAAATCTTTCTCTCCCTAACAAATGACACTCCTGAGCAGGCCTGGGCTACCAGATTAAGCAGTTTAAAACCATGGTCTTTAGCAGTGCCTTGAGTAGAAAATCCCACTTGATTTAAACACTTTCAGTTGCCTAGTCATAACTGTTAGTATAAGAGTAGTTACTTTAGACTAACTCCTTAAAACAAGATGCCCTTATTAAGGCATTTGGAAGTCAGTATCGTCTTTTCTGTTCTCTTCCAGGTTTTGCACAGCTGAATCTTGACCTACATTACGTCACCAAGCATTGAATTTGATGTAAGCCAGGGTGAAATCTGGCTTATTGCCTATATTATAAACAAGGAAGGTCTGAGAGCATTTTTCTCCTTCCAACATGGGATGATGTCACTGTATTGTGGACGTATTGCTCATATCAGAGGCTTTTGCGAAGAAACTTCAAGTCCAAGAAACTACAAGGCAAAATCTGTGGTCATCAAAACTCTTCAGCTGGGCAGTGCCAGCAAGGTACACAAGTAAAATGGTGAGGTAACTATCACTATCACCATCACAGTGAAAACAATATTCAGTGGAAAATTGTGCAAGAATCCTCTTGCATTTTTTTATTACTTAAAAAATAAAAATAAAAAAAATAAAAAAAAATCAAGGCAACAAATATTTTGCAGTGCTATCTATCCCATACCAAATGAGATTCACACACAATATATTTTTATTAGCAGATACTGAATTTTAGTTGCCTCTGGAATTATGATGAGATGCCTAACACTTTGGTAGCAAAACAAATGAGGAGGGGAAATGGCTCAAGCAATGTGGCAAAGTCTTTTTCACTTCTTTATTTCAGATGGAAAGAGGTAAATAGACCATAGAGGAGACACAGACATGTTTCTGCAAACCCAGAAGACACGCACCTGAAACTCTACAGATTCAAAAGCACAATGAGTAGCAGGTTTTCAGAGGCTTCCAGTAAAACATTTTCACAGTTACTGTTCAGAAGTTTGGATCAAGCTAACAAAGTCAGAGTCAAGGGTGCTTAGCAGTGTGTGCAGCATGGGCGAGTTACATTCTTCTGTTCAGAGACTGTTCAAGCAAACAGTGGCAAACACGAGGAGACATGACATCAATGCCCATATAAAGGATTTAGCTCACCTACAGGCTTATAGCTCCATACATAGGTAGAGGCATGTGGGGAAAGGGAGGCAAACTCAAGATCGACAATCTTCTGATCTTCTGGAGGTAGTCAGCACAGTGCTCTTAAAGAAGGAGAACAATAAAAATGTATGTCCTAATCCTACACAGTTGTACTTCTAGTTGTTTTTCCAAGGGAGGCTGTCCTGGTGATCTCTGCTTTACCTTGATTATTGCAGATTGTGATCATGTGGGCTGTTTCCAACCACTAGTGTAACATTGGGCAGAGGCAAAGGGACCACATTCAAGGAGCAACATAAAGGCTGCTACCAGTCCAGTGCCTCCTCTCCAGGATGGTTTTGAACCTTCTGAGGTTCTTTAAGCAGCCCTACCACAGGACTTTCTCCCAGTTTGGACATTTCCACCATGAGAGTACTCTATGGATTAATAGAAAATACTGCACTTTGGCAAAGAAACAGTGACACTTTTTCCATCCCTGTTTACTCTGAAACATGTGCTCTGGCAAGTACATACTCTTTATTTCTGTGAAATCCAGAAGATAAATGAGTATGTCTAATACTGAACAGAGTTTAGAAATATGGTCCAGTCTACCCTCTGATGCAAGAGTGAACCATTTTTAAATCTTGGCTAGAGAAGCTATATTATCAAATACACATACACAAAGGTCATTAGAGTTCAGTTTGATTTTTTGTCTCCTTCTCAGCAGTTATTTTATGTTGGTGCTTGAAAAAATTTATTGCTTTATGCTCAAATTATATTTACATTTGAGCATAGAATTTCAGCGCAGTCCAGCCATCAACAGTTTTTCAAAACACTTATTTCTTGGAAAATCTCCACACACTTTCCGTTGTGATCAAGGGACACTTATCTTAAACCACTTAGGAGCTGACGTGACTGACGGTACAGTAGGTCACTCTGACCACATAAAGAATAGTTAGCCAGGAAGAACAAAGGGGAGGATAATGACTCTGTCTTCACGACTTCTGACACACCGACCCCAAAAACTGTGACTATATAATATGTCCTGCAGCATATTTACATTCCTGAAAATATAGACAGTTTAAGATATATTTCAAGCAATTTGTTGGAATTAGTAGAAAGAAAATCTTTTAGAGGGTCTACTGTGATAATTCCTATTCATTTTATCTTCCTTTTTCTTTTTTTCTTTTTTTTTTTTTCTTTTTATTTCAGAATTGTGGATGTTGACATTGAGACAGAAACAAGACTTTATTGGGACTGCCAGTGGTTCAAAGATGAAAAGGCCTCGAGAGGCTTTTTGTTATCAAATTCCACTTACCCTCCCTGTTGTAACTTTCATCACAGCAGAAGGGATGGTGCCAAAATCTGACTTCACTTCAGAAAGTGCCAGGATACACCACTGGAGTTGCAACAGAAGAAAGACAGTTGGAAGGAGACAAAAATTCAGGTTACGACCTGAGAGAAGGGGAAAAGGCGGGAGGAGGAAGAAAATGGTTTTGTGTTTCTTCCCAAACCTTCTCCAAAGTTGCTAGGCAGGTGAGCTCAGCCTAGCTCACTCGCTCCACTTTTTCTAACAATCCTGTTTGGAGAAGTTCTTTTTGGAGCAAAGGATCATTCGTTGCATTTGTTTGACAAGTGTGTAGAGCAGTGAGGATCCTCAAATCCCTATTTGTCTGTAGCCACAATAATAGAATCATAGAATGGCCTGGGTTGAAAACGACCACAATGATCATCAAGTTTCAATCCCCCTGCTACGTACAGGGTTGCCACCCACCAGACCAGGCTGCCCAGAGCCACATCCAGCCTGTCCTTGAATGCCTCCAGGGATGGGGTATCCACAACCTCCTTGAGCAACCTAATAATAAGACTAATAATATCTGCATGACCATCATATAAGCCAACATATTCAGGAGGGACAAGAAGGCTTTGTTACCTCCTTCATTCTTGGGTAGTGAGAGCAGACCTTTCAGAATATCTGTTTTTTCAAGTGTAGATGCTCACCATTATCTCAAAAATCAGCTGACTCTTTCTGATCTCCACTTAGGTTTTGCCCAAAAGGAGCATCCCAGCTTACTAATCATTTCAGGAAATTGTACCTTATTGTGTTGATTCATCATTTTTCCCTGATTGTGCAATGGAAATAAGACTGCTTACTCCATCGTGATTTCTCAAAAATACTTTCAGTGACTCCAGAAAAAGCCATTTGTGTACAAAGCATTATTAATATTGTGAAACAATGAAAAATCAACATGTGCCAAATGTTACCCCATAAACATCTGTCCGTGGGCTCCTTTATACTTGATAGGTCTCTCAAAGGCAAGGTGAATTCAGAGGGAGTCATTATAGAATAACACATAGATAAAGGCTCATTTTTGAGTACATAGAGCCACTTTAGATTAGTCCAGCAGAAAATACTGTTAACCAGAAATAATACGTAGAGTTACTCAGAGACAGATGTCTCTGGAACCTTCAACGTTATTCAGAATAACTTTTTGTCCACCAGAAGTCCGTGTTTAATGTGAGACACTACAAAATAGAAGATTGCAGGATGCTCTGCACCGAAGTCATCAGTCCAGTAGTGAGCACTGCACTATTCCATTTCACTGAAAATACCTTATTTTACTCTACTGAAAAACTACAAGCAATTTTGTTAAAAGATTATTTGCTTCTGTTTGAATTTGTTAATAGAGATAGAACCAACATGCATCTTGCCTTGTGTCCTCCTTCAGAGGAGACAGCAGAAGAAGCCTCAATCAAATGAGCATACAACTTCCTGTAGTGTATGCCTGAAAGTCTTGCTGGCCTTAGCTCAGGGACCTTCTGATACCTTTGGGTTGTATTTATGCTTACATTTATTATCTCTTGAAGGAATTTTCCTTCGCAGCTTTGTCTAAACATATTTTCATAAATTTATATTTTTCACATAACACCCTGTGGAGGTGAATTCCACAATTAGGCCAATTGTGGTGGGAAAAACTACCAGATTTGTTGTGCTTTACAACATCTCCATGATCATTTCATTTCATAGAATCATTAAGGTTGGAAAAGACCTTTAAAATCATCAAGACCAACTACCAGCCTGTGTCCACTAACCTCAGTGCCACATCTCCATGTTTCTTGAACACTTTCATGGATGGTGACTCCACCACTTCTCTGGACAGCCTGTTCCAATGCATTAACACCTTTCTGAGAACAAATTTTTCCTCATATCCAACCCAATCCAACATCTAATTTCCAATATCCAGCTTGCTGGAAATCTGTTCTGATGCGGACCTACCAGAAATTGCTGGGTTCTACTACGCTTCAAAGCAAGATCTTACCTGCCAGCAGTATTTTTCCCACTGACTGCATGGAATTAGCTGTACAATTTGTGAAGGAATATAAATCATATTTAAGGCATATTTGGTGCTCAAAGTGGGTTCTTATGCCACGCTTCCTTGCTCCCTGCTGCAAGATTTACATGCTACTTCATATTTCATTACCTGACAGACCAGGCTTTTTTAAGGCATCAACCAGAGATAGACAAAAATCTTTTGTTTGTCACTTATCTTCTTTGCTCTTGCTCTCTCTCCACCCCTCTCTCTTGCTGGAGATAAGTTCACAGCTAATCATGAGAGATGTCAGATAAACTTACTGTGAATTGAAATCCTGAAAGGCTAAAAGGAGCTCTGTTGTTCCTTTCTCAAGCAGGTATTGTATTTATACAGCCAAGCGAACAGGCGATGTGAAAAAGATAATTCCCTCAAAAATTTGGCCCATAAACTCTCTAAAGAAAGATAGATTATTTATTTTTTCCCCCCCCTCTTGATGAACAGCCAGCAAAATGCCCCTGGTGCAGTGAGCCCATTATGATCTGCCTCCCTGGATTTGCAAACATTCAAATTTGGGTCTGCATAGTTCATCTTAAATACAAGCCCTGCTTTAACTCTGATGGAGTAACACACTTTGGGAGTGAAATCAATTTTGTATATGGTATATTGAATATATACATTTTGTATAATGACCAGGCTGCTGTTAGGGCACAAACAGTAAAGGGGACATTGCTAATGTGTCACTAATCAATCTTTCTCTAAACAGCGACTCTCCATTGAAACTGAAGAGATTTCATATCGCTGTTTGGAGTAAAACAATAATCTTTAGTTAGCTAGTAATATGTGTGCATTTCCTCCTTTGAGCAGGGAGGAACTATTTAAACAGAAGACAGCAGGGTGAAGGACAGCCCTGCCCTATGGCAATCTCACCATATCAGAAACAGCACAGAGCAAAGTGTGGAAAAGTAGAAACGTGGGGGGGGGAAAGCAAAACTCACACCAGATTTGCATTTGCCCTGACCTGGCATTTGCTCCAGCTTTGATGCAGAAAATGGTAGAATCATCTGATTTGGAAGGGACCCCTAAAGGTCATCAAATCACCAAAACTGCACTGCTACAGTGTCTAGCTCCACAGTTTTGCATGTTACCTTGTCATTTCTTTCAGCCCTTGTCTGCCTTTCAGCAGCCACTTATTTTGCAGTGTCAAACTCCTGGAAGCCTTACTAGTTCAAAGCAAGTGGATGCCAAGTCTCTATTCAGCTGCAGACAAGGATTCAGACACATATTGATTTTAAATTGCCCTTATCTCAGTACTTCTCCAAGTGTTGGATAAAGCTGCAGGCTGTTCTCTGATGGTAGATGGAGATACCACCTGGCCAAAAACCACCCCCAGACTGCATTGCAAGATCAAAGTGAACAGCAGGACTGAAAACATAAATATGATCATATTAAGGAATGTGAGGAAAGACTGCTGAGATCAGATCTCTGCCTGCAGTGAGTATGAAGCCTCAGACGTAAGGTTTTTCAGTCAGGTACCGATTAGCTTCATGAGCAGGGACTGCATGGGCTGAACATGGTCTCCTCATTCAGAGCTGCCCATGATGCTCTGGAAGCATCAGTTTCAATTCCTATGAGCCACCAGAGGTAACCACCACTTAGGGGTGTTATTACACCATGGCACTTTATTTAGGATGTCACTGCAGCTCAGCAAGAGAGCAGGATATAAATGGGATCTCTGTTTTTGATCTCTATGGAAAATCCCCTGTGACTGTGACTGACTTTCCCTGGACGACATAGTGTGATGGACAGATATTGCAGTAGGATTGGAATATAGCCAGATACCGGTCGCTTGCAAATTATCTTCAGCAGCTGATTAAGATGTGCAGAGCATCTGCCCCTCCCATTGAAGCCCATGTGCATAAAAGGCTCTGGGCAGCCCCTTGGGAGCCCACCCTCCCCCCTCCCCCTCCCCCCTCCCCCCTCCCCCCCCCCCTCCCCCCTTCCTCTCCAGGTGTAAATCTCAACTGATTAACCCTGGTCCAAATTTGCCTTCAGATTTGAAGCACTGATTGGTTTCTCATCAAGCATTACTCATTGAAAAAGTCCCTTGTCATTCTGACCACACTCGAGACGTACAACTAGCACACAGCAAGGGATCCTATTTATAAGATGTTGTGTCATATGGCTAATTTTAAAGTGGCATTTGTCAGCGAAAGCAGTAATTTTTTCAACATGCTCACACAGGGCTCCTGAGCAAATAGCCCCGAAAATTACAGGCTTATAAACCTCACTTTAACTCAAGCAACTTGACAATGTTCACAGCCGGCCCCGAATAGTTCTGCTATTTAAACACAACGAGCAGTTCATTATTGCTTGTGTTTTCCTGCTAAGCTTTCACTCTTTTGTCAGCCCACTCCAAGCCCGGGATTGAGACATTCACAAACCTGCCAGGTCACTCCTGCTTATCTTTCCCATGACACCCCGTCTCCTGACGCGTCCAGGGCCATGCCCGTGCATCCCCACACAATGCCATTCTTCTGGCTGAGCGGAGGCATTTCCCCCGTACCTCCGTCCGGGGCCTGCACAGACAGCGTGACAGATGTGGGCTGCCTTTCCCAAGCAGAAAGGCGATGGAGGCTATGGGCTGAATGCTAAATGCACCCTACAGCAAATATAAAAACAGACCAAACATGCTTATGGAGATTTATACCAACGCTTGCTCTCTCCGGCTGGTCAAAGGTTCAGACGCTCATAATAGTTTCCCAAGGCACGTTGACTGTGACAGATTTTAAAGAAGAGACTCCTGAGGGAGTTCAAGGCGTAAATTGAATTACAGTATGCTTGGCCTGTGGTTGCTAGGGAGATCTCAGAGCCAGAGAGAGAGTTCCTGGTGATTTTTCACTGTTGTTTGAAGGCTGTGAAATTAAGGCTTTGTGCGGCACTCACCAAGACAAGGCTGTGGTTGGCGTTCACCATTGACGTCAAGCCGGATTGGCCCAGAGGGGGCAAATTTTTATGAAACAGATATGACAAAGCAGCATTTTGATCAAGTCATCGCCCTCTTTTAAAATTGCCACGCTTGATTTTCTTTGCCCTGAAGTGATGGACGTTCCTATTTAACCACTTTCAGAGGCCTGAACCTCAGCCTGGGAGCCCCAGCTTTGGGAATAGTGTGGAGTGGGACAAGAGCCTCGCAGCTAATCCCTTTACCGCCGGCATGGGTGGAAGCAAATTCCCAGCACTGAATCCACCAGACTCTAAGAGAATTCAAGTCAGACGCTGTGCTTTGCGGCCAGAGCCTGATTTCAGCTCATTACATGGACTTCTGCAGGTCTTGGGAGGGGTGGATTTCAGCTCTTTGGGGCAGAGGGGAGTTCTCAAAGACAACAGGGATTTTTTCCTCCAGGGAAACAAGTGCTCTAGTGATGGGAAATGGATCTTTTGAGAGAACAACTTGCAACTCCTCTCTCCCAATTGTACACAGCCAACTGTACATAATCTGTTCTTAGATAAGCTTTCATCAAGCTATGCTGTAACTTCTGTCTGTTGACAACAGCATTATCAAGGACCAGCTTCAGCCAGAGGCAATCCAGGCAGTGTCCAGATGTGGCCCAGGGCAGACTGACTCACACTTTCCTTCCCCCAGTAGTATGCTGCTGAAAAAGTCTCTAGTGTTCACGAGGTACACTATTGGATCTTGGTAGAATCATATAACCACCAAGGCTAAAAAAGACCACTCAAGTCATCCAGTACAACCATACACCTATCACCAAAATTTCTCACAAAACCATATCCTTCAGTACAGCATCTACACATTTCTTGAACAGCTCCAGGGACGGTGTCTACACTACCTTCATGAGCAGCCCATTCCAGTGCCTGACTACTCTTCTGGAGAAGTTTTTCCTAACATTCAACCTGAATCACCCCTGGTGCAACTTGAGGCCATTCCCTCTAGTTTTATCACTAGTTGCATTGGAGAAGAGGCCAACCCCAATCTCACCACAACCTCCCTTTGGGTAGTTCTAGAGAGTGATAAGCCTCCTTTTCTTCAATCCCAGTTCCCTCAGCCTCTTCTCATAAGACTTGTGCTCCAGATCCCTCACCATCTTTGTTGCCCTTCTCTGAACACACTTTAGGGCCTCAATGTCTTTCTTGTCGTGAGAGGCCCAAAACTGAACACAATACTCGAGTTATGGCCTCACCAGAGCTGAGTAAAGGGGGACAATTACTTACCTGCTTCTGCTGGCAACACTATTTCTCATACAAGCCAGAATGCCATTGGATTTCTTGGCCATCTGGGCACACTGAGCATCAGCCAACACTGCCAGGTTTGTTTCTTCTACACTGCCTTCCAGCCGCTCTACCCCAAGCCTGTAGTATTGGCTGGGATTGTTGTGGCCAAAGTGCAGGACCTGGCATTTGGTCATGTTGAACCTCATCCCGTTGGCCTCAGTCCAGCAACCCAGCCTGTCCAGCTCCCTCTGTAGGGCCTTCCTACCCCCAGGCAGATCGACACTTCCACCCAACTTGGTGTCATCTGCAAACTTACTGAGGTTACACTCAATGCCCTCATCCAGGTCATCAATAAAGACATCAAACAGAACAGGCTCCAGCACTGATGAACACCTGAGGAACACCACTCATGACTGGTCACCAGCTGGATTTAATTCCATTCACTACCATTCTCTGGGCCCAGCCACCCAGCCAGTTATTTATCCAGCAAAGAGTGTTCCTGTCCAAGACACGGGCTTCCAGCTTCTCCACAAGAATACTGTGGGAGACAGTGTCAAAATCTTTGCTGAAGCCTAAGTAGACTATGTCAACAGCCTTTCCCTCATCCACCAAGTGGGTCACTCAATAGAACAACGAGACAAATACATTTCTGCATTCTTGGGAAGGGAACAGTATCTCAGTGCTGCAGAAAAGTCAGGGACTGAAGAAATAAAACTACACAGAGGAAATGGTGCTCTCCTAGGATTCTTGAGAGATAGGTTCATCTACTAGCTCTGCCACAGGTTTTCTACATGAACTCAAGCACAAACTGTACGTGCAGTGGTGAATAACAGAGGGCTGTGGGGCAAATGCAGACCATTGACAACCAATCAATCACATGGCTTTGTGGTTTGCATGCTCCCTCTTTTATTTCTGGAGACACTTACCTCCCTGATCCATGCTGGAAAGACAGCACTGCATGGAACTACAGTGGCACAATGTCTGGAATCCACACTCCTCCAAGAACACTTTGTTCCCTTAAAATACACCCTTACGTCACGCCCAAGGGCTTGGATTTCTCTATCTCAGTATCACACCAGGGTAAAGAGTTCTAAAGTATGGCTGTAGTCCACCAATGTAGATGGAAACCTGTCTACCCAGACTGGCCTCAGAGGTAGTGACCATTACTCACAGATTTATTTTTTTGGCACTGTGAGCAAAGGCACACACTGAAAACATGGTTTCTAAAGCAGCTGTAAATATGGCTCTTCTTCCTGATTTCTGGCTATACGAGTACTTCAATTAGAGATGGTCAAGTTATGGTTGGCACACAGCAACCCGTGCACCTGAGAAGTCTGTTCTATGTTTTGTCACTCTTAAGCAGTGGAGATGTATCCTCCTTCTACCATTTTTCTGCCTTTCAGAAAAAAAAAAATATATATATATATATATATTTAATATATGTATTTATTTATTTAAATACTCTCGGACAGGAAATATTGTTTGGGTTCAGATTCCTGTAGTTCATTTGTCCACATCACAATGACACTTCTTCAGAGAGGTCATTCTTCCCACTTGCAATTTTCATATTATGCCAATTTTGCATAGGGAATTTTTGACTGGAGCTTTTGAGAGTAAGGAGAAATGGATGATCATATTTGCAAAGCAGGTGATAAAAGCAAGGCAGAACTAAACAATGAGCATGGGGCCTAAGTCCTAGAGTCATCCCCAGTTCCTACATCTCAACAGGTTAAGCTTTCTCATTTCTACATGCAAAGTTGAAAGCTGCCAAAACAAGGATGCAAAGATCCTACTCTTTTGACAATCTCCCAAGGAGGCAAAGAGAAGAAAACATAAAATTGGGATAAAAGAAACTTACAGAGTGGAACTGATAAAGCTTTGACTAAAGTATTGCTGTTGATGTCCCACAGATTTCAGCCTTACCCTTTCCCTTCACAGCCAACTTTCATGTCTCCTGACATACCTGGGCTGCTTCTGGTGCTAATCCCTTTTCAGCAAAGTAATACCAAAAGCCTTTTTCTCAGAGAGATGGCACCTAAATAATTGGAAAAGGTCCCTGCCTGAGATTAAGGTAGATGCGACCCAGAGTAGCACCTGGAGTGGCCAGGTGGAGCCAATTTCCAGGATTATTATCCTCATGGGTATCAGATAAGTTACAATTTTGGATGACTTAAGCTAGCTCTTGCCTTGACTCAAGCAAGCACCAGTTAGCGTAATAGATAGCAGCTACAGATGGTGGGAAGAGTCTTGCAATGCAAATAAAAGAAGATTAAAGTAAACAAATTCAATAAACCCCTGATAGAAAATTTATTACTTATATTACTTATTTCTCCCATTTCTCAATTTTCCTTTGTCCTCTGATCCCAACCACAAGGGATTGATGCAGCCCCTCAGCTGCAAGCTCTTTGGTATGTCTTTTGGCATTTGAGGCCCATCTGGACTTGTCTTCATTTTATAAAATACTGGGAAGACTTTGCAAACACAAAAACCCTCCCAGAATGATCCCTCTATTTCTTGTGCTGGCCTATTGTGCACAAAAATGTCATCTCTGTTTGTTGAGAGGAGCAAAGTGAGTAAAATACAGATGAAGAGAGCTTGCTTTCACTCCAGCACTGTTTGCTTTGCTTTGAAACATTATGCAATGCAGATTAATGTTTGAGCACAAGAGAGTTCAGATGAGGTCCTGAGATTATGCATTCTAAAAAAAAAAAAAAAAAAAAAAAAAAAAAAAGAAAGAATCTTGTATGAAAAGAAGAAAGCCCTGAAAAAAGCAAAAAGCAATCGACACTTTGAGAAGTTGAACCTGCTGCAAAAGGAAGGAAGCTTAGTGGAAATAAAGGAAGCAGATAGAACTATACCAGGGATAAAAACACACAGCATCAGCAAGACACAGGGAAGCTGCCTGGTGCAAGCACCTGGGGAAGAACTGAGTTCAGATTTCATGTAGGACTTGGTTTGCCAGCATACACAGTTCAGCTCTGTTCCTCAGTGTAAAGAAATGCATCTAGGTAGATGTATCAATTAAAAGTTCTTAGCCATAAGTTCAGGCTCTGCTGCAGAGTTCAACATGCACCCACCTTGCTCCTACTACATGGAACCAAGCTCTGCTCTCGACCTTCCCATGGTACAGGTGTTGGCAGGCAGGAGGAATCATGTTACACACTGCTGGGAATGGCTCCTGGTGGAGTTTCTCAGTGCTGTGACACAGGTCTCTCCCTCTTTCATTAATTTCTCATCTACCCCTTCCTCCCCCTAGTACACCTCTGGATGGGGAAACATCTGCAAATAAAGAAGGGATTTTCTCTTGTCTCTTAGAAGACAGCTCCTCATTCATTTTCTCATTTGCTTGTTATTGTTGTTGTTAAATGAGACAGATGCCACACATTTATGTTTTCTGATCCAGAGCATGCTGGGGACAGTGAAATGACTTCCATTCATTCCTGCACACACTAGACAACTGGTAATACCTACAAACTCCAGCCTCTTATACACACCTTAATTTACTATTTCTTTTTCCAAACATCCCAACTGTTCTGTGCAAAATAATATAATTTATATTATATATATAGAATAATATATAACACACCAGGGTTTTTCTATGTTCCCTTCGGGAATCTTTATCTAAAATTTAAAAGCTATTATTAACTAATGCTTTCACTTTATTATATGCTTGAAAATAATGAAGTCTAATAAAATCGATTTCCAAAGCCATTCGGTTTTAAATGTAATAAATCAAACTGTAGAGAGATGCTGTGAGTGCATGGCTATGCACACCAAATGCAACTGAAGTTCATACTGTGATGTTTTACACTTTTATAAACTGTGGTTTTATATTTTCTAAATGCCAACTTGATTAATTGGTCCCCTAACTGAACATTCAGCTGCTACTGTGATGAAATGTTTTGTGGGTTGACTGGGCGATGGATTATTATAAAGAGCTGAGTAATTAACTCTATTGGGAGCCTTATATCAGGCGCTGGGGTTCAATCTAAGCCACGATGACTTGGTGCTAGAAATGAACCAAATGCCAGGGGGTGAATTCATATCTGGTGTAATCCATTGTGCAGCCCAGTGGAGTTACTGCAGGAAGGGGTTTCGTTTGTGCCTTATGTTTTCACTTGCACAGTGCAAAGGTTAAGGCTGTCAGGCCAGGCTGTTTGAAAGCTTAACGATTAAGTATTATCACTGTTTGCAGAGTCATTCTTCAAATGTTTTCAACATAAAACAGTTTATTAAATGGCTGGCAGGCTTTCACTAAGAAAAGCCAAGATTTGATTTCTCCCCTTCCTTGCTGTTATTTTAATACTTAGCACCTCTGCAAGCAGGGGGAGAGAAAGAGAAGAAAATCCCCCAAAATAAATAAAGTTCCATGCTGCAAAACTCAGCTACTCGAAACTCCAAGAGGGACCCAGAGTTTTATGCTGGGAAGGGCTGTGGGGACCAGGGTCCACCAGATCCCACACATCATGCCCCCTCTCTGTACTCTGTCTGGTGACCACCCAGGAGCTCTCTGCTGGGGCATTTATCCTTTGCATTACATTTGTTTGGGCTTCCTGGATTGTTTTTGGAAGGAACTCCATCCATAGGGACCTGAACAGACTCGAAAAGTGGACCTAATGAGGTTCAGTGAGGCCAAGTGAAAGGTATTGCTCTTGGGCTGGGACAGTCCCGGATGTGTGCGCAGACTCATTGAAAGCAGCACTGCAGAGAAGGACTTGGGTGTTCTGATGGACAAAAAGCTGGACATGAGCCAGCAATGTGTTCTTGCAGTCCAGAAAGCCAACTGTACCCTGGGCTGTATCAACAGAGGGGTGGCCAGCAGGGCAGGGAGGGGAATGTACCCCTCTACTCTACTCTTGTGAGGTCACATCTGGAGTACTGTGTCCAGGACTTTCCTGGGCAGCCCGTTCCATGGCCACCACCCTCTGGTGCAGATCCTTTCTGAGTCTGAGATGCAACTATTTCTTTTTTCTTAAAAAATAACAAACACACACACACACACACACAAAAAACAAAAAACAAAAAACAAACCTTTGGAAATTAGAGAAAAAGCTGTAAAAACTGGAGAAATGCAATATCGAACAACATACACTTCCAGATTCGTTGGGTAGTTTTCTCTTTTGTATGCAGAACTGTACAGCATTTGGGCAAGGCTTGGAGAGTATTTTCTTTGAACATGGATAACTCTTTAAATTAACAAACTCAAAAAACTTTACATGACAGCATGCTGCAGGAGATAAAACAATTTTATAGTAGTTAAATTGAATAAAATTACTCTAGGCTAGCTTCCTATTTCTTATCATGAAATAGAAGTGAAACACTGGACACTACAAGAAGAGATCCTTGCTATGCTTATCGAGAACACAGAATTGAGCCCATTTTACTAACTTTGTTGGGTCTGTCTAAGACAGATTAAAGGAAACAGTGATTTCTCATGCAACTGCCTATGCTTGTTAAAAAGGAGAGACACTTCATCTTTTCTCAGAAGTATACATCACTAGGAAAATATCCTGTTCCTGCATTGGAATAAATTACTATGCAGCAAGCATATGTTACAGATAATGTGCTGGAAAAGAAGAAAGCATCTACTGCCTTTCATGGCTAACGTGTGAGAGTGGATAAGGGGCATGAGTTAGCTTCAGAGTCATCTTTTCTCTTAGGTTCTGAAAGCATAGATATAAGTATTGGGTTTACAAAAGAGAGAAAATGAATTTATAAATCCACCAATGCTTGAGCTGAAAGAAATAACAAAGAAAGCAGGATATTTGATTACTTGCTTAGTCTGCACTATGATAGCTACAGTGTGTTTAGAATGCCCAGTCCTATCAAAATCAATTCCCTAGTCAAAATCAATTCACATACTCTGCTCTAGGTAAGGAATAAGCTTGAGAGCCCATGGACTGTTTCCAAATGTACATGAGCAAATTTATGTGAAGTTCCAGCCTGCAGATCTGAGTGGCTTAATCTGTTGGAACTGCAGCCACATTCTCTTGAAAATGACAGTGATGGAGCAGGTTGATGGAGCAGGTTGACAGGGCAGGGTCTCACATCACTGCTGCATGCAAATGAAGACAAAGCACACAGGAGAGCCTACATACATGGCCCTAAGAGCTGCTGGGCTCTCCATGGGGAGGCATCCGCAGGGATGATGCAAATCATAATTCAATCTGAGTTACCATTGGTAATGCTGCGGGGCAAGAAAAACCTTTTTTTTCACCATGCAGGCTGAGTAAGAAGGAGCACAAGGCAACTCCTTTCCCTTACTGCTTTAAGTGGCCATCAGAATCTTGTTATCTAAGGAACGTCCAACCACTGTCTAGTGGAAACTACCTCTCAGACAGCCCCAGGCACATGAAAATTTACAGTGCAACTTCCAAATATGCAGATATGAAAATATGCACAGTATGCAAATATGAAATAAGCATTAATATGTATATCTAGAAATTATTGTGAGCAGCATGCACGGATGTTTGACATAAATCTGTAGGTTGATAATATTATTTCATGTCAAAATAGCATCATTCGGAACTAGAACAGAGTCAGATTCTCATCACAATAGGAGAGCTTAATTTTGGAGTAACTCTTGTGAAACTGAGGGCTTTTCTCATATTTATACTGGTATAGTCAAGAAGCCTGTAATCAGAGTCTGACCTACCCATAGCATGGGGGAGTTAAAATAAGATGCAAATCTCATCTTGTTTCACTACTGTGCAGATGCTAATATCATGTATTGCGTTATGCAAAGCAAAAGTGCTCAGACATTGTCCTGCCTTATCAGATCTGCATCACAATGTGAGATTTATGAGCAAAATATGAAGTCCTGTGATTTATGACACTTTCTCTCCTCAGGTTTGTTGCCTTCCTTCAGGGATCATATCTGTGTTCATAAGCACTTTCTAAGATTTCTATGCACACCTTAACAAAATGCCCTTTCATGAGGCCAAGTACATCGCATCAAGAAAGCAACTGTATTTCTTTCATACCAGTTTAAGCTCAGTCAGCTATATGAGGTGCAGTAGCTGGCCTCTGGAAAATAGCCCTCTGTATATCTGAGTGATACAGAAATGATCTTTTAATTTAGAAATGCCTGTGTCTTTGTTGCTGGCCATAGGTCTCTGTGACAAGCATACAAGGACCCTCTGTTTGTGTCACCATGTTACATTCAAGGCTCTGAACTCTTACACAGATGCATTTCTAGAAAAGTAACTGCCTTTTACTTTTATTTCACTCATGAAGTGGCATTTTGCTCTAAATGCATTCAGAGTATGTCCAGACAAAAGATTTCGAGAAATTATCTTCTCCCACCATATCTTCTGTTTCCTCTTGCAACCCTAGGTGGATCTAGAAATTAATCAGCATCAGAAGGAGTGCTGCACATCACTTGAATTTCCTTGGACAGAAGTTACACAGCTGGCAGAGGGAAGAGCCTCAATCCTATTTTCACTCACCATTGCATGTAAGCAGGATTTTATTGGCATGTATGCTGCTGCTCAGGACTTGTTGCAGCAAGGCATCCAGGATGTTAGCACCATGATGCTAACAGCCAGGACTCTGCTACTTTGAAATATTGTGTATTACAAGGGATATGTGTGCCATATCTGAAGATGGAGAAGTCTCAGAAAAAAAAAGACGTGCAGCAGAGATAAGGATAAAGAAGGTTTTCCTGTCTCTAAATACTGACACATATTTTCAGTTAGGAAGGAGAGATATAAATGCATTTCTTTTAAAAAATAATCGTTCATCTGGGCACAAACCCAATTTTCCAGTCTCTCAAATTTATAGCATGTCTTATAGGCTGTTTGCATCTTTTTCATTAAAATGCACCATCTTCTGGGGGCCAAATCCGTCACTAATAAAAATAACAATGAGGACAAAAAGTTAATGATGTCCCCATTTTATCTGCAGATTGCATTCCTGTTCCCCATCACTTGTTCATTCTGGATTCTGTCCAGAATAACACTCAGAACCTGATGTGCATCTCAGGAAGAGTCTAAGCTCCTCTGCTGAGAAGAGGAACTCATAAGGAGCCCTTTGAAAGGCTTTAGTCACTTTAATGGCCTTTATTTTCAGATGAAAACCTTAAAAATCTTAAGCTGTTTTTTGAAAGTGATGGAAGTTAGAGACCTTTTGTCAGTCCTCCTGCCTTGAGTGCTTGAACATAACGAAAAGGGCCAGAGGTTCTTCAAGAGAAAATGGTGATGCAGTCATCTGCACTGAAATATTTGGTTTCAGTTTCTGCTTAAAGCACAGTTTCGGGTTCTGAACCCTTATTTCTTGTAGGCACAGAACTGTAGCTCTTAATTATGAGCTGCTTCTGGATAAGAAAGTTATTCTTTCTGGTGGGCTCAAGCATTCCCCCTCTCACTCCCAGTATATGTCTCAGTAGTAGAAATGTGGGGCGCACTCAACCTTCCACATGTTATCATTTTCAGATTCTACAGTTTTAAATATCACAAAAGCAAACATCTCTTCTTTGGAAACAATGACTACAATGCTACTTTCTTTCCTTTAATTTCCTTTTTTTTTTTTTTTAAATTGTAACTTGAGAATCCCAGATAGCATCTCTTCTTAGGCATAAGCAAAGTGCTTATTCTTAGTGATACAATGATTTACATCATAATGTCATGAGGAAAGAGGAAGAGGAGCTGGGCTTTTATGTGGCATTCCTGCCACAAAAGAGGGACAAAGAAAAGCAGGCAGCAGTTCTCTAATAAGTGATCACAACCTGCCCTCATACGGAAAGCTATTCTGTAAGCAGTTGCTTGTGCAGCTGAATGACTGCAGTGCCATGTTCATTGCACAATGTCCAGGTTATGTTTGGTGAAATTTTCCCACTTTACAGCTGTGGCACAAGAAACATCCTCAGGCTGATGTGTGAACCCAGGACTGTCCAGAATGACCTTCTTCTCCCCATTGCCCATAGAGAGAGTCAAGGCACTTAATCTAGATTCACAGTGCATATTGAAGATTATTGAGATGAATCATGTTATGCCTTCTCCTCTAAGAAGAGTTCAATGTTCATCTGCAGCAGAAAGTGAAGTGCAACTTGACATCCTCTTCCTGGGCATCTTGAGTGCCCATCCTCCTCCTCCAAAACAATTGAAGAGTTTGCTGCATGAAGCTAATTTACAGATGAAAAACATCTCCTGTGGCAGCAGAAATGCTTGCAGTAAGACAGAGACCTATAAAGGTAAGATCCAGCTCTGCTGCAGAAATCCCAACCAGGTACAAGTCAGAGCTGTATTGGTTGAAATGTGATTGATAAATAAATAAATAAATAAATAAATAAATATTTTCCTTCTCTGACAGCCAGAAAGCTTTTATTTTGTCCAGAAAGAAAGACAAGAAATTCCCACCATTGTTTCATGCTTTTTTTTTTTTCTTCTTTTTTCTTTTGAAGTCCATTTTTCAAAAAGTAATTTTGAAATGTTCTGGGAAATGCAGGGGGCGGGTACACTAATCTATCATTTTCTTCTGATAGTGTTTAATTAAAAAACACAGCTATTAGTCATCTGCTGCCTTACCACCAGACCTGGCCTGACAACATCTTAACACACTGGTGAAAGAAAAATTGAAGATACTCTTTTTCATTTTATCACAGCTGTGGGGGAGTACAAGTATATAATTTAAGGGAGGGCATTCTCCTGCCAGTTTCTCACGAGGTTAATCCAGTGTATGTGCTGGCTTTTGTTGTTGTTGTTTTATTTTTTTACATAAAGTTGTATTTTCTGCTGTTTCAATGTAGTTGTTAAACAAAACAACAACAAACAAAGCACAGAGCGACTACTGTGGAGGAAAGCTCTTGTGTGACCAGAGCTATCATCAACCAGAGACTTACATAACTTGAGTTTGTGTCCTCCAGAGAGTTAGATTTCTCACCCAAGGGAATGGGAAACTAGGAAAAAAACAAATTTAGTTGTAATAGAGAATATTTCCCATACCCCAGTTTTTGAGGTGACCATCAGCTAGTGAGATTCAAGCTCATCTTGGACCATCTGCTCTTCATATACTTGCTGGCTGGACACACACTTCAGTGGAGAAAGGCCTAAAGTCATAAAACAAGGAAATGAGTGAAAGGAAAGTTAAAGAGGTTTCAATTTACACTCAATGGCCTTTTCTGTAACTTAGCTAAAAACTGAGCTGAAAGATTCAGCATCACATCTAAATCTTGAAGGATGGAAGAGGCATAGATGTTCTGAAGCATTAAACTCATCACAAAGACTAGCCATGGTCATTATCTTGGGTCCAGATCTTAGTTGCAGACTGAGATGGAGATGCAGGATCATTCACTTTCTGGAATGATCTAGATGCAGCTGCATAGGAAAAAATGGGTAAGAAAAACAGACAAATACACTCAGGCTTCAGTAAATTCAGAGAGCATTTAAAATAGAAAGAAAAGGAATGAACATTGTAAAGCAAAACACATTTCTTTGTTGAGTGACTCTCATGCCCCTGAAGCTAGCAATGCCACAGAGAACCTAGACACTCCCTTTCTTCAAATATAAATCAGAAATCACTTGTCATTTTCTTCTATTTCCCTTCTTCCTTATCAAATTAGTCTATATCTGCACAGGAAAGATGCACTCTTAAGTCACATTATACTAAGCAGGGTTAGAGGAACAGCAAAGACACGACATTTGGCAATTCACATTTGAGTGTGAGTCTGGTGTTAGATGATGGCTAGGTGGTTAGGTGAGCTGTGCAACCATATTAAAATTTCAAGTACCTTACCTTGTATTTGCAGCCACTATTTCAATTTACTTTCTTGTCACCCTTTGTCCTCAAAAACTACTGGAAATTCTGGAAAGTCTCAAGGCTAAGTCTCAGATTCTCAAAGACACATTAGATGCCTAATTTGCATTGCATATGAGGGGAGGATGCTTATGATATACCAGACTTAAAAGGCTAATGGTGGAAACAATTGAATCCCTCTTGGTGCCCTCTTTGTAGAAGAGAGTGCTGGGTTTTACCACTTATGTCACCTAGGCCAATATGTGGGTCGAGTTTGAGGCTGCTATAAAAAGAAGCTATGGTTTTACTTTGCTCACATGATTGCCAGATAAACCCCATGTTCAAGAAGCCAAACCGTTCAGTAAATTGTGGCCTCAAGCAAGCGTCCTCTGGAAGACTATCTCTAGCTAAAATGAGAATGTGCAGCTACCTATTATTATTCTTATTATGATTCAAACTTGGGTTCAGGCTATTCACAGCCATTATGGTAATAACTTGTAACCTATCATTATGAACAGATTTCACAGCACGCGCTCCATGGTTTTCAATTCTTTCTCAGCCCACGGTGAAAGATCCTTACAGTGGTAGTGCTCTCATTCTCATCCTTAGATTTCATGAAAAAAAATGTCAAATTCCCTTATTCCCAACACTCTACATAAATGCACTAAGTCTGAAGTTTCCTTACTTTCCTAAACTATCAATGTAGGTTAATGAGCAGTAGAACATGATTCCCTGGTCTTTTCTTCAGCTGACCTGTGTATCTAAGAAAATGTGATCTCTGACCTATGTCCCTCTGGAATCTGAAGCAAGCCCAACCCTTGCTCTTACATTTTCTCAGGTGAGGTTTCCCTGGTGTGTTGTAGGTGAGTAGTATTCAGGCTGCCAGTCTTTTCTCTGACAGGAAAATGCTGATGTTTGTCATTCTCCACTGAAACATCATCTTAAATAAAACTTCAAAGAAGATGGTATCTCAGAGACATTTGTGACCCCACCAACTTTGGCTTTAACTGGTAAGAGGATTCCAAAGTTGCTACAGATAAAGGTCAGTGTACAGTTCAACTACTTTGAGAGCTGCTACAACACAGACTTACAAATATTCTTTCTCCCTCTACTAATACAAAGATAAAATTACAGCAAGAGCCAGCAAAGACTGAAACGCAAGAATTCATAATACTGAATGTAAGCAGGAGAACGTGTGCATTTCTGTGGTTTTCTGCAGCTCATGCCCACCTATATGCTACTGCAGCCACACTGCTATCAGCACTTGGGCCGTGCCACATGAAGCTACCTCAGCTACATTACTGTGGGCTGTAGTCACACCTTTGGCTCCAGTTTAGACACACTTGAAAAGGCTTTTTAAGCCTGAGGCTTTCATGGGCTGTGGCTGGTCCAGCCCACAGTGTAAAGAATGCAGGGCAGCAGTGCAGCCCTCCACCTCAAGCACAGAACAAAAGGGGCATCAACTTGGCTTTGTACCATCTGGAACTCCACGTGCCTACATAGATATGGCACAAATGTTCTGTGTACATGCAGTATGCGAGATTTGCACATGAAGATTACTTTTCCTTTTCTAAAGTCATAATTACATGTCCAACATTTGCAACTCACAATCCTCATTTGCAAGTGTACCAAACCTTCACAGACTTAGCAGAGCATAAAATGAAGGCATAAAATTCTCAGATCTCCTACTAACTGCATGATTTTGTCTACACAGAGTTTTTAGGGGACTTCATATCATTTTAATGAATCCCCTGCTGAACTCCAAGTTATAAATGTGAAAAAGGTGAATTGATGCTCCACACTTACTTCTCATCTTCATTTGTTAAAGCATGTGGTTTGATTTGGTTACAAAAGTAGCTACAATGAGATGTGACCACAGCACCCTGGATAAAAATGTAAGAAAAATCATACAAATGTTTTATTCATGTGGGAATGTTAATTAAGATGCAGCTGTAATTACAGTACCATCATCATCTAGTGGTCTGGAAGCGCAAATGTTCTTCCTGACATATGGAATAATAGAAACCATCTCGGTTCAAATGCTGCTAAACGATACCCAGACAAACACTCAGCTCCACACATCTCCCAGCCCCCGGGGTGCCCTTCCAAAAGGCATCAGTCAATGCCACTCGCACAAACTGTTGAAGACAAAGCTGCATTTTGCATCTTCTGGCTTAAAAAAGATCACACAGCATCCCAGGATTGAAAACAAATAAACACACAGCTAACCTCAAAGTCCTCACTGACACCAGAACAAATGTTGGGAACAGCAAAAGTTAGATGCTAAGGAGGTTTCTTTGTGACCATCTTCACTTGGAGGGTATTAATGGAGACATGGAATGGCATACGTGCTTTCTTGGCTATGTGGAGTGCCCTGGGGCAGGAAACTCTGGCACATGGTGTTTGTCTGAACAGCATAGCTGATATTTGACTGCACCTGGTACAGCTCTCCTCCCTTGACTACACCTTTGTGCAATGCCACAAGCAGGAGCTGTTCGATGTTGTTCTTCTCACATGGTGCCTTTTGATAAACAGTGAGAAAACGAGGAGAGGATGCACTACTTTTTGTCTCTCTCCTGCGTTAAGTTGAGAAAAAAATAGTTTTTACATGAACCTGAAGTGTTTCTGTGAATGCTCTTCTGCTTTCCTGAAGACCTGGCTTAAACAAAAGATGAAATCTAGAAAGCTCTGTGTTATGAAGTATGTAATCTTGTGAAGCCAGGAGTTGGACTCTATGGTACTTGTGGGTCTCTTCCAACTTGGAATATTCAATGATTCTATGTTTCTGTGTATCTAGCTTCAAAATCTCTTAAAAACTTTCCTTTGTTGCAGGTGCTACAAAAATCTCAAGCAATGCCTAACATTTTGGCATTCTAATTTTGTTATCTGTCTTTTTGTCATCTGTTAGTTTTTTTATCTTTACACACCTCTGCCTTTGTCTTACAAAGATAATAAAAGTAGATGTGTAGATAATAAAATTCTGTGTAAAGACCATCCTATTACTCTGTATCGATGACCAAGATTCCAGTCACTTCAATGAAAAATATTCACAGTGTTTCAGGGATGAAGAACCAAGATACTGACTTTGTCCTCCACAAAAGTTAGGAGCCAGGCAGAGAGTTCAGACTTGCACTGAAACAGCTTCCAAGTTCACAGCTCTGGGGCTGGTTGAGACCCATCTGTAAGAAAATCACTCATAGCTCACATAGGCTGGGAAAGCGTATCTTCATTCTGTACACACATCAACATATCTAAATTAGATTCTGTTACAGAATGGAAATAGAAATCAAAATACTAGAAAAATAAGTCTCAAAACAAAATTTCAGCATAGTAGCATACAAATGAAACAAGCAAACAAAAAACCCTTAGATAATATCAAACGGTTGTTTTCGAACTTCTGAAATGTAAAAACCAGCATTTTGTGGTAAATGGCAAGCCCAAATCCATTTTTTGTTCTGAATCACATAAATCTGAACCTGCTATCTGATGTAGAGTTCCCTAAAGAAAAACATATATGCACACAACACTCTAATTTAGTGTGTCCTCTAAAAAATATCAGCTCAGTACTGCCTTGTGGTCAGTGGGGATATTTTGATTAAAGGCATTTCAATCAGCTTGACCTATTGTACAAGGGAAGGACTCCTCTGTGCATCTGCTGCTTCATTAGTATTTGCCAATCACCTGCTGTGCCTGGGGACTTTGTTCTTTGGGTGGACAGGAAAACCCCAATCATTCAGTTGTCACTGCAAATTTCTTGCTTAGTGGTTGTGGTGTTTAATTGTATTAATTTCCTAGTAGTAGAGGGTCAATATTTCATACAAGCAGTTAAATGAAACAATTAGTGTAACATTTGCCAATCATGAGGTGTGTCAATTATTAACACCAATAAAATATTATCTGTTTATCTGTTCTCTAGAAATACTGAACCCACTTCTATAACTGGAGCTTTTAAGTTCAGAGATGCTCCCAAGAGCTGCTTGTTACATTCTTGGTGCTGATGATAGGGAAGTGGCTCTGGTCCTTGGCACAGTGAAAATAAGTAAAATGAAAGTCATCCGAAGCAGGTAAAAATATTACATGACGGTTTCAGGGGACTTCCTGTGCAAAGGCAGAGGGCTTGTCTTGTTTCCCTACACATATAGTCGGTAACTTATGACTAGCGGTGCAAGAAGGAACTGCTGATTACGACTGATTACGACTCTGGCTTTTTGCTTCAGTGGAGGATATAGTCTTTACTTCCACACTTCCAAAACACACTGAATTGTTAGCTTCTTATTTCATTTAGTGCTGCCACCCTTGTCTCCATTCTTTTTTCCTGCTGTTGCCTTGACTAATCCATTGACTCTCCCTCCATTTTGAGGAAATTCTGACTTCTGGTGGAAAGTGTCAAGACTTTCAGGAGACACTTCTCTGAGGTCCTGCTGAACTGTTCATGCAATCATCACAGAATCAGAATCGTAGAATCATAAAATGGCTTGCACACATAATCTTCAGACACGTCCATAGGTGATATGTGAGACTTACTGTTAATATCCCCAGGCTGTTTAAGTACTTACGTCCCCATGGGCACACTGAGTGGGCCTTGTGCACTGTCTCCTGATCATATGCACCAAGCATTTGCTGGCACCGCTCCTGGTATGGGAGAGAACAGGCCAGGGACTGTGTTCAACTGACATGTGGACAAAAGCCACCTTGTTTTTGGAAGAAAAATGGTTTAGTTGCAGAGTCATGATCTGTGCCATGTTACTTTTCTGAAGTTCAGGGAAATGGGAAACAAGGAAACAGGAAGGCCCTGTTTGTTGTATCTGCTGCTACGGATGCAGCCTCAGAACTTGTACCTGGAAAATGCCATCCCAAGAGCAGAGAGAGACACGGAAAATGAGGGCTGTTCTGGAGTAGCAGATTCTGAAGATGTATGAGCGAAGACCCAGAAAGAGAAGAGTAACTCCACATGGACTCTCAGCCCTGGCCTAAATTTTAATCACGTTTGCCATTTTGCAAGTGGACCTGACAGTGATGGCTACAGTGTGATCATATTGTGCTTAAACCTCCTAAAAAAGGAGTATCTCTCAGTCATCACAGGGAATCAGCACTGTTGGCACACACTGGACTGTAGTAGACCTTGGCAAAGACACCTGAGTATGGAGAATCCCTCAAACCTATGCCAAAGAATGGAAATACTCATCACAACCACTTAAAATCAGGCCTTTTAGCACCAGCCTGACATACTCGTCCCCTAAAATAATAAACTTGGTAATTAGCTTGAATCTTAATAAATGTTGAATTTTATTCATTTAGCCTTTGGACTTGCAGATGCTAAAATCCACTTAGCTGTGATGGAGCTTTTCCCAGCAAGCCAAGCATCATGGACTTTTCTCCCTCTAGAGAGATGTGGAACACTCAGGTGTGAGCAACTGGTTTTCGAATAAGACATTCAGATTGGGAAGATTCAGGTGGCAACATGAGGTACAAAGAGCTCCCTCTACTTGCCAACAGCACTATTTCCACTGTTTCTTTGAATTTACAATACATTTATGTTTACCCTGATGATCCTGTTAGAAATGAAGGGGATTTTATTTCTTTTTTATTTTACTAAGTCTATATAATTACGCTAAATGTGATTTTTATTTTTATTTATTTATTTTAAGACAGTCCTGAGCAATATCCAGACCTAGAAAAGTCTGCAGTTTCAGCTGCACCATGTCTGGTATTCAGTTCTCCTCCTTACACCCAAGTGACATGAAGCCTCCATGGCAATCTTCCATTAGGGACACTGCAAGCTTTCATCCAATATAGGAGCTTAGGCTCTGGATGTCTTTAGGGTGGTGCAGTTAAGCCCTTACCATCTAATCCACTCTCACCTGAACAATTGGGAAGGCCTGGACCAGTCTTGTCACAAGTCAGAGCATCCTCAGATTTGTTTCTGTTAGTGCAGACTGCTCAGCAGTGACCTCATTTCGTCACTGAAATGTGGTCCCTTGGTCAGGAAATGTGGGTGCATACTAAAAAGGAAACCACACCCTACATTCATGTGTACATGTACTTGTGTATACATGTATGGCCAAATACATAAGCACTTTGCAGTTTTAGATTGATTTTTACCTGAATTACCTCTACATTGACTACTATAAAAGTCCACTACGGTTCACAATGATATCTTATTGCTGTTCAGAAAGGTGAGTAACTGTAGATATGAGAAATAACAAACAAAAAGTAATGACAACCAAGACCACAGGGAGGAGGACCTGACCTTGGCATCCCTTCCCTGAAAACAAGCAGGGAGTCATCCCGTCTCACTCAGCGCCTACAGTATCTTGTAATGTTGCCACAAAGGAGCTCACCCTCCACACCAGGGCTCCCCTGACTTCATCCCTCCTTCATCCCATCCCTCACATCAGTGCAGCTCCTATAAAAAATGGCACTCCCATTTATCTCTCACACCAGCAGAGCTGATGTCAGACTCCTTCTGGCTATTCCCAGGCTCTTTTTCCAGCACTAATATATTAACAAAAATATTTCTTGCTGCTTTCATTTTCCCACTGTTACTTTCTCCACTGACTTTAATTAAACGCTCTGTGGTTGTAGAATGGGACAAGGAAGGTTTATTTCCCTTTCTGCAAAAGAGCCCACCAAGAAGGTTTCCTTAATCTCTCACCAGCATAAAATGAGCTTTCATTATGCCAACTAAGCTTCAAAGTTTTAATTAATTTCTCTGCTTGCATAAGCATAACAATATTAGTCATGTTATTCTATAAATTGTACTAGCCAGCCTGGATTTTTAATTAAATTAATGTCATTACATTGAGAGAGATGAAATATATTCCACATGCCCTATCTAGGCAATGCTTATCCTCCTTCTTGACTCCTCCCCAATTCTTTGTGGACTACATAGGTAGTTTAAAGCTGGGCTCAACAGATGAGCTTACCAGCAAGCCACTTATAAATTAACAACCAGAGCTTGAGAAAAATACTTCTTCAGAGAAACAAAACCCAATTAAACATACTACAAAATAAATGAAAAAGAAAGAAACCACTGGGGTCTGGGTGTGCAGGAGGAATGGGAGGAATGAATATGCTCCTATATGAAAATACTCCTTATTGTCTGTAATTTTTGAAGTATTGTACAAATGCAAATTTGATTTGCTATTGTAGCTATTTATTGATGCCTAATAAAACATGCATTTGTGTGGTGACCTCTGTCATGATTCATTAACTCATTTAATCATGGAAATGGAAGGCTCAAAGGAACCTCGAGAGATCAATTTTGTCCCCTGGATTTCTCTGGAGTTATATAACAGTAACACGAAGAGCAAAACCAAAATGCATCAATAAAGTGGGTACTTTCTAGAGTTTGGTCTCCTGCTGTGTTAGAGGTTATCCCAGATAGATTGCCCTCAGAAAATACCTCCTCTTATTTGTAACATGCCTTAGCTCAGCTGTAACTCATACCAGATGAACTAAAGCCTAACTAACGACTCTGCTGTTCTTCTTACTGAGGTTTGAAGAGTGTATATTTAATGACTTAAATGTGTTTATTTAAAAATTACATAGCAGAGTAATGACAGTCTTTTTTAAACTCCAACAACCAGCCTGCTTGCTGCCTGCAATTCAAAACAATTGCCTTCCAAAACAGACACTAACCTTTGGTCTCTGCAGCCACATCCTGCAGAACAAATTGTCTTACATCACAGATGCACACCGCCACTACACCGTAGATTTGTTTAAATCGCCAATTGCTAAGCTATATCATGAGCAGATGCCATGGCTTAGTGCTGTTCTTCCTGTAAGTTTCCACAAGAAGCACAAACCCTATGAGTGTTAATTGTGAGTATGGCTCAGTTCAAAATGTAGACACTGATGTAGATATAAGTGCAGATGTAGGTTTAGGTGTAGATAGATATGGATAGAGATGTATGTATGGGTATGGATACAGTACTATGTAGGTCACTCCAAAAGTAACGTCTCCTATTTATTTCCCTGGAACCTATTACAGATACAAAGAACACAATAACACCATTTGATTAAGCAAAACCTCAGATACAAAGCACTGTTTTTCAGCATAGCCAACACAATTAGATATGTATTTTTGCCATCAATGAACAAGAACCTGCATGCCATGCTTATAAAATCCTGCACCAGCAGAGGTGACCCACTGTTTCACAGCTGCTGAGTGCAGTCCATCTTCATCAGCCCGAACAGATGGAAGTCAAAAGGTGACAAATCCGAACTATACGGTGGCTGTAGTAGGGCAGTTGAGCCAAGATCAGCAGTGTGCTCCATGGTCTTCAAACTGGCATGGGAGCTAGTCTATTGCAATTTCTTTATTACTATGTAATAATCATGAAGAAGGTTCTTTGCCTACATGGACTTAGGCACCCAGAACCTATCACAGTATTGCATTACACCTCAGTCTCCTAGTCAGCCCATAAGCCCAGCCTGCAGGCTGAGAAATTACAAATGCTGGCTTTGAGTCCTAAGGGGCAAGGCCCAGCTCAGTGTTTAGGAATGGGGCATGTCAGGAGCAGACCTGGATCTCTGTTGATAATCCAAGATGAAGGTGGTGAAGCACTGGCACAGGCTGCCCAGAGAATCTGTGGGTGCCCCATCCATGGAGGTGATGAAGGCCAGGTTGAATGGGGCACCATCCAATTCTGTACACAAGTCTAACCAGAAGTTAGTGACAAAACTGTGAAGGAACACAGGCTTGCTGAAAAGCACTCAGAGCTAACCATGAGGCAAAGAAGGTCAGGACTGAGCAAAGCCACATCTGGAGAGGACTGAAACAACTGCTGACCTAGCATGTGCTTTAATGATTTTTCACATCAGCTGAATTATCTAATATGAGCACTGTGGAAATCATACAGAATTGTAAAGCAAAAAGCTCTGAGTTTCACTGGCATCGAAGACTAACTATATAAAGAGGTGATAGGTGCCAAGGAGTGGTGGCCACCATTAGCAGCTGAGAATTTCAGCTTCTTTCTGTAAAAAATTAAAAATCTGAGTGGGGAATTAATTGATTAATTAACTAATTAAACAGGCATAGACTGTAGGAATGTTACACTATTCCCTTTTGAGCAGTGGGCTTTGAGGCTATGAATCCTCCTATTGCTTTAGAATAGAAAGATATAATACAGTGGATGGTGGAATTACGTCACAGTATCTTAACTTTCCTGAGGAAATGTGAAGTGCAGCTGAATTTTGTTTTCATTTGGGGGAACTATTCCATTGGAATGGTAAAAGGAGATCATTTACTGGAGAAACGTAATACAATGAAAGTATTCCAGTTTAAACACAGCCTAGCTTAAGGCACCCACAACTGTTCACAAACAGTTAAATAATCCCTAAGGGAGTGTTATTTATGTTTGCAGAGTTTAGCTCAAATTATAAATCTGTGATCAGGACTTTGGCTGAAATATTGGAGTTCATGAATGTTCACAACAAAGGTTTTGCTTATTTTGACATTAAATGAGAAGATGACATCTCACTGAAGTGTGAAAGCAGGAGGTACTCTTGAGGAAACATTTGAGTGAAATGAATGTTTTCCAGCCAGAGGAAAAAAAAATAGAATTTTAATTTTTAGGCAAACAAACAAAAAAATAAGAAAGTATCACTTTATTTTTAGGGCAAACAAGGCAAAGAAACTGTTCTTCACAATCATGTTAATTTAATTGGAAGTTCAGTTTCCCAATGGACAAAGAACAATGTGAAATACTGAACTTGGTGGAGAATCCTGGTAGCTTAGGAAGGATTTGTGGTCCAAAGGTATGTCTGCACTGCAGCACAGAAAGCAGTAGGATGACACCAGACATATCTGAAGGGTGTAGGTTGAATAGCAGAGCAATGCATTTCTGTCTACAGTGTAGATGGACAAAGAGGTACCATAAATCAACTCAAGGAACAGACCTA
The DNA here is from genome assembly GCF_019232065.1 of Centrocercus urophasianus. Classification (NCBI taxonomy): domain Eukaryota; kingdom Metazoa; phylum Chordata; class Aves; order Galliformes; family Phasianidae; genus Centrocercus; species Centrocercus urophasianus. The sequence goes on along the minus strand of NW_024884475.1, from coordinate 6,693,089 downwards.
AAAGCAAAAAATCCTTTTACACTGTAGCCATTTTCTGGTCATGCAGATCAGACAGTATTTAGTTTGGCTAAATCAAGGACTGAGATGGCTGGAAAAAATTATCAGACCTGAGGTGCCCAGCATAGTAGAGGAGTCTCTGGCAATTAAATATGTTTTTATCCTTTGTGCAACCAGAAGTTATGGAGGACTACAGCTTTTTATGTTCCTGGAGAATAAGGCTCAAAGAAATCAGTCTGTGACATCTGGTATATGCTGTTGGCTAATAACTAATTGCATCTTTCAGGTGTAGACATTGGTAACAGGGAGAGAGCTAGAGATTTTTAAAGAGCATTGCGGAAAATGAACAGATTTGTATAGAAAATTTAGTAACACGCTCTCTGATAGATCAGATTAGTTGCTGACATGAAAAATTATCTCAGTGGGTTGCTTTAGGTAAGTTGTGAGGGAAATGAAAAAATTCAGAGACTGTGTGCCAAAAGTAATATATACCCATATGCTTGTATAAGGAGAAACAAAAGGACGTTCAAGCCCTCATTTTCCAACGGTGCTTCACTTATACAGCTTCTATCATAGCCACAACCCCATGTAGACTTAGAAATAGGTACATCATGGATAATAAATGAAAAACACTAAGGAGAAGGCTTTTTCCCACCTTCCAGGTAGTATTACAGAGCATGACAAGCATGAATCACATGCCCACTCCCTGTCAATGCCCTCATACTGTTTGATGATAGGAAGCATCCCCAGTACTAATGAGAAACAGGCCCAAAATTCCAGAAAATAAAAATGAGGATATTTTTTCTTGTGTGGTTGTTTGTTGAGGGGTGTGGGTAGGGGAGCTGAATGCTTCAGTTGTTGGTAATATAGAATTATGTACTTTTAGGCTAATTAAAAGGATATGCAAGTACATACATAATTTCTGAACCTAGTAAATAACATGTTTTAGAAATCAGGAGGCTGACTTTACTGGGGGAAGAGGGAGAAAGAGCAGGGGAATCCAGCATTACAGGTATTTCACAATGATGAAGGCAACTCTCCAGATTAATCCTCCTCTGCACACCTACGAGCTTTCATCTAAGAAACTACATCATTTTCCCAGTTGCCCTTTTTGTCTCTTTTTACCAAGAATCATGCCAGCATACTGCTTTCTCTGAAATAGTGAAGAGTGGTAGTACAGTCTCTAGATACTGTCTTCTTTGAAACCAGCTCTGTCACCATCTGATTTTTGGCATAAAAGTCTTCTTACAGCGATCCCTTCCAGTCACTCTCTATTCCTGGTCAGGTTCTCATTCCTCTGTATTGAAGTCACTAATCTCCTCCTGACAGTTTATGTTAGCCCAATGTCTGATGAGAGATCTCCTCTTTCATCTGTCGTAGATGAAAAACGTGCCACTAGCACTTATATCTGTAGCAAATTTTCTGGTTTTTGTTTTTTTTTTTCCTCCACCATCCCTGTATGTATGAGCTATGAAGATGTGGCACTGAGGAACATGATTAGAGGGCAAGGAGGGGATGGATTGGTGTTGGACTAGATTATCTTAGTAGTCTTTTCCAACCTTAATGATGGTTTGATTCTAAATAGGAAACTCATCACCACCATGAGTCTTTGTACAGAGAATTATTTGCACTGTGGAGGGGTTTCTCCTTCACATAACATCTCCTGTTCTGTGATAGAAAGTGTTTGTATTGTGGAGTATCAACCAGATCAATATGTTAGTAAATCACTGTCTTAGCTGTGCATATAATATTCTGAGGCTGACTTTGCCACAGATATCAGAGGACTCCTTCCTATGATGGCTTCCTATTTACCCTCTGAAAAACTGTTACAAAGAACTTCATATCTGAGGAAACGATCCAAATATCATAAATACAGTAGGTTAGAGTTGTGGGGAGCCTTTAGGATCAAATGCTAACAGTTTCATTCAATTGAAAATAATGACAGATAAACATTAGGCGATGGGTAGCACTAGTAGTGGCTTTGTGGGGAGACAAGGCAATGCTGGTAAGAGCTCAGCTGAGCTCAGTCTGTTATGTGGAAAAGCTTTATTTACAGGATGCTGATTAGATTGCTGTCCTGCCACAGAGCAGCAAATAAAATCTCTATGTATGTTTTTATTTTAAACACTGCTCAGGGCCTTCTGGCTCCCTGCTTCTGACCGAGCAGCTCCCTGGATTTATCTCTCAAGAGAAAATTGTTTGCCTGTCATTTAGTATTACAAAAATCTCTACAATTAAATATTGAACAAGTGTCAGTCATAGTGTCTTCACTTGAAAGAAAAACTTTGACAGTGACTTAATGTCTTTATTTCTCTCTTGGTTGCATCACCGCTTGTGTTGAGCACCCATTTACAGGCTTCTAGTGAACCTAAATAAAATGGCACTTCAATGGCACAATGTGGTTTTTAGAAATTAGAAAACAATTTATTGAATTTAACTATCAAACCAAAAGCAAGAACACACTGACTATGAAATTTCAAGGTATGGGATCATTGCAACAAAAAAGTCGATAAAAAAAGAAAATAAAACCACAGTGTGCAGATATTTTCTAATAATTAGAGCTGCCAAATTTGATTCTTGGTGCAGTTTTTGCCCTCGTGGGATTTTTAACAGTGGCCAACATTGCTGTGGCAGTAACCAGTGCGTTCTCTGGTTCCTATGCACGCAGTGTTTCAGATGGAGCTGTATGAAACGACAAGGTTAAGCACAGAAAAAAAATAAATCCTTGAATTCTGTCCTGGTTTCAGAAAACCTTTAAAGGAATTGGATATTTTGGTTTATCTTCCCTTCTGATTTCCACAAAAACATAACATCTGCCTATGACATTTCAGCAAAATGAGAGATGAATGACTGCACTGATTCTTTTCCCACTCCTTCTGCTCAAAGGGAAAGCATTGGTAAGCAGGACATCAGGCTGAACAACTGTTAAACTCATTCTCAGCTCTCCCAACAAAGCTGTGCTTGAAAGTTGCACCTTCTCCAGCTGCGAGATATTGATGTCAGCTGTACTACTAGTGATGGAGAGGTAAGTCATGCGCAACTCCTTGATGACAGCTTGACAGAATTTACCAAAGATTTTTTCTGATCTTATGATCACATCTTTGCAGGCAGATGCAAGGCAGCTTTAGGAGACAGTAGGAGAGGTTAACCCAGTCCTGTTCTCAAGGCAATGATGTGAGCTTTGAGACCCATAGCAAAGGCATGGGGAACTTGCATCATTTTGTAGACATCTCCGAATGTGACTACAGGTTTGTTATTTCACTGCATCCTACTCTTATGTGAGCCATACATTGGTGATAGTAGGAGCACATCTCCAAAAACAGCCATAAAACATACACTAAATCTGCTTGGCTCGAGCTTCTGTTTCTTCACTCAACAACGTGCATGCATGTACAACACAAAAAAATTGCAGAGGCAGATCTGTGCTTAAAGATCAATTTTGCACGAGCAAACATGCTGCCTTTGCACAGGAGCATGCATTTCCAGTCAGTTACTGCTTAAAATATTCTCCTCTGTGTCCTCATCATAGAAAAGATATAACAGATACAACATAAATGCTGAAAGAAAATATTGTTGTTGATGTTGTTGTTAATATTTTAAGGAGTTACAGGCAATCTTTCTTCAGTAAGTTTTGCAAATGTTTTTTAGCCTAACCCAAAGGCCTACTGGGAGAACTGCCTGTAACACCAGAAAAATCAGAGGCATCATACTTAAGAACAAAAGTTAGCTATCAGCTGTGATTACAAGTGAATTTTTCCTTTAGCTTTTATTCTACAAAGCTGAGCATTGAGGATGTTATGATACTTTCTTTTCTATCAAGATTTCAATCAAGTTTTGATATATTTAAATACAACTGTATGTAGTTCCACTGTCAAATATTCAACAGTTCAACTTCCAGCCATGGATGAAGAGATAAGCCTGCAGAGATAACCTCACTGTCCTGAAGCACCTTCAGGTTATTCCTCTACCCATTACAATTTTCATCAGTTACCCCACACATTCAAAATGTCTGTTCTGTAAGGATTTTCAGACATTTGCTAATTCTACTTTTGATGAGGTCTTTGGACTATGTGATGGGGATACCAATGCCTTTGGTTTCTTTTGAAAGGCCAGAAAAAGAGAAATATATGTATGTTGAGGTAACATGTCCTACATCCTAAATTCCAGGATTCCTTCTAATTTTACTAGAATCTACTTGAGATACAGTCCACTGAGGAGAGGGCAACACTGCTGATTTAGGACAAACTTATAAGAGCTGCCTGTTAATGATTCACTTCCTTTTGTCAAGAGAAGAAATTGTAATTCAGTTTTTAAAGAAAACAATTCCAAGGAGAATCTGTGCTACCAGTGACATGACTCTTGGGTCAAAAACTTAAGGAAGATAAAATACCAGAGCTGCCGGATAGGAGTTCATCCAGACCACTGGAAGAAAATCAGACATTTTTGAACTCACAGAGAAAACAATGAACGCAGAAAACTATCCTATATTTATGTAAGTTTGACCAAGTAGTTGCCCTGACTCACTGAGTTCTATAAATCTTAACATGAAAATCCTATTAAATAAAAAACACTGTATCTATATTAAGCTATGTACAATCCACAGTCTTGATATATGTGCTCTGCAAGACTTTCCTCTTTCTGCTGCATCAGTCTCCATAGCTTTAACCAGCACTGTGGGTTCTTCTTAAGACTTTTCTGAATTCTTGCTGAAATAAAGCAAACTGATTTGGTGGGTTGCCAGTGCTGCAATCAGGAATGTATGAGTCTGTAAATAAGCCTTTGGACACATTATAGGTGGCAGTTGCTACTTTCTCACTAGTGCTTAAATTATTCAGAAACTTGAAAGCAGCAGTCCTGACCAAACTTTGAGATATCAAGCATCTTACTCTAAATTTAGGTTTAGTTTCATGTTGAGCATTGTACAGCTGGTTGTAGGCTCGGAGTTAGAAGGACCTGTATCCAATTTAAAGTCTTTTTGATTAAGTAAACAGGTGTACAGGAACTGTTGTGATTATCTCAGGTAAAGAGACCGTAAAATGTGATGCCTCTGGTATTGCTTTTATTTCCAGTCTACAGTACAAATGCATAAGATATACCACTGTATATTGGTGTGGATTTCATGCCAACAATAAGAGCTCCATTCAGTACAAAACAACTCTATGAAATGAGTTGTTGTAGACAAATGAATATGCTGACCAATGAACATAGCCGTAAAACCCACACAGAGCCATAAGTTCTCAGCTCCTCTAGAAACTCTGCAAGCTCCCAGAGCACAGCATCATTAAGCTTACTGGCAAAATGGGAGGAGTGAATTACAGAGGTAAGCAAGCAAGCAAGCCAAGCTTTGGGCAATACTGGTAATGCCCACATTAATCATTTTAGAAATTAAATTGTTTAAGATATCAACCCATTTGTATTTATTATAGAGGAAGATTTCAAGTGGAAGATTCAGAGGAGGTGAATCAGGCTCTCTCTTTGAGAAGACCTCTGGCATGGCATATATCCTGCCAACGGCTGTGAAGGAAGCCAGGGAAACCAGTCCCCTAATCTACACATACCAGTCTTCAGTTTAAAATTGCACTCTGTGAAGATCTTTCACAGAGGAAATCTGAGCATGCTCAGAAACAGCCAAATCTTTTACACAAATGCTGAAAACAAGAGTTGAAATATCAGCCACATCTGGACATAATCCATAGACAAACTTTCCCTTGAATTTGAACTTGGAATCAAAGAATAGAGGGTGGGGAGGGAGGCTATAAACCCTCCTGTGATGTGACAAGTGTGAGTTGTTCTCATTAAGGTGATGCTGTGCTTTTAATTAAATAGTTGCTTCATTTGGCTCAGAAGTGTCAAATATAATTAATGCAACATTGATTACTCCACAGTAATCTCAGGAGATTCATTTTTTTTGCTTCCTTCAAAGGCCACACACTGCTCAGATGGAAGTGGGATGTTCCCTTTGCTACCAGCCTGGATTATCTCTAATTTCTGTGCTTGCCTCTTGTTTTACTGTTTTTTTCTAATACTACTGAGTGCTCAGCCTTTCTTTCCTTTCAAAGGCTTTTTAAACTTCTGTGTTGTTGCAATTCATGTGATTATCTTGGGAAAGCTAGAGGTAGGCACAGGCAACTGAGCATCTAGCTGTCTGCCTATCTATACATGGACTCACTCACATGGGTTAAGAAGGACATAATTTCTACATGTATGCACACATACACACATGCTGTGGTACCAGCAAGATGTATTGTGACTACAGTGAATCATAACTGTTCCTACTGTGGCTCAAAGGAGCTTTCCCCTAGAGTTTTCTAGACTGCTTTTCTGAGATGAGTCTTTTCTCTCTCAGAAGGAAACACGTGCTTTATATCCTCCACCTTTCTGCAGAGATGTCACCAGATATACAAGGAGAGCTTGCATTTCGTTTTTCTGCTCTTTATAGCATTCCCAACCACCAAAGTGAAATGTCACAACTGACAGGAATATTCTAAATGCCAAGTTTTGCTGTGGGATTTCTGGTGCTGTCATCTTCTCCTTGCGTTACTGGGTGATGTCCGAGATGTGGCTGAGCACGGATCTGCCAGTACACAGTCCCTATAAAGAGGACTCTTGGGTATGTTGCAGCCTTCTTTGGGCTCCTGTCTCCCTAGGGAGCCACAGCTCAAACTATATGTGTGTTATCTGCCTGATTTTCTTCCTGTGATAGTTATCCAGCTTCTCAAGGACACACCTGAAGCTGAATTTCTCAATGCTCTTCAAGTGCTTCACAAACATATAGCCTTCACAAACAAAAACCCTACTTCTACTTGAAGGAAGTAAGTACTGTTGCTGAATTGTAGGGCTGATGGGCTCACGCAGAAGGGCACAGCACAGTTGAAGAAATACTTTTAGGTCTTTAGGCACAAAGAGTCATGACAGGCATACTCACACATAGCAAGCTCTCCTGCCCAAGTCTCAGGTTTTTCTTGTCTGCTTACCAAAGACCCCAAAGTTGGTGGCCCCTCTGCACAGCCCGCAGAGACATCTAGTGACTGAATGACATACTGCTGGCAAGCACGGGATTGCGACGGGCTGCTCGGGTAAGCTATGCACTTCCTATTTGCTGCAGATACTTACTAAATCTAAATATTTTAAAAATAAATTAGGACTGAGGCATGTTCTCCCAGTGGCCCAACAGGATGCTCTCCCACTGTTTATCTTGGTTGAACACACAGAGTTTTGTTGTAAGGAAGCATTACTCAGCCCGATGCAGATATAGATTGTTAGCATGTTGTGTTTGCCCAAAAAGTCTGGAGAGGATATAGGGTAATCTGCAGAAGTTCATCCAGATGGATGTGTTGCTTTGGGCTGGTATAAATCACAGAGTGCTGAGCTGCTGGGGGAAGGAAAGAGGTTAAATCATTTACAGCAAAAAGCCACTCAGGTCTTTGCACGCAGACCTGCTTCATCTCTAAGTACCAGAGCTCTTCAAAGATTGAGAGCTCTAATTCTTCCAGACACTGAGGAGATCGTGGTGCTCATCAGAATTCAACAGGACCAAATGTTTCCAGTTGAATTGTGAGATTAGAGCTGAAGGATGCTGATATCACTGCAGGCACAGACACAGAAGCACATTCCTCTGAAGTAGCAGCAAGTCAGCTTAGTTGTGGTGGCTGGGACTGGCTATCCTTGCCCAACAAATGTGAATTATTGCAGTCTAACTCAACTCGCAGTGGAAAGAGTTTCAGATAAATTGCATTCTCTCTCATTATCCATATGCCTTGACTATTACTATTATGTCGCAGCTGACTCTGAAGCCTAAACAGGATTTAAGTAGAACACAACGTCTTCGTAGATCTTCTAGAAATCCAAATACTCAAGATATAAGCTGTAGGGAGGGATTGATTGCTCTCCATCTGCTTATCAACTCTGTCTTGTATACACTATCACTGATGCCTGAGCTTGCTCTGACTTGTGCAAGTAGTACTAATCCATTGCATGCACGCACCAGGTACAGGATCTGCTGACCCACCTCTTCCAGATTGTCTAGTCTTCCAGACCTGACTTAGATTAATATTGTTGCTATTCATTTGTTCCTCATGTTTGCTCAGAAACAAGAACTTCCTGGGTTAGCATTCATGCTGTTTGGTATTCTAACTCCGAATCATCTCCGAGTGCTTGATAGAGATGGTTCAGAAGTAGCCCTAAACCACAGCAGAGACAGAAGAGAGAATAACCTGCAGAGGGCTGATTTCTAGTATTTAGAAAAAGTACAGCAGCTCTAAGTGTGTTATTCCTTGTCAGGATTAGTTACAACTGAATAGTCTGGATGTGTGTACATACTTAAGTCCTGGCTAGAGGCCAGAGGAGAAGAACAAAAAGAAAATGAATAATAAGGAGGGGCAAATATTGAACAGATCTTTCTTTTTTATCTCAGTATTTTTCATGGAAGTTTGAGGATGAGTATCAATTCATCTCAATTAGCTCAACCCACCCTAGTTATGGAAGGCCGGAACCCACCAAGTTTTTACCATAAGAACAATTCGATAACATTGACAAAAATACTTATTAATAGCTTTTGTGTCTGTGTGTTTGTAATGTCTGGGCACATATAAGTATTAACAATCATTTAATACTGAAATAAGTGAAACCATGTTCAAAGTGTTCAAAAAACCCAACTTCACTTTTCTATCTCCACCTCAGTTTTGATAAATTCATTATCACTGCCAGCAATTCCAAAAAAGATGTCATAACAAAAATACAAGGAATAAATTAATTCCCATCCCTCTTTCATAATTGAAGACCACAAGAGTCTAAAGTAAGCACATAAATAAACCTCTGAGGACCATTTTGACCCATTCAAACAACACAATGGTTTTGTGGTGATTTCCAGCTCTATCTGGGTATGTTTACCAGCAGATGTCTCTTTTCCTATTGATCAACAGGACTAAGAAAGGAAAGTAAGTAATCCACGTAAAAAAAATACATGTGCTTTTGTCTGTCGAGTTCCTTACAGGCAGGATCATTTGGGGGCACCACCTGAACAGCATGGCCCAGAGACATTGCCAAGCATGAAGGTTCTTGGCCAGCAGTGACGCTTTACAGAAGGAAGGGCAGGCCCCATTTGGTGCAACTCTGCAAATTTGAGTAACAGCCTCCCAACCAATCCTGTGAATTAACATTATTAATCTTTGATTACTTATTAGAAAGATTTCTCAAGACTGAATGCAGGAGACAAGTAAAGGAGGTGGGACACATTCTAACTTTATGTGCTTAGTTTAAATGTTCAGAAACCAGTCCCATTTTTATTTAATGGAAGGAATTTCAGAACAGTGATTTCATTAGATATTCAGTTTTCTGAAGGACACAGTAATCAAAGAAGCCTTGACTATCCTATCAGATTTCCTAGTACAGTGTTATAGGCATAGTACTAATTCTCTGAGGTGTTAAGGGAAGGAATACTCGTGTAGTGACTACTCATGACAGCATTACTGAGTAGGGATGGATAGCTAAACCCCTTACCCTGGGCATCCAACTTAAGCAGTATTTTCCAGTGTTTGGAAGATGCATACGAAAGATGCTGTGCTTGCGGACACCTCTCACACACACACACTGCCACTGTAGCTCTTCATGGAGTGTGAAAGATTAGTCACTGCATTTATACGCAGATCTGGTGTCAGGACCCTCAACCTGTGCTCTGCACTATGGAACTGATGCAGAAAAGACTCTGATCTTGTTAATGTTTGGGCCTCATTTTGCCCAGCAGGGATTGTCCATGCAAATGGCCCATTTTACACATAAACTGATGGCTTTGCTGCTCTCCCCTTGCATCCACAGCTAAATACAAGAGCTATGAATCTATGAAGTTTTTTTTGTTCTGGGTTTATTTAAGATGAAAACAAGCTATTCACAGTAAGTGGGATGTGATAGTGATAGCACCATTCCAAAATAAACATCTTAGTAAAAGATCCTACAGTCAATCGCTGTGCCATAAACCACAGCCAAATAAAAGGAGAAAACAAAACAACGGAAGTGTTTCCTTCTAAGTGAGCCTCCCCCTTAGCTTTCTCGTAGTTTCTTTGCCTTACGATCACTCGTTCATGATTTTCTTCTCTACTCACAACCCTTCCTTTCAGGAAGCCCTGCAGTTCTCTTGAGGGGTCAGTGACACAGATTCAGTGTGTGACAACATCGTCCTGTCTGTGCTTGGCAACTTCTCCACTTCTTTTTTCTCTATGATTCAGACACAGAATTGATTCTACAAATACATATGCTTTTGCTGTTATTAACCTTTATAAACTCATTGCTCCTGGGCAGTGGTCTCTGGCTAGAAGACCTCCTAACCACCATATACTGCATTTGTAAACAAAGTTCACTGAATGTTTAGCATCCAGTTTGCATGAAACCCTGCCAAGTCTGTCAGCATTAAATGTTGAATTGATAGTGAACTTTCGTAAAGCAGGTTATATAATAATGTCTTCCATTAATTACTGTTGTGAATTGCTATAAATTGCTTTGCAACTGGTTCCGAGCAGTACTTTTACTGTCCCTTCACAGTACATTTGTAGAAAGAGGAACCAAATAAGGTGAACTCTACCTCAAAATCTTGTGATCTTGCCACACGTTTTCTAGCCCTTCTTTGATCATGCAGTGCAAAAAAATGGAGCCACTCTGTGCAATATTCATGGGAGCTTGTGTTAATCCTATACACAGATAAACTCAAATCTTGTTTTAAAGAGTTGCTATCTTTCTCCAGAATAAAAATATCAGGAATGTGAAGAAAGTGGTAAAAAAAGATAGTTTGTTTTTTAAAAACAAAAATGCAAATACAGTGATTGTTCATCTCCACAGGAACTAAGAGTTCACAGCTTCTCTAAAAATCAAGCCCTACAGTACAAAGGACTTTTATAATATCCAACAATACTATAAATTCAGCCCTGCTGTACCTTGCTCCTTGGCTGTTGTTCTGGTTTCAGCTGGGACAGAGTTGTTCTTCGTGCTGTATGGTCTGAAGCTATGTTTTGGCTTTAGGAGAAAAACAGTGTTGATAACACACTGATATTTCAGTTGTTGCTGAGCAGTGCTCAGCAGTAGAGAGCCATGGATATCCCAGTTTTTCAGCTTCTAGTACTGTTCTGCCAGCTAGGAACCTGGGGGGCATGTGGAGCTAGGAGGAGACAGAACCAGGACAGCTGACTCACACTGGCTATAGGGATATTCCATACTATATGACATCATATGAAAAAACCCTTCAAAAATGGTGGGGACTTGGAACAGCTGCTGCCTGTAGACTGGCTGGGCATCAGTCTACAAGTGATGAGTAACTGTTTGTTCGTCACTTTTTTTTGTATATGTATATATGTACATATGTACAATCACACACATTCAAAAATACATCCACAGTACTATATATATGTATTATCATTACTATTATTTCTCTCTTCCTTTTTTGTTTTATTAGATACTTATCATCTCAACATACAAGTTCTACTTTTTTTTTCCCAGTTCTCTGCACCATCCCACTAGGAGGAGGGAGAGTGAGTGAAAGGCTGTGTCGTGTTCAGCTGCTTTCCAGATTAAACCACAACAGCTCTCCAATCCTTTGATCACCCCCTGACTCAAACTCTTCCATATAGAATAGTCTTGAAGAGAAGCACATAAGTGTCAAAAACCAGGATGCATAACTTTGCAACAGTTTCCTGAACCTGCCATTAAAGTTCCAACCCCAAAATATGCTGTTTTCCTTTGGTTTCTGTTAATGTCAACATGATACAATGAAATTGGTAGCTTTCTTGCAAGGACTAAGCAACAAGAAAGACCAGCCTCTAACATCTGGAATAGATGCCCCATCCCAACTATACATCATATCTACAACTTCTGATACCAAATATTTTCCTGGGCAAAAAAAAGAAAGAAAATATCAGCACAGCCAAACCTCTGTTTATCATTTTCCCATTGCAAATTGCAGACATACTTTGATTATGTCTGTGCTTGTCTCCCTATCTTTTTTTTTTCTTTGTTTGTTGATATCCGGTATCATCTGTTATAGGGAAGCTCATTCACTCTGTTTCTGTTCATGAAACATCCTTCAGTTCCCAAGTGAGAAGCTAAGAAATTTCGCAAAAGCAAAATCATAAACTTTCTAGGAGGAAAGGAGATAAGTGGGAGCCAGGCAAGAAAGTGGACAGAATGCCTGCAGTCAGCAGGTCCTGTAGGAGCCGAGAGAAGAGTCCCTTTGAGGAATTCAATCCTGTTTCATATCTTTTCCAGACAATTTTTTAGGACTATGGGTTGAAGAGGGCTGCCAGGTAAAAGGTCATGAGCACCAAAGTCCTCTACTTCTCCTCTGCAACAGAGAAAGACTTCCCTCCCAATACTGTGCCCATGCACCCCGACCATCTCCAGAGGAATTATCCCTATGGAAGAAGAGTTGCATGATTTTCCTCCTTGTGCTGCCAGCCCTTCCTTGTGCGAAAGGCAGTGGTCCACAGGGGACCAGATAAGCATTAGCAATCTCCTTCCATGCTGAACTCCAGAGAAATGACAGGCAGGAAGTAAATCTTCATTTATCCTCACTGCATATAGGAATACTGGCGTTTTCCAGGCTGCCAGACAAATGACTTCTAAGAATGAGTTTCATACACAGAGTATTAGAAAGTAGAAAATATACGGACATGCAAATCTTTTCTTAGGCAATTGTGGGATGGCTGGCAGGAAAACTGTGGTGTTCTGGAGCTAATCTAGAGAAAGGCAAGGACAGCTAGAGTGATTGTTGCAGATCAATGATGAAACTCAAAATGTTATTACACTGCTCATTAGGAAAGTGTAGAAATATATCACAAAAGAGATATATTTCTACACTCCAGTAAAGGGGCGTGCATAGGAAAGGTGTAGGAGAAGGATTGGACCTAACACTAAACCTACCTACCTTGAGTCTTGGAAAAAGGAAACCCAGGTTTAGCAGTGTAGCCCGCAGCAGCTGCTGCACAATGGACCAGCTATGCCTGGGCCATCTCAACCAGATTCAGGCTTATAATTGGTGAGGAGCAAAGAGCTTTACTAAAGATCAAAGATAACATTTCATGTGTATCTTTTTCTAAGGCTTACTTACTCAAGTGCACATAACAGTTCCAAAACTCTCTGAAATCACTGGGACTTTCTCCACTGACATCAACAAGATCCAGATCCAGCCCATAAAGAGCTGTAGCAAGACTGCAACCATATGGAATTATTTCTGAGCCACAGTAGTAGGAGATATAATGAAAATATGTTGGCTTGTTTCAGTCGGTAAACATAGAATCTTGGCAGGCAAAGTGAGAGACCAGATGCTAAGTGGCCTCAAAACTATCCTCTCTTCCTTAGAGGTGGCCACTTTGGATGAGGGAGAAGACCCAAGAAGAGAGCACTGTGGGCACACTGGCTTTGCTACTGGCTGCATTCTACCCATCCTGGGGACACATAGAACTTTCCAGGCCTGGCAGTCTGAAGACTAAACATTCCCTGTATCCAAACAGACCCATGGGAAAGGACATACTGAGCTAGATAAATTACAGTTATGAAATACAAGTATTTAATTAAATCTTGTCTGGCTGCATTTTGCACCCTCCCCTTGAAAAAAAAAAAAAAAACCTCTAAAAAAAGTCCAACTTCAAAACTAATCTGGAACATTGGAACTGACTGCTTATGTTATAATTTACTAGAAACTTTGTTGTCATCACTTCAGTTCATAGAAAGGAAAAATAAGAACAGCGACAGCTTTCATCAGTTCCTATTTAAAAACAAACTGCTGCATACTGGGGGGCGTGGGGAAAAAAGAACCAATAAAAAAAACAGAGATGGAACCAAGATCAACTTTGCAGTAACTGCAGAGAGGTCAGCCAGGCCAGCCAAGATGGAGAAAGGTGGGTCAAGTTAGCAGAGGGCAGACAGGTTTCCCGGTGTCTTCTCACTGCCATGCAGCCCTTGGGGAATCTTTCCCAGGCTTTTGCAGGGTTAACTGCTTAGTCTTGACTCTCTGCCAGCAGCTGCACATCTGTATGGTGGTGCATGAGGCAGATGCTGTTGACAAGAGAAAAGCATGGGGCTGCTGAAGGGTAGTACCTCAGTGAATGATCCCTATAATGTGATTTGGCTGAAGAGCATGGCTATTGCTGCCTTGCTGCAAATGACCTTTGGGGATGCTGTCTGCTCCACATCCAGGATCCTGACTTACTCTCCATCCATTCTGTCTAGAGACCTTATTTACTTTTCAGATCTTCTGTGCAGACATTTGTTCGAGACCAGTCAGAAAATTATCCTAGGCTTGTGTGTTTTATATAGTAAATGGGTGGTGAGGCACTGGCACAGGTTGCCCAGAGAGATTAGGTGTCCCTGTTCATTGCAGGGGAGTTAAACTAGATGACCTTTAAAGGTCTTTTCCAACTGAAATGATTCTGTACTCCTACGATTCTATGATATCTAAAGAAGAAAGTGATTTTGCCAAGGATATCTTTACAGCTGTTTTCAATGTAGTTTATGAAATCTATACTGCCAGTGGATTTTCCTGAGCATGAATGCTCAGGTGGAATAGAGACACAGCAGCAGGGCCAATGGCTGTAAATGATTGTGATATGGCATATTCAGCTTGGCTAATTCTCGCAGAGCAGCTCTCTGGAGGTTAATATTTTCTGTGTCTGGTTTCAACCAGCTGGTGAATGGGTAAAGGAAAACGTCGGCACACACCATCCCCCAACCAAAGCTCCATTCAGCCTGGGGTGCGTCAGAAAACTTTGCTCATTTCTTCCTGTTGAAATGCTGCTTCGTTCTGACTCACTACTGGATGAACTGAGTTTATTCAAACTGCTCTTGCTTTCATAAATATCGTCATGCAACAATGCATAGGCCCAGTTTTTATGTGTGTATTTTCAGCAGTTTGGAAGCTCTGTTTATTCAAACTGAATTGTTCAGAGTTTGTGTACAATGGGATTTTCTTAAGTCTTTGTTTGTCCCTTGCATGAAAAAATAGGTGTACACATCCTGTTGGTTCTATTATCTCCAAATAAAAATGACACCAGAACATCAAAATAAAAAGTTTTTACACAGGAAGCATACATTCCCTGTAACTAGGTATCTAATACAAGGCATTGGCAATTGCCACATTTCTAAAAGGTTGATACAATGAGATGCAATTTATAAAATAAAAATATAAGATTATGGCAGTCCAGCTCCTTTCCTGTGGAAGACCATGTGTGAGAAGAAATTAAGTTTAGCTAGACAGAGATTTCAAGATACTTTTACTATGTGGGAGATGTCTTCCGAACTTTTATGAAAAATGTATTTTTTTGTGGTCATATGCAAAAACTTTCAGCAAAGATGTTTTTCTATCCAAACTGCAAACTAATTAAAAAAAAAGTTGTCCTCTCTTTTTGAAAACACAGAATAAGCCTCTTGCTTGAGCTGCTATACAAACATAATAGTAGTGAGCTTATAGTGCAAGAAAGTAGTTATCAGAGATAAATAAATATATAAGAAAGAAGTGCTAGCACTGTTTTTAGATGAAGAACAAGTATGCAGCAGGATAGACTGACATACATGGGATCCCTCCAGAGGGAGAAGCACTAAACCTCAGTCTCCTGAATCGAAGGACAATGCCTTAACCACAAGACAGTACTTCCATACTAAAAGAAGGAATTTTAAAAAAATTTATTGTTGGAAGCTGTTCTTTTTATCCTATTGGTGTTTAAGAACTAAATATTTTGCTAACCATTAATTTTGAATGAGTTTGCCATCTGAAATCTTATAGCACTTACAGTAGTTCTTGGAGATTTCCCTTTTTGGACCATTTATATGAGTAGATATATCTTATTCTTTCCTTGGCTTCTTTCTGTGTTTGTTTTGGCTACCAATACATCCTACTTGCAAGAAGAATACAGGAAACCTTCCCAAAAAATTAGCGCAGTATCTGATGAGAGAGCTAAAAACATTTCGTGCTCTTGCAAAAAGTGATGGAGAGAATTCCTCTTTTAATTATTTTTCTAAGCCCAAGAGGAAGCACAATATTTGAGAGAAAGAAAATATTCTGCTTACCGTACCCAAAATTTGGCAAATTTGAAACAAGAGAAGGCTACACACACTTCTCTAAAGTGCCAACCTCATGGGCAGTACCAAAAAGTCATTCAGCACTTGCAAAAAGAGATTTTATTTAATTGGAGGCCAAGCACAACAGCACCGAGTTCCCCCCCCACACACTCCCTCCTCTTTCATCTGACAATCATAAATAACTGAATTTGCTAACTATTTTTCAGAAGAGTCAGTACTTACTTTACTTTGGTTGTAGTAAAACACATGAAAATATCCAATGGAGGAAGGTCTGTGCAACTCCAAAGTGTACTTAGGGCAAAATTAAACCACAGTTTGTATAGGCGTCATGCTGGATATTTGATTTATTCTTTTTTATAGAATTGTAGAATGGCTTATGTTGAAAGAGTCCTTAGAGCTCACCCAGTTCCAACCTCCTGCCATGGGCTGGTTGCCCCTCATCAGATGGGGCTGCCCAGGTCCCCATCCAACCTGGCCTTGAGCACCTCCAGGGACATCCACAGCTCTCTGGGGAGCCTGTGCCCAGGCAATACCACCCTCTGAGCAAAACTTTCCCCTTAATACCTAATCTAAATCTCCCCTCTTTAAAAACATTCTGTCTTATCACTATCAGATTTTTTCAAACCCATGGAGATATTGTGATATGTTAGAAGCTATTCCAGTAGGACTTCATTTAGAAGATGTATTTCATTTATATTTCATTAGATATTTATTTTGTCAAGCCTGATATACCCTCACTCACAGAGCTACTGATGTGCCACTACTCTAGCTGCCTGCAGGAGCTGTGGCATTGAAAACCTTCCTCTTCTCTTCTTCCCAGTTTAGCTCATGTAGCAGGGCAAGTCACTGATAAGTCTGCAGAGCCTGTGAAGCCATTCAAGTAGAATACGCTCTCAGCTTATCCCCCTTCTGTATTCAAATAGGTTCAGAGGCAGTGAGACTGGACAGCAGTGGGAAAAGCTCAAAGCTTGTGGAGGCATCTTCCCAGAAGTGCCCCAATACCCAATCGCAAGGCCGGTGGCCTCAAGGTGCCCCATCTGAAAGTACAACAGATCTGGTCCTTAAAAGAACTTCCCAGCAGACCTCAAATGACACTATAGACAGACAAGAACATCTAGTGCTTGTGGTCTATTGTTTACCAAGGATTTTCCCTTGTTTCCTCATTCCCACAGTATCTGGGTCTTCCATGTGGTCACCTATCTAAGTCTTACACAATTCCAACACTGCTCTGCTTCTTGAGACAAACAAGATGAAATGCGTTCAATTTAGAATGCAAAAGGGACAAAAGACAGATGTTTTCAATCAGCAGAAAATTTACCACAATCCTTACAGGCAAACTGGAAACTCAAGTACCCCTTTTCATTTCTCGAGGTTGGGTATAGGACCCAGTCTAGTCCTGGGAAGTGAGGTTGAATGGAATCAAGCCCTCCATGAGACATTAGCAATCCATTATTTTCATTTTTGGTCTGTAAGAGGACAGTCATAACCTCCTCCATACCCAATTTAACTTATCAGTGTATTATTCCTATCAGAAACAAACTCTTCTACCAGCACTTTTAATTAATTTCAGGATCTTTAAATCAAGTCCATATGAACATTATGTAGAGTTTGATCCTCAAATGCCCATGTGTATTAATTAAGTTCTTATTTTAATAAAATGAATCCTCATTTAAGCTATGGGAAATTGCAGTGTGCACATGAAGCTGATCTTTGTATACATGATGCTATTTCAAGTGCATTTATCTTGCACATACACTCATCCAAAATTAAGTTAATGGCCCCAGTCTGCCCCTCGGGACTCTGCACGTGGCAGAGACTAGTCATAAACCATTATTTGAGAGAGTACTAGTAGAGCATAAAGGACCAATCTCTGGAAAAGGAGGAAGGATAAAAATATAATTATGGTAAATTGTGTTATTCTGTGCTGCAGAAGAGAACAAAAGTGGAAATAGCTTTGGTGCAGGTTCTTTGCAGGTTACTTTCTGCAGTCGGTGTATTTTCTCTTTTACCGTGTCATCACAAAAAGAGAAATGCAAAAAATACAGTAAACCGTGCAGTGGAAATTTCTACAGCAGGGAATACAGATCCTGAAATATTAGTGAAATGACAGCTGCTCTGCTCAGCACATCTTTAGATTTTCTTTGCTTTTCAGAAATAGGAGCAGGGTCTTTGTGATCTCTGAAGCAATACCTGAATCTGTTATTAAATAGATCAAGAGAACAGTCTGCTTTGTTGTACATAGCAAAAAACAGAGAAACAAATGAAAGGAATTGAGTTTGACTTCTTGAGTATGTCACTCTCCTGCGTTCACAAATACAGCCCAGCTTACTTAGTCTTTATTTCATTTTGGAAGCAGGTACTTCACAAGCAGAAAAAAGGCAAGTCCAGCTTTGGGGGAGGTCAATAGTTTGCAAAATTGCAAACTTCAGTTATGTTTTATTCTTGAATTTATAAATTAAAGTCCCGGAATTTGCAATGTGGTGGTTAACCTCTATCACCCGGCTTTATGATTGTGAATTCTGTGCTGGGCCATGAATCCATCATGTTTTATTGAGAAGGAGACAGTCTTGCATTTTAAAATGTGCAACAATGATCTTTGACTTTGTCCTTTTGATTTGGGTCAGCTAGCAAAATTGGAGGAATGTTTATGATTAAGGGAACTTATAAATCAGGGAGAAAGGAGACAAATTCATTAGCTATTGGTTATGGCAACTCTGAAGTTCTAATGTTCTTTTTTTTCCCCCCCCAAGTATTCAGAGAAAACCTATGAAGATAGCTAAATAAATATTCTCCAGAACAACTTCATCTTATAGGCTCTTCAAGATAAACTCCACCTCTGATTCAGCCACATTAACTTCTGCTGACATGCATATTTAGGAAAAAGACAAGAATTGGCTTGTTTATTTATGTACTTATGTCAAGCATCTCTCATATATTTGAGTTGTTTTACAGAAAGTAAACAGAAACAATAAACTACACAGTTCATATAAATTCTCCCTCCCTGTGGAAAAGCCCTCAACAACTCCTGTACTGTGCAGCCTTTAATTTTGCCAATAAGTTTTGTTTGGCTAAAACAAGTCTTTCAGAAAGTCATCCGGTTCTAATTGAAGACATTGAGAAATGAAGGAATCTATCAATCTTTCCATGGTTCATTGCAACAGTTAATCAACCTCGCAGTTAAAATGTGCCTTATTTCCAGTTTGGAATTGCCTTGTTTAAGCTTCCTGTCTTGCATAGACAGCATGTTCTTCCTGAAGGGATATAGTGAATTACACACTACGGTGAAGTCCTCTTTTAACTTTTAAGATAAATGGAATAAGGAATTGGAGTTCACCAAAGGTCTCACTGAACAACATTTCCTGCAGCCATCAGATTGTTTGTTTGTTTGTTTTTACTGCACCTGCTTTAGTGTTTCAAGAATGTTTTGAAAGAACAAATACCAGAGATAGATGGGTTTCCCTTTCAGGATAGGATGGAAATGTAGAACTTCCCACTGCCATGTGGAGGCTAGCTTGTTTTCACTGCCTTCCTTCCCCTCCCATGCCATGTCTGCAAGTGGAACCCACCCTCTGCAAGTATTGATTTTGGGTTTTAGATCTCTATGTTACGGATATTTCTTAACATGTGTTATGAATAGTTTCAACTATCCACCTTTCCTTGGCTTCTGGGGAAAGTAAGCACAACAAGTGGAAGCTAAATGTCCTGAGCATAAATCTAATCCCCCTTTTTTAAAGCACCATGATAGATGCTTCTCTGGAATAATACTATGAGAACCTTAGAGGTGGCAGAGCCTCTGTTACTATATTGTGTTGTTTTCTGGAAAAAACTTTCACTGTTGTTGCAGCATGTAGGAGCCTCAGCCAAGTAGCAGACCCCTGTCTTCTCTCTTTGGATAGTCACAGGCTTTTAAGATACCAATAGGGGCTGAGGAAATTGAGTATATGATGTAAGCTCTGTCCTGACTCAAGAGCACTCCACTCCTGGTAAAAGGAAAACACAGCATGCTTGGCTGTTGTCAGTGGTGTAATTTTGCAACCACTGAGGCCACTGAGGTGGGATGAATTCCCCATCTCATTAACATCTAAGCTAGCCCCCTTCACAAGAACTCTGTATCAACAGTGAGTGGAGAGGCATTTCTAATATGTTGTTTCTCCAGTTATATTGACCATTTCTCTCAGGATAATATGAATCACACTTTGAAATTGATTCTTTCTCTCCACTGACTATGAAGATTAACTATGGACATTTTATCAGATGTAAACCTCTACATTTAGACAAAATTAATTCCACAAACATCAACAGCCCTATGTGAATACACACACACAAATGGAATGATTTCCTATTCACACTCAGAAATAAGCAAATTATTTTGTTTAATCACAATAGAATCCAAATGTGTCACTCTTATTTCTTCAACAGTTGTAGCAATGGTGGAGTAAACGGCAAAAAATATTCAAACATGTTCTCTATTCAAACACAGAAATTCTCCCTTCATATCTTTGGCACGTCTTAGCAGAATATCACATTTTAGGAATTACATGATCTCTGGTATTGAAACATATGTTACAGCTTTGTAAAGGGAAATTTGATATGGTGTCAGCCCTATGTTATCATTTACCTCACTGGCATGTTAAGCTTCCCTCATGTAGAGCTATTGAGGAGAAAGACAAAGTCAGTGTATCTATACAGTAATGAAGGTATCGAGCCAGGAGCCATGAGCCACCAGCATGGACAGGGATCTAAAACAACAAAATGTGAGTGTGTCCCTTGGATATATGAAATACTGCAAGTGGCATAATGTCTAATAAAGCCATGATCAGGAGTAAAGAATGCTAAGAGGATCACAGCTCTTGTGTCAAGCACAGAAATCAGAGGAACTGCAGCCAGCCCTGGCTCTCAGGAGTGAAAGCTGCTGGCTCTGAGTTCTATGTAAAATCACGCCTGCTGTCTGGGTAAGGTGCTGGAGCACGGGGTGGTTAATGGCCCAAAGAAGACAGAAATGGGTTTTCCATCCAACTGCTATTTGGCCAGGGCATTTGATACATGGACAGCACCTACTCCAAGAATGGAGATTATAAATAACCTCCTGCCTATACTAGGGGAGCACAGGAAAGAATCCTCTCCCTTCTCAGAAAGAGGTAGAATGGGCATGGTACAGAAAATAGGGATCACTAGGAATCTCACTAACACGAGGCTTGGCACACTCACTCCAATAGGCTGTATCAACTGAAGAAAGGAGAGAACCCCAAATGGACACGTATTCCTATGGAGAGTGGTTAAAATCAGTAACAACTTTAGAAAAGTGGAGATCATTAATGTAATTCCCAAGGCTGATGTATACCTAGGAAGCATCCTGCACCATACCTTATCTTGGTACAGTACCACTTATTCAACTAATTTGAGGTGTATACTACATAGAAGTCCGCATGTATGTAGAAGTTCCCATAATATTCAGTGGAGTGCTAAAGTGTGATTAATTTGTCTAAACAGTCTGGAACTGTCCAAGATATACCGGAGCATTCAAGTCATCTGAGTAGGTGTGGGAGATAAGGCACAGAGACATGTCCTGCTAATTTTGCATTTGTCCCATACAAGAAAATTTGCATACCCATAAAATCCCAAACTAAATCCAGTTCCCCCTTACAATAGTTGGATGGTAGGAGGTCCCTCAGAACATGAAAACCAATGTTCAGAAATTTTCCTTGCCACAGAAAAATTAAATCCAAATTTTCTCATCCCCTGAAAATTGCCCTGAAACCCTAGCTACAGGACAACTTGGATGTGAAGCAGTGTCTTTTTACCCAGTAGAAGTTCTGTCATTATGCATAAAAATGAAAGATTTCTGTGGACATGTGGGAATGAATAAACATGACATTATAACCTAAGGGCTCTACGTGGGAGAGCAAAACAGTGATGCTGACCATGCTCAAAAGTTTCTATGTTTTGCCCAATGTAATGTGACATACTTGAACACAGCATCAAGCAAGCAACACTTACCCACCAGTTGCAGCCAGGCTCATCCATGATCTCTCCAAGCTCATAAATCTTTTTCTTCTTCCTGTAATTGCCCAAGTAACAAACCTTCAGCTCTTCTCTCTCTCCAGAAAAAGCTGCAGCCTTGTGTCAGTGCAGCAGATTTAACACCACAAGGAGCCCCTCACCAATGAAGAAGGCTGAGGGAGCTCAGCTTGCTTAGCTTGGAGAAGAGAAGGCTCCAGGGAGACTTCATTTCAGCCCTCCAGTATTCGAAAGGAGCTTACAAGCAGGACCAACAGTCATAGGACAAGGGGGAATGGCTTTAACCTAAAAGAGATTTAGAGTAGATGTTAGGAAGAAATTTTCTACTGAGGGTGGAGATGTGATAGAATAGGTTGCCCAGAGAGGTTGTGGATGTCCCATCTCTGGAAGCATTCAACTCCAGACTGGATGGGATCCTTGACAACCTGATCTGCTGGTTGGCAACCGTGTCCATGACAGGGAATTGGAACTAGATGATCTTTAAGGTCCTCTCCAAACTAACCGTTCTATGATTCTTGCATTTTGCTAGGATGCCTTGTGAGGCTTTTCTGGCAGGTGACTACATTAAACTTGGTATTGTAGTAACTCTTCCACATCTCCTCTTCCACTAAGAACAAGCTTCCCTGGATAAATATATATAAATAAGGCCCTGCAGCAGAAATAGCATGATGAGTATTATAACCAGAGAAAAAATGGAAGCAAAATAGCTATATAGCAAAATGTAATATGGCAAAAGGCAATAAGAATACTAATCTCCAGAGATGGCATTTCCTTTAGGACTAAATACAATATATGTCTTGGCTACTAGCATTATTATTCTTCCACCTACGTCATAGCACCAAGGAAAGCTACCTTTATCAGTCATTAATCCATATGTCTGTAACTCATGGATCAGCTTTTCTCAAAAAACAGGAAAGTTCTCTGCAGTGTAAAACAAATTAAAAAAAATTGTTTGAGTTGAAAGGGACTCTTAAATGTCATCTCTTCCAACTCTCCTGCAATGAACAGGGACACCTACAGCTCCATCAGGTGCTCAGAGCCCCATCCAACCTGACCTTG
The DNA here is from genome assembly GCF_019232065.1 of Centrocercus urophasianus. Taxonomy (NCBI): domain Eukaryota; kingdom Metazoa; phylum Chordata; class Aves; order Galliformes; family Phasianidae; genus Centrocercus; species Centrocercus urophasianus. The sequence goes on along the minus strand of NW_024884475.1, from coordinate 6,669,962 downwards.
AGTGTCTCCGGGGATGGAACATCCACCAACTCTCTGGGCAACCTGTTCCTCACCATCCTTACTGTAAAAAACTTTTTTTTTGATCCAATCAAAATCTCTCCTGTTTTAGTTTGAAACCATTGCTATCCAATCCTATCATAACTGATCCTGATAAAAAGTCTGTCCTCTTCTTTCTTATATACCCCCTTTAGATACTGAAAGGCCACCATCAAGTCTCCCTGGAGCCTTCTCTTCTCCAGACTGATCATTTTTTGTTGGATGTTCTCCAACAGGTCCATGTCTCTCCTGTACTGAGGATTCCACATCTGGACGCAGTACTCCAGGTGAGGTCTCATCAGCACAGTGCAGAGGGGCAGGATCACCTTTCTCAACCTGCTGACCAGACCATGCTTCTTTTGATGCAGCACAGGACACAGCTGGCTTTCTGGTCTGTGAGGGCACAGTGTTGGCTTATGTCCATCTTGCCATCCACCAGTATCCCCATGTTCTTTTCAATAGGCCTGTGCTCAATCCTTTCATCCTCCAGCTTGTATTGATAGTAGGAGTCACCTTGACACAGATGCAAGACCTCTCACTTGGCTTTGTTGAACCTCACAAGGCTGTCCTGGCCCACTGATCAATCTGTATAGGTCCTTCTGGATGGTATCCTGTCCCTCAGGCATGTTGGCTGCACCATACAGCTTGGTGTCAAAATATTGCCTGTGAAATCATTTGGGAACCTATAAACTCAAGTGGTTTGGTAAAGGGTTGACATTTCACTGTTCTAGGAAAAAAGGCTAGCTTATTGCTGCATATAAAGACAGAAAAATATCTGTGCAGCACTTAAGTCTCATGGAAGGTCTCCAAATTGGATTTAATGTGAAGGTATCTGTTATAAAGACTCTGGAACAGAATTCAGCATGGGATGACTTTCCACTACACCCACATAAACAATACTATTTTGCACAGATACAATGAGTAGAAGAATAATGCCCAAAAAAAACAGCCAACTCTTCAATGCTTTTTAAATCTGAAACAAATGTGTAAATTATTTGGGAGGAACCAAAAGAAATTGACCAAAACTTATTTTACTCACTAGAAATCATGAGCTACAAATATCCATGTATCGCCCAAGAAAGTTTATTTTTTCAGCAAGAAAAGAAAAAAAAAGCCAAGAGCAATATTTTAGGTTGCTTTTGCTAGTACACCTTCAAAGTCTGCAGGGTGGAATCCTGAATGCTGGTTGGTATACTAGAGATAAATGACAGCCTTTGGGGAACCAACAGCACCCACATCCAGTTAATGTTATTGTGTGATCTATTTCATGGTTTGGAATTAATTGCAACTGGGGCATGGAAAAAAAAAAAAAAGCTGAAGCCTGGTTTTTCAAATTCATAAGAAAGTGTTTTTCTTTGAATAATAATGTTATTATAAAGCTATGGGTTTTTTTTCTATTTTAAATAAACCCTTTATTTTCTTTCAAATTTCTGTTACTTGTGGCCTGAGGCTGTCTGGTACTCTCATCTTGTGGGATATTGCTGGCTGGAAGCAATATCGTTTCTGTAATTACCACTTTCACTAAAATAGTTCTGGGCACTCCAGAAATACCTTCAAGTATTTGGTCATGGGCATTAAAATCTGGAGGGACAGCTAATAGCTCATGGTTGTTCCTAAATGGTAGAAAAGAGTAAGCTCATTTGAAAACAACTTTTTAAACATCTCAGTATGTCTCAGTGTTCCAGAACCAAGTGAATTTGTTCTCTTGCCTGGGTGTAATACAGAATGGTGCTGACTTTTACTACTTTGTAAATTTGTACGGTGAGCATCAAAAACAGACAGGCGAAGACTGCTATTCTCTGCTTTCCACCATAAAACTCTGCCTGGGGAGAGTCCTCAGGCTTTTTATACTTGAATGAAGCTCCTTGCATGCCATTCCTCCTCGCAGCTGTCCAAAGGTGAAGACTCCAGCCCAACAACAAGATTTCCATCACATTCCTGGAGAGGGATGAGTACCTTCAGAGTTGGGCACCCTTTGGGGAGTAGTCAAGGGAGGTGGGTGATTCTCAGGAAATGACACAAAAGCCCAATCTTTGTAAGAGAAACTATTTTGAATCACATGATCCAGGTATTATGTATAGGAAGGATTGCATCTCCATTCTTCTCAGTCTTTGAGATTGCTTATTATGTCACTATCATAAAATGCAGCCAAAATTCAAGATTGGAAATCTTGCTCTTGGCTTCAATATCATACAGATTCAATTACTTTTTTTTTTCCCCACACTAAGCTGCAGCTCAATATGATTTCTTTCAATTATGTATTTCAAAGAAATTGTTCTGTGTCCCCTGCATCATATTTACTCACTCTGACTGTCCCAGGAAATATGCCCAAGGATAAGAGGCAGTGCTGGACACACTCACATGCACATTGGCCAGCTGTAGATACTGGCCACTTCATTAGTTGGATGCTGTCAAACAGAGCTGTGTAGGGTAAGTCTTTCTTGCTTTCCCACAAGAGGAGATGCAAGTTTGGGTTTCTCTTTCCTTCTCACATGCTGATTTTCAAGAAGTCTATGGAAATGCGATTATCTTTGAGAGTCCCACCCCATGTAAATTTTAGTGGAAATAAGCTTAACAGTTACTGGAAAGACTAAACAGATAGGCAGATATCAGCAGACACAACTCACACATCCCTACAAAACCACACTAAAAAGACCTTTTTGCCATTTACTGAACACCAGGAAAGAGCATAACACTGGAAAACAGAGAGAAGAAACCACAGCAACCACCAAAGAGCTTCACACGTACAGCTGGAACATTCATAGCAGCCACTTCCCAGAGATGATTCAGGTCTCAGGGTCCTGACCAGCACAAAGAACAGCAGCGGAGACAGAGGAATATATATCATGTGGTAACAATAGAAGCATTAAAGATTGAAAGTCCTTCAGCTGGATCCTTAAGACGAATATGGAAAACTTGACTTTTTGCTGATGAATAGAGCCAATAGTAGAAATGCTTAATATTAGGAATAACAATAATTATTTGCTGAAGTGGTGACCTTGTAGCCTCACATTGGTAGGATGGTGAACACTGATGAGATGAGCAGTGGGTCACTTCTGTTTTGCTCTTTGGCCACCATCAGCAATGGATGCATAAGGACTGGCATTGAGCCATGTATTTCTCAAGCAAGATGCCTGAGATTATCCCTGTTTTAAACAGGAGACATTTCTTCATTGGATAAAAGAAATCTCTGTTCATCTGGGTATTTCCTCAAGGTGTATGATGTATTTTCCATCTTTGATTTTGAGGATCAGCCCTGGGAATAGTCAGCAGATAAGAGTCTCCTTCCAGCCATCTCCTAGCTGCATATAGTATGTAAAATGTGTGTCACAAGCAAAAGTATATTTCCTAATTCCAGGCTTGTTGGATCCAAAAAGAAGACATAAATATTTTGACAGTTTTAATCTGTAAATGTGCATCTTTTTGTCTTTGTCTCAAGACAAAGAAACTCTCATGAAGTTTGCAAACTCTTGTTTTCCATGATTGCAGGAAACATATTCCCAAGCACAGCATTTTGGGTGTCTCAATTTTTCAGGCTGTTGACTAGCACTATTGAGCAACTGACTGCAGTTGCTCATTTAAGAGCCCTTCAATTGTGTTCAAGAAGCTTAATTCAAGTCCTTCCTTGTCTAAAGAGGTAATGTAGCAATTAACCAAGCAGTACTAATTGCTAGATAGTCCCAAGGCAGGAAAGGAAATAGAAAGGAAGAAAGAATAGGGGGAAAGTGCATGCTGTGAATCAAGACTGTGCATCTCATTCTTTGAGGTATGTTCAGCAAAGGGCAACTAAGAGATTAATAAAAAAGGCTAAGAGCACATTTTTTTCTCTTAGTTGGAAGTATTCATTGCTCTTCAAAGAATAATAACAACAATAATAAACATTTAGCATTCTGCATGAAATTGCATAGATTCCATTGAGGCCTGATTTGCTTCTCCTATAACCTGTTCATAATTAAATCCTTACACAGGATGCAGTTAGGACTAGATCTCACGGGACTAGAATACAAATGATGTTCTAACAGGAATGTGCTTTACAAATATATATGTATATTTGTATATATAATATATAATATAATATATATATATACACACATATATATATACATATATATATACATAGAGAAACATGTACATAGAGAAACATCTATAACTACCATGAGAGCTGCCAATGTCCATCAGGGAAATCAAGGTAAGGAATTCCAATCTATCTAGCTTAAAATCTTCCTTTAGTTTGATACTTTCCTATCAAGGAAAAATACATTTTATTCAAGATCCTGATCTGCCAGAAAATAATCCACTTCAATTCTCCCTGGATAAACTTTTCCAGAGATTTTGTTGTACTAAAAAACAAAGAATTCATGTGTTGCCTTTTCTGTTAATGCCTTTTCTGTTAATGAGGTTGTTTTCTTCTGCAATAGTCTACTTTGCCTTCAGAGGTTGGATTTCTGTTTACTAGTGAACTGGGACCTCTAATGGCATTGAATGTAAAAGCTCCTCGTCTTGCTTTTTTTTGACTTCTGGAGGTCCAACAGTGTGTTTCAGCTGGACTGGAGGACCTAAGCACATAGCTTTGCTGTAGAAAAATTAAATTGGTGTGAATCCTCACTTAGCTTTCAGAGGATTCAATTTAAAATGCCTTGATGCAAACTGGTCAGAAACTTTACCTCTTATTCTGACCTGAAGGCAGAAGCGATAGCAAAAAACATCTTCATATGCTCAAAATAATGGCTATCTTGAGAATCAGCTGATGTCACTAGCATCCTGCCCTCTTGATCCTATACCTGCGAGGTTTTCACTACATTAATCCGAATTTCTGCAAACTTGATGGTAAACCACAAAGTTTTAGTTAAGTCCACTTTGGGAACAGATGTAAAACCCTCAAATCTCACAAGTGACTTATTCAGAGTGCTTATATTCCTTCAGAAGGACATTTTGTAGGAAAGCAACACCTCAGTTTCCTGGGCAGATGTTGGAAGAAATAAAAGTTTAAGGTGAATCAAGGCTTCCAATTTTTGCATAGATTCTGCCTCTTTCAGAGATATCTCTCCCACCAAGAAGGACTGCACCTCTCCCATTAAGGACACAAGCAACCTTTGCAAAACTAGTTTCTCACATACTGATGCCTAGAAACAAGCTGTTCTTCATGAACAGCAACATGAAGGACATGAACCTCCTTTGAAGCAGTCCACTGACATTCCCAAATTGCAGGCAGTGGTAAGGAAATAACAAAGTACTAATTGTGGGATGACTTTGTTTAAATGTGCTGATAGCTGATGGGGCTAACGCACTGGCTGCCTCTGACACTGCAGAGATAGCTGTCCCCTGGCTAGGAGATCACAGAGCTCTGAAATGTCCTTCCTTCCTGTAGAGATGAAAGGCACCCTGGATGCACAACTTATTTATCAAGCACATACTGCTCAATTATAGCCCATTTATCTCCTAATGTTTTGCGTCTTCTACCACTCAGCTCAGCAAGATAATGGTGATGAAAAGGAGGATGCTGTGGCAGGTGCTAGAAAACACTCAATTACCCATAGTAATTTCAAATCATGCCCAATTTCTGTCCATCAGATAGATCCAAAGTTCCTTTTCCTGAAGTATTTTAAGGAGATCCCATAGGACATATCTAGAACAGGTTGCCCGGAGTGGTGGTGGATTCCCTGTTCCTGGTCTCAGCGTCAGACTAGATGGGGCTCTGAGCACCTGATCAAGCTGTAGGTGTTTCTGTTCATTGCAGGGGAGTTAAACTAGATGGCCTTTAAGGGAAAGATACATGTCTCTTGCACGTGTGTGCACGAGAGGGGAGATGGACCGACACATCGGGCTTCAGCATGACTCCCAGTTTCCCATAACCTCTTGGGAAATATGCATCAGTGGAGCTGGAATTCTTCACTTTTGGCCCATTTCTAAATTTGCATCCCAACTGGCAGTTGAAGAGGGTTTTATTTCATACATGCTGCTAGGAATGTAAAGTGAGCCACTTCATCTTGGTGATAAGTGTAGTTACTCCTGTGTTTGTCCAAGCTCTTATTTCACTTGCATTCACAATCTCACACATCTATCTTTGCACATTATTTTATATGATGTCTACATGCATCCATAACTATTCAAATAAATTTTGTTCTAGCCAGACATGCATGAGAATAAAAACAAAAAGCACTGCTCACACAGAGGAAGAAAAGCAAAGGAGGATGGTTATGAACTAGCTGACTTCTTGTACCGTGCATAATGGCCACCAGGAACTAAAATTAGACTTTCTGCCAAATTTAACACATTGAAGTCTGTCCAGGGTCAAATATATTACTCTAAGAGAGTTTTTACCACTGTTAAGCAGAATGGAAATCTTCATTCGTGGAAGTTTTGTGCTTATAAATGCTTCCATACCTTCTTTGGAACAGCCCGATACTGATTCCTCCAACTAACTTGCATTTCAGTGCAGTCCTTAGACTCTCTGCTGTCTAACCAGTTGCCCTTGTATTTGTTCAGACAATTATCTATGCCTAAATGGGGTGCCTTGTCTTCTTGAGTTGCTCCCTTTTTCAGTCTTTGTCTACAATTTGTAAAGATAATTTTAAATTCTAAAACAGTCCTACACTGCGAATTTTGATGTTCTCTTCCTAACTCATCCCATCTTGGTGCTTTCTCAGCAACTGATATGCCTATCTTTGTCTTGTTGCCTGGGGAGTCAATTTAGTAAATACTCAATTTGACTGCAAGCTCTTTTCTGAGTAAATATTTCCAATCCATTTTTGCCCAGTGTTGAGCATTTTCATCCAGATTGCTATGAGAGTGGCATGTTCTGGCATATGCCAGACAGATCACCCCTTCCTCCACAATAAGCCTGGTTTTCCTCTTATCAAGGGGATTATCTTCAGGAATCTGAATAGTAATTTTAAATAAGCAGTGGCTATTGTTCATTTTCAGTACAATGTTTACACTTCAGCATGAACACTGAAGTCCTGGGGGAATTATTGGGAAACTTGCAGTCAAAAAGATCTTGACAGAAATTGAAAAAAAAGCACACCAACCCACAACATATCCCATCATAGACTTCTGAGGACTTTTAATAATGCTCCGAGAGCGCTTTTATCTCATCCCTTTCCCTTGCAATCCAGAGATAACAGCTTGGGCAAATAGATTGTTGGACTCACAATGAATTCATACAGGACAGAAGAGGCAACTAGAGGTCCCCTTAACTATGAGGTCCCCACAACATCGTGTTGGTCCCTTTTGGATGCATACCACCATTGTGCTACAGGCTCGCTACAGGCAAGATATCCCTTTGCATCTGTTCTCCACAGGCATCAGGAGGTGGGAAGGTTTGCTGTGGCATCTTATTTGGATTGCTTGTTGCTTAGTAGTACAAACAGCAGGCTATTAAAAGAGCCAATGCTGATATTTCCACAGTGCTCATAACACAAGCTCCAGTTTGCTTCAATTTGGTCACAGTGGTTTACACACGGAGCCGCATACGTTTAAATATAATATTTATTAAGCTTACTTAAGTTTATTCTGAGGTATGACTGGAACCCAGTTTATTCTGGCTGGCCTTGAGGTTGGAAGTGTGATGTTCTGCCATGTGCACCAATGCTGCTGCAGAGACAGAGCAATCTGCTTTGCATTAGCAGCCCAGCTTATGTTACTGTGCTTGGTCTGTTCCTACTACCTGGTGACCCTAAGCATTATTGTTCTTAAAGAGATAATATGGTTTGATAACACATAAGAACTTTCAGAAAAGTGTTCCTCTAAGAAGAAAAAGTATCAGCTAGCAGGACCTAATTACAGCCCACGGTGTATTTCCTTTATTTCTTGGATGCCTGTTATACGTAGGCTGAAAAAGAAGCTCTATGCACTTGTATTTTGGCTGGCAGTAACCCCTTCTTCTTCCCACACACCAATAATCTGGGCAATCCATGCACAGAGCCAGTTGCCCCACCAGCAGATCCACAAGAAACACCTCAGCTTCTCTGCAGCTCCACGAGAACCAGGCTTTCCACAGGACAGGGATAGAGTTGGAACTGCAACCAGAAGTTTGCAACCATTGGAAAAAGGGCACCTGGATACAGTGCCCAGCTGGAAAATGGTCCTTTGTGCAGATTTGCTGAGCAAACTGATTGCCTAGTGATGTGCTAAGCACATATAATTTTGATTGTTGCATTATATTGCTATATATTCCACAGTAGCAATCCACAAACAATTTCTAATCTGTAATTGAATCTATGCATTCCCCAAAACAAGATTCACTGGCATTGCTTCCTGCAGCTACAGCATTATCTCCCACCATGGTTTTTTCCATAGGCAAAAATCAGTCTGCTGGAAAGCACCTAAACAGCCATGGCTAACAGCAATGCAGTCTGCAAATGTTGATGGTTCTGGTGCTGCAAACTTCTAAAACAGTGAAATTAATTTAATTCTGAGGAAGAGAAAAATAGAGAAAAACAATTTGCTCAGCACCTTCCAAACCTAAAGGATAAGTCAATTATCTGCCTTTGCAACTTATCACAAACCTACTTTGAATTTCTCCAATAAAACTGAGTGATGGAGGATAGTTCTAGATAAACTCTAAAGATATCCATTTTCTCATTAAATGCCACAGCATTTCATTGGCAAAAAACTTACTTGTGAAACCCTTCAATTTCAATCCATGAGCAATAGCTGCAGCATGGGGCTGTTCCCTCAAAATTAGAGTGGTTATTCTGCCTTCTGTAGGCAACTGCTTTGCTTTCTCAGGTGGCTTTGGAGGGAGTTTGTTTGCTAAGGGAGAAATTCAACACACAAACAAGACATACAAATGTACAGTGAGATAAGGATACAAATACATTGTCTGCCCATGCATCTCCAGATCCATTTAGATGCTAAGGAGTATCCTTCTGGACATGGGTGTCTCCCTGGAGGTTTTCAAGAAATATGTAGAACTGAGGGACATGGTTTAGTGGGGATGGGTTGATGGTTGGGCCAGATGATCATGGGAATCTTTTCCAACCTTAATGGCTCTATAATTTTTGCCACTGTTTTCAAAGGGGTCCTGAACAAGTAGCTTGGATGACTTGCCTAATGTCCAGCTCACACTGAAATAATCCTGTTTCACCATTTTCACCGTGTGAGATGTGACAGATCTGTGGCACCTGCAACAGCTCATCCATAGCATTTCACTGTAACCAGCCATAGCAATGCCAGTCTCTCCAAAACACAGGAGGAGCTGTGTGCTCACACAGGCCTTGTTTCCTTCTCTCCAGGGTAATCTATATATTTTCCTCCTCGCACAATATGAAAGAGAAAGGGCTGGCTCAAGCTAAAAAATGCAGTCTTGGCTCTTAGCACTCCTGCTCCCTGTGTAAAGGTTATACAAATAAAGTTTTGGGGAATATTGCCCTTCTGCGAACACTGCTAATTGCCACCATCTATCAGCCGGAGATGGCTGATGTGCTCTGCCAGGAGAGATTGCTTCAGCAGCACAAAATAAACCACTCTTGTTCTTGTTAAAGCATGCAATTTTCTTGTCAACTCCTCTGTCATTGCTGTAGTCTCCCAGGCAGGGCTGCTTCTCTTCGCAGCATCCCAGTCTTACTGCTGCCACGTCAAGTCCCACTGGAAGAATATGGGGCAGCATCTCTTCAGGAGAGCTTCTAAATCCAAAATGGAAAAGTTTGCTGTAGAGTGATAGAATCATAGAATCATTTGAGTTGGAAGGAACTTTTATAGGTTATCTAGCCCAACTCCTCAAAAATGCAGAGGTGGAGAAAAAACACGCAGGCTAGGTCTACAGGTCCAAGTTCTGTTTTGTGACCCTGTGAATTGTTTAAGGCTGAATCCACAGAAATGCCCCAGTTCCCATTGCCTTTGGGTCCCTTTGTGCATTATGGCCTCATTTCCTCCTGTCCTCTGTAGAGTTTTCCTTCCAGTTTGGCACCAGAAGAACTGTATTTCCCCCTTCTCCTTTATTCTAATGCTAACAGACTGGCTGCGAAAGCAGATGGCTTTGCCAGTGAGAGGAGGCCAGCCAGCAGAGCCCCCATGCCAACTCTCTAAAAGGCAGTCAGAGGGGGCTGGTTTTTGGGTTTTGGTGTGCCCAGCTTCACAGAGACAGCTGTATAGTCACAGGCCAGTGCACTAAGAAACATGCACTCCCCTGAGACACAATGTGCCAGCAGATCCAACAGGATCAAGGGAAGGAAGGAGCAAGGGGGTCTCTCCCGTCCATGCATTCTCCATCTGCCAGTTCAAACTCCATAGCATTCAACAGGAAGCTGTATGAATAATGGGGAATAATGGACGTCCTGGAGTGGGGACAGCAGCTGGGTCATCTTGGGACGAGGACAACACAATCACAAAGGGCTTTTGATTATGAACAAAGTACCCAGGATCAAGCAGTTTGAGGTCTCCAAGGGCTCAAAACTCCTCCAAGAAAATCCCACGTAATGTACCATATCCTAGCTATGCATGCTACTATCTGCTCTGCCTACATGCTACTCCCGGGCTGTGGGGCTACAGGATCCTGTCTGGATGGGAAAGACTGCCTGAGGAGATCATTGTTTTTGGAATTAGGGCTTTTTTCTTTTCTTTTTTTTTTTAATCTCATGGAAAATATTCACAGCTCAGACCCAGAGCTGAGACGACCTTGCCCCAGGCTGTCCCATACTGGTGGGGTGGCACAGGCTGCAAGGCTGTGCGGATGGTGCTGCCAAGCCTCCTTTGGAAATGGCCATTGTCGGTTTTCCCTTTCAAGTGCTTCTGTGAAAAATCCTTAAGGCGATGTGGAAAAGGCACTTTCTCATGACAGTGTCTCCAAACAGGCTATGTGAGCCAGAAGCTCAGCCCATGGGTGCCAGCAGGCAGCAGGATGATGGAAGGGGCACCAATTGCCCATGACAGATCCATCGGCAGAAACCAGCCCCAAACCTGGAGTGAGTATAAGGGATGTCAAGGGAAGTGAGGAGCAACTTTCACAGTTCTCAGCACCTAGCCAGGAGTTAACATCTCTTAACACCTCCTACCCCACACATAGAGGACCCTTACCAATGTGGTACTTAACAGCAGGAACTGATAAGGCAGGACCCACAGAAAATGCGTCTTGTGTTTAACACTTTCCCTGCCTCGTGACAACAGGCAGCTTGTACTGGTATCTGTGGAAGCCTTGACAGCCTTGTTATAGAGGCAGCAGAATGAGTAAGTGGGTGACTTACACTACTCAGGTGCAAAATGAGTTGGTATTCAGGGCATCTCCATTCTTCTGCCTTCCTTCTCAAGGGTAATAGCTCACTATTTTTTTCTTAGATTAAACAGTATTTGAATGACAAATTTAATAATGGGAGCTGGAATCAGCACGTTGTCTCCTTGCTTCAAGTCCCACATTGCAACAGCTGCTGGGACAAAACCTCAGTGACCCTGTACCATGCTGCAGGAGGTGCAGGCTCACATGGATCTCCTTTACACCTGCGGCTCTGTCCACAGACACTTATGCGTCAATTCAAACCATCCCCAGCCTCGCAGATTAGAGGCCAAGGTGGCACTCTGCAAGATCCAAGTGGCAAGAAAATATATTCTGGCCCAAACCGTTTTATGTAGAGCATACGATGATGCTGCTTTTTGCAAAAGCAGATGTAGAATCACAGAATCAGAATTGCTCAGGTTGGAAAAGATCTTCCAGATCATTGAGTCCAACCACAACCTAATTCTACTGTGATTTGGTGAAATTTGCAGGCAGCATTCAGAGAGAAAAATAATTAAAACATGGTTTCATTTCAATTCCACATCAATTAGAAATAATACAGGAAATGCATTTGCATTTACAAGCAGTAAAGCAAAACTTGTCTCTGCATGGATAAATGGCAGTGTAGCCCAGTGCCAGCAAGAGAGGCAGTGAACTACATCCCTTGCCGTGGATATGGAGCGTGTTCTTGCCAACATTTCTTTTGGTTTTGGGGTAGTTAGCAGGAGGAGAGAAAAACCCAACAGTAATAAATGAGTTGTTGCAACCTGCCCTTTTCTGCTCGAGCGATCTGCTGTTTTTGTAAACAGGAAACATCGTGTAACTTGGAGAGGACTACATGTGATAACACTGAAGAATGATCAGAGAGTAAACTGTGAAACCACTATGGTGTCTGTTGAGGAAAACCTACAAGCTGTCAAGAAAGCTCTGGATATTTTGTGATACAATCTATCAATTATCCCAGTTGAATGCCTGTGTTTATAGAGGGTATTTTTTGTTGTTGTTGTAATTCCATGCCATCTCAGGCTTACAGTAAGCCACCTGGCCAGCATGAATGTGCAGGTTAATTTCAGGATAATATATTATTCTGTATAATAAAAACAAGTTGTCTGGTTGTTTTTAGTGAATTTGTCGAGGACCGTTCCCTTGGGCTGCCCACCTCCCAGGGAGAAGTTGTAGTCTGCTCTGTTTCATCATCGCTTTTGCGGCATTTCCTACTGAGATGAGTGGCACCGAGACAGTTTCCAGACGTGGTTATTTGTTCTCTTTGACCTGAGCGACTGCTGTTTTCTAAGCCGTTTGCAGTGTCAGTCAGTGATTTGACACTTAGACTTCTCCAGTTGGGGATTAAAATGCTGCATCTTTCTTTCAGGCTCCTTACTAATTTGCTAGAAGCAGTTACAATGAAACTATTCCAAGGGTCTTTTCACTCAAATGCCTTACTGCTGCAAATCAGACCACTTTCACCTATTTCACCTAACTATGAGCTGCTTTACAACAAGCTAAAAACCAGGTTTTCCAGACCTCCAGCCCCAATTATGTACAAAGTGCTTAACAATAATCACTACTTCAGGTCTTTTTTCCCAATTCCTAAGGAAGAATTAATATACTTTCTGCCCAACTCTGCCTGCAACCTGCACAGGCAGATCATGAACTGCTTGCAGCCCCCAGAATTTCCCTCCTTTGAATTCTTTCCATTGTTTGTTTGTCTGTTCCCTTCCCAAAGTAAACATTTCCATAAAAATTTAATCTTAAATGTGGTGTTTGAAGTGGCCTAATGTCCCACAGAGAGGAGCCCAGACCTCATTGGGCAATAATTTCCTATTGTTCATATACAATCTAAGCCCCCAAATGTGATGTGTGCTCCTAAAGCCACCTTCAGCTGCGGTTGGGCAACGTGTTGTCAGCCTCCATCTTCAAGCAGCTGTCTTCTTCAGCTCAAGAATAAGCTCATATGACCTGAAGATTTCAGGTCACCAGTTCCACTGTGTTACCAGAAAAAAAAAGTCCTACAGCCTAAATAAGGCACCACAAAATGATCTGAAAGTGATTCTTTCTTAAGTTCTTTTGATATTTTGTCCACCTGGACAATTGTTGAGACATTCCTGTTCTTGACCTGTATGTGCCTGGTCATACTGTATCCCAGCTGAAGCTGCTGAAATTGCACTTACACAACTGTTAATACACTCCACTTCTATTGTTACTACTTCTCTGATGTCCCATATAAGATTTACTCCTCCTAAGAGGAGGCTTTTGGATGGAGCAGAGTAGGACAGAGCAGCTCAGCTTCAAAGGAAAGCACACTTCTTCCTGCCAGTTTTGTCAGCCTCTGACGGCAGCCTCATCTCTTGGCACAGCACAGAAGGCCTGCAGCAGGAGCAGAGCTGAGAACAAATGTCTGGGTGCTGCAGCATGTCGGCACATTGAACCAGGAGGCATTTGGCTTCTAGTCGGGAACATCCTTCCCAGCACTGTTTGAACAAACACACCTACTCAGCGCCAGGTGTGCTCCTGTAAACACTTCCGCAGGATGCACCCCGATGCTCACCCCAGTGACTGACAGCCCTGCCATAGTAGCAACACCCAGCGGGTTTTTGTGAAGCTGATAAGGATCTCCAGGCCTTTCACTGAAGCATGCTGAGAAAGCCCAAGAGAGTCAACAGTAAGACATGATTCCACATAGGGCCTCCGTACTTGATTTGTTGGTCTCTCACTCACCAAAAGGGTAGGAGTATTCTCTTATTGTCTCTAATGAGTTTTGGATAGAGCTTTTATAACAAGAATAAAAAAGTAAATAATCTCAGTTCTAAAACTTTCTCCTCCTCTTGATTTCATTTTTCTACATGATTTAAGAGTGCCCAAGGGAGAACATTTAATTCAAAATCCATTTTGGATTCGTATTTTAGGAACATGCAATGAAGTTATGAGATGTGGCACGTTATGAGCTTCTAAAGATTCAAAAGTGAATTTTCAAAGGCAGAGTGAAGCTGGACAAACAAATTCCAGTGCAAGAGGAATATTTATATATCCTGTGCACATCTGCACGGAGTCAACAGGATAGAAAGGAAAGTAAAGCTGTAATCTCAGAATACACATTTAAAGCACACAATATAAATTAGTTCTCAGAGTTAATTCAAAGATATTTCAACACAGGAGTATCAAGGATAGGAATATTGAAATATCATGAAATATCATTCCCAAGAACCTGTCACATACTTGAAATTTCAGTCCACCCAAAATGATTATGATAAATGAATATCATATATAGCCATCTGGTATAACTGTATGTTCTAAACAAATGACTTGGTGTGCTCCCAGAACAACAAGGTCAGCAGCATGTTGGATGCTACGGAGTTTTATGATGTAAAGAAAATTGAAAACAAAAGCAAGCTGGAGATCAAAGATGACCCTGAGGTTGATGGACTTTAGCATCCATATACAACAGGGCTCCAAGGGAGCTGGAAGGGTCATCTGGTGCATCTGCTTCTCCAGGACTGGGTCTGATTCCCCTGCACCATTCCAAAAGGATTGCAGTGAAGAAACGCCTTGATACACTTTCTAAGTGTTCAGTCACAAAGAGCTCTTTTTTTCCTCTGATAAGATTGCTTTAATGGAATACAGTACTCCAGACCCCAAAGAATTCCTGGTTGCAAGTGCAAAAATGGAGCTTTGTGAGGAGAAAAGGCTGTCACATTCCCATATGCTCATCAACACACTTGCACTGGGACATCTTGCCTATCCTGAACTCTGCTGACAGGTTGCACTAACATTCTGTGGCCTACAAGCTAGAAAACATTTAAAGCACTGACACTGGGGACAAAGAAGCCATTGATTTCCCTGTCATGGCCTTAGACCACAACAGCATCTCTGCAACTAATACAGATTATTCTTTTTTACCATTCTTATTATTTCTGTTTTTGTGTGTGTTTTTTTTTTCTTCCACACTGATACAATCTATATTGACAAAGACCTAAGGACTTTATATTTTTAAATGCCCTATATAGATAGGCCGCATTTTTATGTAGCATTTATGTGGTTTGGATCAAAAATCAATGAGGCAAGTGGTTTTGAAATCAGAACAAATTACTATGTTGTTTAAAAAAGCATATCTTTCATTTCTTTTAAAATGTGCTTGTTTCTCTTGATTGTTTTTCAGTTTTTCTCTATTGAGGGTGCAAGAAGAATTGACTAAAGATTCCTAGCCAATATAAAGATGCATTGTCCCATAAGGAGAATATTTATCTTTTATTATTATTATTATTATTCCTTAGTCTTTATTTGCCTTCTGGGTCAATACAGATGACCACTGAGCTCAAAGTCAAGTTAGTAAGGGTTTATGGTTACATGCTTTGAATCACATTCCTAAAGCTTTTAGTGTTTTTCCTTGCAGTATAAATTTGGATGGAGGTTTGGATAAATATGAACAATGCAATGAAGTGCCTGAAAGCACTTCAAAAACAAACAGAAATCCTCAATATCAAAAAAACCAAGATTGCTTTACTACTTATTGACTTTTGTAGGCATCTGAACTTATCCATTAATGGCTTTAGAAGTAAGTCGGGGACATGAGATGCTGGTCTTGGGAGTGTGACATCAGCCACTAAAGGAAGATATTCCCTATTTCTTGACATTAACTATTGGCACCACACATAGCATCAGGGTTTGAGGTTGCCGCTATTCTCTGTAGAAGTGGGATAAAGGTGTGGGTAGGAGCTTGGCTCTGCTCTGTGGCTGGAATTTCTACATCAATGCTGGGAAAACATTTCAAAGGAATGACAGCAGGTTACATTGTACAAGGCAACTGTTGAACAAAAGGCTAAAATTTTCTGGCTGGTGGGAAGTGGATGCGCGGTGAAACCCCAAAGTCTGTGATATAGCTGCCTGCAAAGGCACAGCTCTAGATTTTTTGACCCATGTACCTTTTTTAGCCTTGTGCTCCAGAGTCATCATCACTACAATGCATTCCATAATATATGTTTTAGTGATCTTTAAAGCATGATCTGGATAAGAAGGAGCTCTCAGAATGCTTTCTAACAGTTGTTCCATAGTAGTAAGTCAAGCTCAAAAGTCCATGATAGTAGTTAAATAAAATAAAAGCTAGAATTTTCTCAACATCAATTTTTTCTAAGTCTTTGGATTTCTTTGGGTCAGTTTTTCAAGATCTTTCCCAGACAGTCTAGGCATTTTTCAATGAATGTAAACATTGGCACATAATTGTTTGTTTCCATTGCTGAAGATACAAAGGAGACACTGCATGTTGCATGATTCATAAGAAAGGCACCAGAGCTGGCAAGACCAGACCTTCCGACGCACTAATTGCCCCATCAAATATATGAGATTTATCAGCCAGATCAGGGTACAGCAAGCAGTGGCAGACCATGACAAGCAGCAGCGGAAAAGGAGTCACAACAGAAAATCAGGGTAGGAGAGAAATGATATGACACAAACACCCTGTCTATGACTGTAAACACACTAATCATTGCCATTAGTATCGTAACAGTTTCCAGCCTTGGGAGGATGAAATGTTGCATAGCTTGATTCATTTCTTCCAAAAACTTCAGTCTGCCCCTACAAACACTACTTGGCTATGCACAGCACCTAAAACGATACAGTCAGATCCGACCCTTATTGTGTCTCATGTCTGAAATGTCAGCTACTTCTCAAGGGACAAAAAGCAACTAATCTTGAACTAATTCACCCCTTTCCCCACCTTCTGGCCCTGATACGTAGCTTTGTACTGAGTGCACAGGAGCCTTTCATGCAACCCATTGCACTTCAAGTTTCTCCTGGCAGCTCTTGGCCCAAAGGATGAATTTAGTATGAAATCTGCAGCGGCTGCAAGATGTTTGCCCTCCTGCTCGGTGGGAAGCACAGAGCCCATGCTGGCGCAACACAAGGGTCTGGCACCTGCTTGTGCTTGTGAGGACCTGTTCTGCTGCCACTGCCATGGCCAGCAAAGCATGTCACTTCTTGCAGAAAAGGGATCCTGGCTCTATTTCAAGCCCCTGTCATTGCTGACAGCAATTCACACGCCAAAGTAAACGCTGAGACAGTGCTCAGATCAGTGCCTTACCCTCTGTGCGTGTGTACATGTGTTTATGTTTTAGCATTAGCCATACCTTTTGTCATCTGGGTCCAAACACTGCCTATAGACATGCACATGTGCACGTAGATACCGAATTAAGAATTAAGAGTCTTGCAGTCTCAGATGGAATCAAAAATTTCTCTCCTAAAGCAGATGGGTCCTCTGGGCACCTCATCATTATGCACTGTTGCCTACATTGTGCATGTTGCTGCCGATAGCCTGTTTTGGCTGGGGAAAGCACTACCAGCCCAGTCCTAGTCTGCTCCATCATACTGCTCTATGACTCAAGGGTGAAATTCCCCTTCCTTGTATCTCTCTGGATCAATATTTTATTTCCTTGGGATCTAGGTGGCTGGGGATGTAGGGACAGATCAATTCGAACTTGTAATACTATCCTGGCCTCTTTATATACAAGAATAGCTTTTCGTAAAGAATGAAAGATAACCTTAGTAAGAGTACTTCATAAGACTTTGACCTCTATCACTTTGTTTCTAAGATTTTTAAAACTTTTCACAAATATTTCTCAATTTCTAATTTCTCTGTACTTTATCACAGAGGCTCAATCTGAACCCCCAAATCCTCATTCCCACCATGCCTAGACAACACTTCCACTGAGCTTCATGCTTATGTGATGAGAGAGTACAACACTCTATATTATCATCAGGCTGTCCAACTCTCAGGGCAGCCAGAGGTCAGTCAGGGGAGCTGCCACAAGGATTGAGAACTGCTAAATGACAGCTTAGTGCCCAATATTTTCCACGACTTTCACATGTCATGGGAAGCACATGTCAGAATTTGGCCCTCTGTATTCCTCAAATACTCAAAGGAAAGGAAGTAATTTCTGCTGCTCTTTGCACTATTTAGAGGGTGCTGTGAGTCTCCAGAATAAAAATCTGACATTGAATAACCCCAAGAACAGAGGACGTGCCCTTGCCAAAAGCACTACTAAAGTACCTAAAGTACATTGAATATAGTAAAAAGTGTATTCACTTATTAGGTGAGTTCTCTTTGACCAGTGAAAGGAACCCAGTCTGCATCATCCAACTAACAGTCCATCTTCTTGCACAACTTGCAAATTCTCTTTGCAGCAATAAATCTTGATAGCTGTGTGGATTTTGCAACCTTTGTTGCTGATGATAAATTTCTAGAGGCAGGTTATATGGTCACTGTCTCTATCTTAAAGAATTACATGTAATTCAGGTGAAACTGGCTGTTCCTGGAGAATTACATTTCCAGTTTTCTCTTCCGACATTTTCCCTTTCCATAAAGGAAAGCCAAGTACATGAAGGTGGAAAGTCCCAGGTGAGACTCCTTTGTTGCCTAGCTGTCCAATAAATTGTATTTAGAAAGGAATCAACGGCCAACAACTGATAGGAATTGGGCTGCTTCCAAACTCATTTACTTCCAATTCTTTCATCGCACTGCATGCTAGCATTAAATATTGACTAAAACCAGTTATTTTTCCTACTATTATACCTGCATTGCCTTTCTCACAGAGAATGGGGATTTCAGATCATTTGCACTTGTGCCTAGAGACAGCATTGGCTGTGATCTGTGATGACAGAATCTTGTACATCTACAGCCTGGGAACACACAGGGGAGTGGTTTCCTGCCCTCACTGTCAATTTCCATTGGTGTTTATTAAATACCCATGACAAAAGCATGTCCTCTCCTGTACTACATAATCTTCAGACTGTGCTTTTTCAAGGTACACTCCCATATATGTTTTTTCTTCTATTTATATACCTTTTCAGCAAGCAGTTGTGATTCATAGAAATGAGTTCCAGAAGACTGGGAAGTCATATATGCAATTCTCCTTTCAGGGTCTGATTACTTTTAAGAACTTTCAGCCATAGCTTGATTTTCTCCCCCAAAACCAGGAGGAATGCGGTGGACGCAGATTCTGCTTCTTTTGCAAGTGTAAAACAACTGTAGTTGCCCTGTGAATGAGTGTTTGTAAAGTAAGTACCATTACACTGCTTATGGAGAGAGAGGAAGACACCACTGAAGTCTGAAATGTGAGCATTTGCCCATCTGAGAGAGGCACCTGTCTTCATTGACTGGGAAGAGAAATTCTCAACCAGGTTGGGAGGGTTAGTATCTGGTATGCCTTAGGGAGATGGACTGGGTACCTATACCAGAATTTTGAATGAACGCAGAGGTAATTACATATGTGCATCCTTTCAGCCTAAAAATATTACCAGGAATCACAGGTTCAAATTTTATTTCTGTCCCCAAGATACAAATAGGAATCTTTCCATCAGACTCAACAAACCTTGAGTATTTTACATCTCCCAAATAATCATAGGTATTTCCCTTCTGATTTTCAAGTGGAAAAAATGGAACAGCATTTGCTGTCAGGTATCCAAAAGTTTACTACTACCTGCAAGCCGCTGCAGATCCCAGTCACAACTGTCTTTCACAATTCCATCTATGCATCTTTGAAATCTACAGTTTGTAAAGAGCAGATACAGCTCCATAAAGGCTGCTGAGACATCCAAGCTGCACCCAGGGGCTCTGCCATTCCCAGAGCGCCCTGTTTCCCTTTCCAAGAGCTGTCTTTTCTGCACACTCCTTCTGCGTGGGACAGCTCCAGCATGGAAGGGTTCCAACTCCTGCAGAAAACAAAGGGCAGGCACATCTGGCAGAAGAGCTGCAAGACGTTCATAAATCATAGCTGATCGTGCTGTTGCTGTGACGTACTGCGAGGGTCCCTTTGAAGAGCTGCACCCAGTTGTAATTTGATAAACCCAGTATTGCTTGTATCGGTCACAAGCAGAATTTCAGTGCCCCACAAGAGCTTTTTGGCTTGTAGAGGGCTGAACCCTTGCCCATTCCTTGTTCTCCCTCTCCTTGGGTGAACTTCCCACAAGGCAGGAGAGGAGCCCTCCCCACTCGCCACCACCACAAAAACATACGAGGTATCAAAAGAAATAAAGGCACCAACCGCACTAATAAACACTGGGGCCTTCTGGCGTCTCTGTAACCCTTCTAGACTGAATCTCATTTTTTTCTGATGCTCAGCAGCCTGAGGAGACAAACCACACTTGCTCACTGCTTAGATCTCAATGGCCTATTCTACAAAATGCTAAAAGGGTTGAAATGTGTCAACAACACACTCCCACCAGGACTTCTGAGCCAGGCTGCCTCTGAATAGTCCAAATTGTTTCTAAGACATGAGGTGGCCTATGTTTATTACAGATCTTTATAAACTTCATCTATGCTACAGGAAAAAATACAGTTGAATAAATTTGAAGATCTGACTTTGCACAAGTATTAGGCACTGTCTGCCTGACTTTTGTTGACATATCTCAGTCTTTCATCCCAACCACATCCCATACACTGAAATGGGCACCAAATGTAATTCAACAACCAATTATGTTAAAGATTTACTGAGAAAATTTGGGACACCATTATCCATTTACCAGGGACTCCATCGTTTACAGTCCATAGGAAGATGCTTTGTGTTCCCTTCCCTTACTTAAGTACTAAGTGAATATAAACTAATATTGATAATAAGGTGGTTAGGCCTTGCAAACTCAAGACCCTTATAAATATTTCTGAGAGCTGGATGCTGATGTTGATATAATCACCAGGGTTATGACAACAGAACAGGCACAACATCAATGTTGTTTCCATGGGAAATATACTCTTTTTATTTTTACTTCAGTTTTCCAAGGTCTGGAATATTGGATTCCCCAAAGTCTTTCAATCCTAAATTTTAGTGGTATACAAACAGATTTGATAGACATGGTTTCAGACAGTTCTCCTCTTCACCTCCACCGTGACTCTGCTGTCTTCAGAGAATTTGCTCAAAATTCCATCCCAAGCAAAGACAATCAACCCCAGCTCACATTCCAGATGAAACAAACAGCTGTGATTATCTCTCTTTATAGCTCTTGCCCTCCTCTGAGCAATAACACAGTGCCTGTTGTGAGGGGTGACTTCCAGACCTCCCCTTCATACACGAGCTTTCCACTCCATTTAGCTTCCTGACTTGTTTTTATTTTTCTTCAGAGTGTGTTAAGCTAATATATATGGATAAACAATATTTTCCTCTGTGCCAATAGTTTCGTTTGGGTCATTGGTGCCTTGTATCTTTCCCAAGACAAGAATGTTAAAAATACATATATGTGAAGAATGGCTGCTCTGTTCTGAGATGAGAGAAGAAAGGCTGTGCCAGTACTCCAGCTTTCCAAGTTTTATAGACCATGTGGGCTGTGGTTGAGATCAAAGATATAGACATATTTTACCCTAGAAATCTAATAATGGGAGGTTTCGACAGTGATGGAAAAGATAATTCTGCAGAAAAATAGAAAATGGAAATCCTCCAGGTTGCATCCAAACCCTTCCATGTACTCCGCTGCAGTAAATGAGAAGTTGGTGCTGCTATGCTGAGTGACACCAGAGGAACCGCTCATCCATATGGTCTAATTGTGGCTTTTCGTCTACTTTCCATGTATAAATGTCTTTCAGAATTACTGTCAGGAATAAGCAGCACATTACAGTGTAGTGGTGCCAATTCTCATCATTTCATTATGTTCTGTCACAACTGGCATTTTTCCTAAATATCAGCTATTTTACTTAGTCGATTAAGAGAGAATCTCAGCTTTGTCCAAGGACAGACATCTCTGACCTTGAGTCCCACAGATTCAAGCTTGTACATATGACCTGAATGGATGTCTTTAAGGCTCAAAAAATGAACGCAAGCAAAAAATTGAGGGTCTTTTTTTCCAAGTCACATATATACTGCACCCATCACATTGTGGTGGAGTACACAGCTGGTGGGCTCTGCATGCCTGGATGGAAATGGGAGCCTTTGGAACACACACACGGTCATGGAAAAATGCCTCACTCAGAAAGTGCATTCTGCAATCACATGTGAGCAGACCATCCATATTGCTCTATAGTTGCAGTGCCTGTACCTCCTTGCTCCCCAGCTGCTGAAAGCAGCTCTTAACTGCAGATGAGGGTTTTCCTTCACAAAGGGTTTTCATGATTCCAATAAACCAATTAACTTGGGAATGTTTTTTCAATGTTGCAATCTAAAAGTCATAGAAAACTAGGGTTAGACACTAACGTACTTCATTTTGATACCTTCCAAAGAGACATTTATATAGTTTTTGTTTTCAGTGCTTTACAGAAGCTGGAGTGATTGATATTTGAAGATGCTTATCCCTACATGGGCTGCAAAGAAAGCTTCTCTGACTTTAAACAAAGATAGATGAGGCGATTCTCTCTCTGCAGATTTATCTACATAATTATAAAGATACTTTAAAACCTAAACCAAACTATGCAAGACGGAGATGGTTCTTTGTCACAATAGCTCCTGAGAGAAAAATGAAAAAATCACTCAAGTCAACTGACTAAAATCTCAAGATTTTGGCTTCCTTGCAGAAACAAAAAACATTTTGCAATGCAGACCCTCTTTTTTTATTGGCTGTGCAACACGTTCATGCACTAGGGAGTACCAGGTAAAACAACTTTGACATTAATAGACTATGATAACAGATAAGTGTGACATCTGATTGTCCTTTCTTGTCCTCTTAAACACATTTGTCCAGAAGGAAAATAGGTAAGAGGTGCCAGCAGGGGACAACTAAGGCCCTTTGAGACATGTTCTTCACCTGGAAGTCCTAAAAGCTGTAGTCAAGAAGTTCTGTTTGGTGACACTGCTGCCGTCTCACAGTGCTCATGAGTTAGCCCTACAAGCTCATTTCAGGAAGGACTGAAGACACCTACACAGCTTTGGCTCACTCATCCCAGTGTCTGCACGATATACAAAAGGACAGAGATCTCCATGCTGGACACACCATAGGGATGCAGTCATTTTGCTCCAGAGAATTCATGTATATTTTTCGGGTGAAAGACAGCCTACACTTGATTTCTTATGTCAGTGCATCCCAATCTTCCATTCCAATCACATTCTATAGAAATTTTGACCAGTGTCAAAAATGGAGAGGAGTTCTGTGTAAAAATGCCCAGTTTCCTAGAGTTTCTTGGATGGAAATTCAGAATTCCCATGAGACATGTTATCAATACCTGGAAATCTGAAAGATTTCAACCAACTGCTACACTCACTAACTTTTTTATGCCTGAAAATGAACTTCTTGAGACAGAGGTCACTCCCTGAACTGGGTACCACTGACAGTAGAGATAAATCTCTTTTGAGAAGCTGACATCTGCCTTCACGCTACATTAAAATATAATTCCTTCTCTTTTCGCCATGTTGTAAGCATAGAAATCTCCTCTAAAGGAAGAAATAGTGTTTAGGATTGATTACACAGTGTCGGTCAAATTATTTATTTTTTTTTTACTTGAAATTGTCCAGTGATAACAAATCAAAACAAAATATGATTTATGAACAGCAAAAATTATTCTGTTCATTTTGAAACTCTAAGGACTTCACCTCTTCTCCAGGAAGGGTTTCTAAAAGATACTGTGTGACTTAGGGAAGTATTTATGTTTCAACCAGATTGTGTTTCCCTGTGAAAATGCTCTGTTGGCATTTGTCTAGCCAGGTTTAATTACTTCTGCTTCATGTGACAAGGGAGGGCATTCCAGCCTGTTCATCCTGTCTGCAATGTCTGTCATTATTAGAGTTTAATCCCATGTAGCTTTCTGCTGTTTATTATTTATTCACAGCCTATGCTGAGTAAATAGCAGTAAAAAGACCTGTGGTAGAAGCTTGTTCTCTTTGGCACCTCCTGGTGTGTTTTCCTGTTCAAAGCATCTGACACCATACTTGCTGTTTGTTCTGCTTTCAGAGGTATATCACCTGATAGTAATTTATTACGGAATTTCTGTGTATTGCATATGTCACTGCACGTGAAAGGAAATGCCAGGGTATAACAGAAATAGTAACATGGCTTATGATGCTGTGAGATTCCTCTGCTTTCATTACCATTTAAGCTAAGATTTTCAGGATCTTTAAAGAGAGGGGAATTGTTACCCAGTCTCATTTCTGCCCAGGGTTTGAGCCCAAAGTCTTCATAACTCAGTTACCAGCTCCCTATAACCAGGGTAAATATTGGATGGAGATCGAAAGAGGGGAAAGCATTTAACAGAGCTTTTCTTGGCTCTTTCCAAAGCTGAAACTTCATCATTTCAGTGAGATGGCAACACATGAAGCATGTCTAATACTCGCTGATCTCATAAGTCTTTGTAAACTTAAGCCCATTAATGTCGATAGGTTGCTCTACGAGCTGTGAAAGAGCTGCTGAGGAGATGTAAAATCCCAATTCAAACCACAAACAGACTGATCATATATAAATGCTTCAGTCACATAAAAGGCAATTCAAGGATACTTCCTACTGTCTTCATTGCTTTGCAGTATGGCAGTTTTTCAAACTGTGGGAAAGGCCTGAGGAAAGTTGGAAAAGGGAAGAAAAAAGATAGCAAAGGATTAGTATAATCAAAATACAGCCATTTATATGTATTCCTAAACATTTAATTGAGTATTAACTGTGTTAATCATGAGAAAAATAATTCTAGGAGGAAAAAGCAAGAAAAGAAATAGCACTGACTTTGACCCCTCACAGCTGGATTCACCAGCTGCCGGTGGCTGCAGCAATTGAGTTACAAGAGACAAGTTAAAGTGCAGGAAGCTCCTAAGCTCAGGTTGGCATGGAGACCATCAGAAATAGGTGGGCGCTCACCTTTAAGCACCACATAAAAACAGCAGCTTCAAGCACAGGAAGAGGCACCTTGACACTGGATGCTCTAGGTGTCCATGGATGTGCCTGGATTCAGTGGTTGGCAAGCAACGCTGCCTACGTCTGGTGAGCTGGAACTAATGGTCTTTGAGGTCCTTTCCAATCCAATTTTCTGCAATTGAAAAAGGCACTAGCCAAATTCATGGGAGCAGAAACCATGTTAGAACCACTAGATGCAGGAGATACTACCTCGAGTTTAACTGCAGATCACTGTCAGGAAGGAAAAGATCATTGAGAATCAACATTCAGGTTGGCCATCTGCATGTGCTTCCGCCACAGAGCAGTAAATGCCTCCTCTGTATGTACCTGCAACAATGACTACGTAACTCGTGTTCTTCTCAGCCTGGGATTACTGTAATGCTACTGGCAGAGGTATTTAGCAGTTCTTGGGTAAGGTAAATACTTACCTTCAGAGGAAACAGCTGTTGTTGCTCTGGGAGGTGATGAACAAGATGATACAGATGATACTAGCAGCAGAGGAACAATTTTTTTTTTTTTTAATTAATCACTCTCCCTCCTTCGCACTGCTTTCATTTTCATTGTGAGAGATGCATTTTGGTTTTGTATGAACACCTCCAAAAAATCTAGATCCAAAGGAATGCCAGGAAAATTACACCTATTTCTTGTCTACATTTTAAGTGTTGCTTCTCCCACTTGAAAACATTCACAAAACCATCTCCTCCCACACAGGAAATAGGGTTTTTCAATCTCTCAGAGGCTAAGACTCCTCAAGAGCTGTGCACCTGGCTAAGTTATGGTTTCCATGCAGCACATGCATTTCCAGCATCTCCCCAGGGCCTTTTCCCTGTGGTCATCAGAGATCTTGTAACAAAAGTACATGTGCATGCTCAGAGCTGCCAACGGACTGAAAACGAGAGGATGGATTGTAATAGAAATTAAAGAGTTCTTTTAGGAGACCACAGTCTGATTTGGGTTATACTGATCTAAATCAGATGGTGCTCCTGCAAAATCACTGCCTGCAGAACAAATGCTCAAGTCAGAGCAGAACTAGGCCCTCGGAACAGTGCAGGCAAATGGGTCTCAGAAAAACATGATGAAGCCACCTTAACAACCTGTTGGTGTCTCATGGAGATTCCCTGCAACTTCAGCCATCACACTGATGAGGGCACCACTTCCCAAATGCCAACCCCTAGCAAAGAGGGACCTTCTAGCAGTCAAGTGTTGTGTTCATTCTAGAGCTAACTCAGTAACTTTTGTTATTGCTTCTTTGTTTTCCCTTTGTTTTTGTTTGGTTTTGTTTCAGAATAAGCGGTCATGAGTTGATCTGACTCTAATCATACAACCATTGAATCATTAAGCTTAAAGAAGATCTCTAAGATCATCTAGTCAAACTGTCGGTCCACCACCACCGTGCCCACTAAACCATGTCCCTAAATGCCATGTCTTCACATATCTTAAACATCGCCAGGAAATCTAATCTCACGCTGTGGAATCTCATGGTTGTGATTTTCTTTGCCGCAGTAACACTGCTCCTCATGGATGCACAGTAAGGGAATGCAGGACCAGCTCCTGTGTGTGTTGGGTGACATTCCAGGTTCTTGGCAGCCAAGAGATTTATAATCAGGGGAGGAAAAAAGTTAGAAACCACGTGTTGGAACAAGAAGTAAACATCCTGGGTTGCATCCGATTGCACAGGCTTGATGTAGGGGTCTGGTTCTTCAGGGACTTGGAATCAGGGACTAAAAATGAGCCCTTAAGTCTACAATGCACTGACATTCTCCACCTACTAAATTAAACAGGAAATTAGTGTTGAGGGGAACTTGCAGAATCATTAATAACTATTTTCTTTTGTGGGAAACCAAGTGGATATCCATCTCCCTCATTGCATGCTGCTCTCCAGCTCACATGAAAACTTTCACACCATGGTCACGTCAAGAGTTCAGCACGTACATTTCCATCAAGTGCACACAATGAGATGGTCTGGTAGGTGTTACAGCAGAGTAAATATTTTGAGAAATAGAGTAAATAGCAGCCTGTTCTGCCCACAGTCTGTCTGATTTTGCAGATGCACACTGGAAAGCAATTCTGTAACAAAGACGCAAGGGCTGACACCTCTGTTTCTTTCACAGTTGAGAGCTGGGGCCTTGAAGCAGCATCATGCTCTGGAGCAAGCATGCTGCTTTAGGAGCAATCCCCAGATTTCAATGGTGCTATTCATACAGAAGCAGAGGACAACATCTGGCCTTGCATTTTACTAGTTTTTTCTTTGCTTTGCCCAAGTTCGCAAACAGCCCAAATACTGAGAAATCAGCCTCCTAGAGCAATAACAACTCTGCAGGTTTTGTTAAAATGACGGTGTTGCAAATAACACTTGCTCATTTTAAAGCAGCCTCTGCAACGTTAATGATTCATGTAGTTAGTTGGAGGGGAAAGGGAGGATGAATCTACACTCTTCGGTCTGCAAGTAAACATAGCTTGCTATTCCATACAGAAAAGGTGGAAAAATGACACTTAAAGAGACTGGGGATGTGGTTGCTGTTGTGAGAGGACACCTTGGCTGTCACCACATTATCTGAGGTATTTTCCTACCTATGAACCAAACTGTAACCGAGCAAGGAAAATCATTGTTAATATTATATTAATATTATCTGATCATAAAATGTTATAAGGTTTGTGAACCTTACCAGTGGAGAAAACTGATAGCAAGAGTCCCTAAACAATGGTATATGTCTTTACAAAAACATGAAATCTCCAAATATTTTAGAGAGGACTATGATATGAGGGGAAATTCAGCTCAGTCCCTTCCATTAGTTATATTACCCCATCAACTTAACATCAGCTCCTGCTTCTGGGAAAGTGCCTGTTTTAAATGGCTCTAGCAGAGCTTTATTAATGCTCCATTCATGCTCATTTTCTTCATGTAGGCTGTCACTACTACTCAACAACTTCTGCAGATGCTGTGCACTCATTAGATTCAAGTAGGCAGGAAAAAAAGTGGGTTTCTTATGTCAAACCTGGCTCCATGAAGTTCTGTGAATGAGGTTGTTTCCACCTTGGGGAGCTGGGAGCAACCACATCAGCACCCTGAACTTGACAAGTTCTCACAATTTGGGTGGCTGTGCAGGGTTATACAAGTTTCTTTGGGTTCACAGTAGTGCATAGTCACTGGCAGTACTGTCCACGACCCTTAATCCCTTCCTGTTCCCAGTGGGTCACCTGCAGCCCATGGGAAAGCCAGCCTGACCCCCAGGGTCCATCCAACCCATTCTTGAGCACCTCCAGGGATGGGACACCTGCAGCTCTCCAGGCAGCCTGTGCCATGGCCTCACCACCCTCTGAGCGAAAAATTTCTTCTTAACATCTGACCTAAATTTCCCCTCTTGTAGTTTAAAGCCATTCTCCTTTGCCTTGTCACTATCAGACCGTGTAAAATGTCAGTCCGCCTTCTTTTTGTGAGCTCCCTTCAGGTCCCTTCAGTGGAAGGTCACAATGAGGTCTCCCCAGAGCCTTCTCTTTTCCAGGCTGAACAAGCCCAACTTCCTCAACCTTTCTTCATAGAAGTGCTCCAGCTCTCTGAGCATCTTTGTGGTCCTCCTCTGGACCCACTCCAACAGTTCCACACCTTTCTTGTGGACATAGTACTCCAGATGGGGCCTTAAAAGGAGACAATGGAGGGAGAACCAAGGAGACTAATCAGTTCAGCATCTGTTTTAAAGTTCTGGTGGAAGCACAGTGGTCCAAGTAACAGGGAGTATGAGAAACTGGCTTCGATGTGCAGATGCCCACCTCTGCCTGCATTCGTTGAGTCTGGTCTGGGGTATGACAGAACAGATTAGCTAGGAGCAGATGGTCAGTATGCTAACTCTTTATAGCACAGGTCAAGGAAAAAGGCAATGTGGGATTGATTAGAGCATAAATCCTCCAGCAAAACCAGCCAGGAAGAGAAGCAAGAGCAGATGGGTTCTTAAATTCATTGCTAAATCCCTCTCTCTCTGCAGAGCTCATGGATACTGCCAGCATCTTTGCAGACAGCAGGGCCTTCAGGGACCATACAGGTGTCCATCTTGCAGAGCTAGAAGGACACACTACAATCACTGTGACCTGTACAGTGCAGGTGTATACATCTCACCCAGTGAACTGCATGTTAATTATCCCAAACCAAAGGTATTTGTTTTCTTGGGTATGTTTTTAAGGCAAGATGGGGAATATTTGGTTGTGAATACCAGAAACTGTAGATAATAGCAAAAACTACCTTTCTCCTAAACCAGTGCTCCTGCAGCCACCCTGCACAGCATCAACTTGGAGCCCAGCAGGCTGCCAGAAGTGACGGCTTTCCTGGGAGATTTAAAACCAAAGTTCCTTCTGACAGCTTAATCCCTTGCATGTATATAGCACTTCACATGCCCAAATATTAACTGATTCATGGTTAATTAACTTGTGGTTATAAATTTCCCCTGGCACTTTTTGTAAGGCTCAGGATGTGAATGTTAAACTAAGTGTCCCAGGCAAATTGCAGCACTGTAAGAAAAATAATGGGGCAGATCGTCACCTGGTTTAGTGCAGCTATGTAGATTTACTTGAGCCCAGGGTCTGAACCAATGGTCCTCAACTTCATTAAATAGAACTGCAATGAATGAACTGCAGAGCTCTTTCCTATACTTAACTCCAGTAATTAATTCCCTACTAGAGCAAAATATGTGGTACAAAATAGCACATTTACTTTTATTCAGGTGACTATTTCGACATAATGATGGAGAAGCTTGAGAAGATGAGGTGGCTCAAGGCAAGGAAATGAAGGAGTGTTGTGAAAGATCACACTGTATAAAGCCTGAAGATCATAGGGCACTTTGTCACTTGCTTGAGCAGGAGATAGAAACAAAGGAAAATTTTACCCAAAAACAAATACGAGAGAGTAGCTCCTTCGCCTCAGTGGCACTTTGCTTCACCAAAAACTGGTGACATTTCATGGAAGCTCAAGTCACTCCTCTAACAGCCTCCGATAGGGAAAGCGTACACCCTAGGAGGACTGTGTGCTCACCTCCCATCTCTTCTCCCTCGCTTCATGTGATGCTCTTTGGAGACCGTCAGGAATTTTCCAGAGAACGACTTTTCCTTTGACCAGTCCAGTGAAACCAAAATTACGTATGAGCAATTCCAATTCATGTGTTTTACCAGGGAGGGGGAAAGGTTTTGGAAATATCAGGCAGATGCACAATGTATACCCTTCTGGATCTCTGTACACATACCAGTTCCATTCTGACTTATTCCCCTACAGTATTTTGCCTAATATTTAAGAAACATCCTTAATAATTTCCAAGAACTCAGTGGTTTATCTTCCAAACATCATTTTTGGAGGGCTCTGATAAGTACCTCTGGCTTCCCCAGGCACCTAACCCCCTCTGCTGTGCTAGTACATCAAACTTACTTACGTGCAACCACAGCACTGCTGAAATTAATCCTTGGGAGGAATCTCTTGTCTTTGTTATGATGTTAGCTCAACCCGATCGTGCTGAGGCACACACTGGGTAGCCACTCTGACACTGGGTCATGGCTCTGGTTTCACACCAGTTTCTGTCATGGGAGATGAGTTTAAGGAGTCTATCAAGTGCCACTGAGGACTTGAGACACCTCTAGTGTAGAATGAATACCTATAATTATTTGAATAATCACAATAATTATATTATAATATTATATATTATAATATTTTAATAATTATGGCCAATAATTTCAAGGGCCACTTGGCAGACTGGGCATTTTTTATTCATTACGAAATATTCCCTTTTTAAAGGTGGTTTTGTGCAATATTTCAGGTTAAAATCTTTCCTTGTGGTCATCTCTGTTCTTCCACGCCACCTTCCTGGGCATCTCTAAGAACTGCTTGCTTACCTTGAATGACACTAAGGATGGATACTCAAGAATAAGATGGCTTCACACCTACATAAATTACTAGAAAAACAGAAACTATTTTAAAAAGTAAAAAGATTTAGGTTGTAAATTTTACAGGGCAGATAAGTGTAATCTGACCAAAAATCCCCTTCCGTACTGGATTAGTTCTGGTTAGGTGAGAATTTTATTGATTCATCAGGACAAGACCCATTTCAGGAGCAGTTATTTTGGTGTAAAGATGCTTTCATGTGGAAATTTATTTTTTCTCAAAGAGGAATGGGGCCTGTTTAAGATGCTGCTTGCAGCTGTTTTCTATCACTCCATCAATGGCAGATCTAGCAAAACAGATCATATGGATAGTGCTCACCTGCCTTTGTCTGCAGCACTCTAAGTAGCCATCCACTATGAGCAGCAATAACCAAAAGGTTGCATCAAAAACAACAAAGGACCCTTGTATACTTATTTGCACCAGATTTACTGATGACAGCAGCAGCAGCCAAGGGGCATGAGTACTTCCAGGCAGTAGTATTACCACAGGTGAACCCTAAACTTGGATTTGGTTTTTGTGTTAGATGGCGTAGAAAAAAAAAAAGACAGTACTCCTCCAACAGTTCCTAATCTAAGTGTGTTCCAAGTCTAAAGAGGCAACAGGGAGGTACAAACAATGGAGGAAGTAAAAACAGATGATGAGACATTACAGAATATCTCACTAAAAAAGCAGTGTCAGCATGCTAGTACTCACCAGTTATCAAATTCTTTGGAGAAACCATGATGAAGGTGAGTTTTATGGAGGGATTTCAGGGAACTGTAGTAGGCTGAACATCTTTACCACCTTCCTTCTTGGAAGAGAACAGTAGTTTTGCAGCACTGATGATACCATCAGATCTGATAACAGTTCTCCTTCTGTGTGATCACTCTGGTATCTAATAAGGCATAAACAGGAATGGAAATGCCTTCTGCAATTAAAACATTCAATGGAGCATGCTTGAGTGAATTCTTATATGTCTGATAAAACCTGAGGTCCTGATGCAGCTTGTCAGGCAGGGTGTTAACAAAGCAACTCTTCTCTATCCAAAAGCTTATTTACTCTTGTCAGAACTCAGTATGTTTGAAATCTCTACCCTTCTGTTACATGCAGTTGAAATTGACTCATGAGTTCAAAACTAGTTAGGAAAGAAGCTTGCTACATAAACACATACATGCACACATACAACACACTGAGCAATGGCACAAGTGTTACACCTTTATGAGATCAGCTAAACAGCAGTGTGGACACAGAAACATTACATCTTTCACTCCTTCCCAAAATCTGGACATGAATCCACAGCAGCATTTTACACCTGCGCTCTGGGACAGCATCCATAGCCATTTTAGAGCTGGGATCAGGATAGCAGGTAGGGGTCAAATGGCCTTTGACATCCTGAGACTGTTTAGTCAGAAGAAGAGGAGGCTCAGGGGAGACCTTATCATTCCTTACAACTCCCTGAAAGGAGGTTTAGCAAGGTGGGGTTGGCTTAAGGTTGAGGTTGGAATTTAGGAGAAACTTATTCTCTGAAAGATTGGTAATGCATTGGAATAGGCTGCCCAGGGTGCTGGTGGAGCTAACATTCCAGGAGGTTTTCAAGAAATGCGGAGATATGGTACTTAGGGACATGGTTTAGAGGGCAGTATTGGTCATAGCTGGACATTTGGACTAGATTATCTTAGGGGTCTTTTCCAACATTAATGACTGTATGATTCTTATTTTATGATCCTAGACTATAGGGTGAGAGCATAAGAGACACACTCACTTCCTTTCATTCACACCTGAATATTTCTATAGAGAGCAGATTCTGGATGAAGGATTGCAGTTGTTTTCCAGGTCTCTGACAAGATCAAGCTCCTGAGGGACATGTGCTGGAGGACAGGGACAGCAACCACCAAACCCCAAGAAATTCCTCTTGATGCACTGCATGGACAAACTTTTACCAGCTCATCCCCACCAACTTTCACAATGGGGCTTGCCAGCCTCCACAGCAATCTACCCTGGAGCCATCATGCAGTGATTTGTGATGTACTGAAACACAGTTTACATTGCAAAAAGCTCTAATATGTCCCTGGAAAGCAATTAAGAGAGAGCTGCATATGAGTGTTAAGGGTTTTGCTTTGTGAGCAGATGTCCTTTTGGCGGATACACAGCCGACCTCTTGCTCCAGCAAGCCTTGCTCCATCTTGGAGCTGCAGCAAGGAGAGAGGCCATCCTGCTCCAGCGCAGCCAGCCTGGCTTTTATGAGGCCTTTGTCCGGAAATAAGAAGAATGGTAAAGCGAGGTGATCTTCCCCCATGACCGCTGGTGTGGATTATGGAGCTGGCAGCAGCAGGAACGCATTAAGGAAAGCTCCCAGCAACGGGTAAGTTTTAAAATGAAAACTGGCTCAGTGTTAATGCGCAAGTAATGTGTCCCAGCTGTCTTTAATAAAACAGCCAGCTGAAACTCAGCATCATAATAAACGGAGCAAGGATTTCACAAACATCCTGGCTGCACAGAGATATTTTTAAGTTCTTTTTTTTTTTTTCCTCTCTCTCTCTCAGAGATTGATTAAACATTTCCTGTTTTCAGCTTTCCAGAATGGTCTTCAGAAGCCTCCCCCTGCTGTCTTCATGCTGGCTGCATCATTTTTCAAGGCCTTGTCTCAGTCCTGGCATGATGTGGATACAGGAGGCTTCGTGCAGACCTTGTGCCTGACTGAGAGGTGCCTCTGCTACAGCCACAAATCCATTGGATTGGAGCCCATCACTACAGGCATGGAGCTGAATGATGTTGATGACAGTTCCAAACATCTGGGAGTCTCTCAAGACCCAAATAGGGACCTTATGACCCTTCACATCCTATTTGTGGACAAGGCACAGAGGAAGTTTTCTACAGCTGGCAGATTAACCTTAGAGCATCAGTGACCACTGCTTTTGCCAATGCATCAGTCACCCTAAAGGCTAGAGAAAGAAAGCAGGTTAAGGGTTCAGCAACTCATGTAGGAGCAAGTCACTGAAACAAAATCTGCTGAGCTGAGTTGCATTCCATTGAACAGGGGATGTCTACTTATAGACTGTCCCAGCCAGTGGAGCAACCAAGCACCTTAGGAGACAATTCATCTGAATTATTTGTGGTTAATTAGGATAAGTTTTAACACATCCTAGAAGCAGATGGACAGGACTATACACCTCTCTCGTGTCTGTAGCCAAGTTCCTCTTCTGTCCCATGAGTGTACGCAGCTCAAGGTTGGAGGAGGAAAGTCCCCTAGTCATACCAGTCCCCTTTATCACAAAGGGATTCTACAGCCCTTTGTAAAAGAATCTCTGAATCCAGTGCTCCATCAGCAGCTCAGAGCCCCGTCCCCTGACCTTGAGTGCCTCCAGGATCGGGGCATCCTCCACCCCTCTGAGAAATGTGAATGGAACCTCACCCTTATGATAAAAAACTTCTTTCCTTTTATCTAATCTATGTCCCCTCTTTTAGTTTGAAACCATTTCATCTTGTCCTATCCCAAGAGACCCTGCTAAAGAGTTCACCACCTTCTTTCTTAAAGCTCTCCTTTAGGCACTGAAAAGCAGCTATCAGGTCTCCCCAGAGCCCTCTCTTCTCCAGGCTGAACAGCCCCAACTCTCTCAGCCTGTAGGAGAAGTGTTCCATTCCTTGAGTCATTTTTGTAGCCCTCCCCTGGAAGCACTCCAACAGGTCCATGTGTCTCCTGTACTGAGGACTCCACATCTGGACACAGTGCTCCAGGTGAGGCCTCACCACTGCAGAGGATAGAGGCAGGATCATCTCCCTCACTCTGCTGGCCACGCTTCTTGTGATGCAGCCCTGGATATGGTTGGCTTTCTGAGCTGCAAAGGCACAGTGCTGGCTCATATCCAGCTTCCCATCCACCAGTACCCCAAGTCCTTCTCAGCAGGGCTGTGCTCAATCCTTCCACCCCCCACTCATATTGACAAGCTCCTGCCTCTGTCTAGCGAGCTATAAGTACACCTGACATTCAGCTGAAGTGCACGGGCATTTTGCCAGTCAATAAAATCAGGTTTCACTCATAAATTTTCAGCAGTAGAGGATATGGCTAGAAGTACTCAACTTTCATCCCAGAAATGCACAACCACTTTCAGTGCACTCATTCCAAATATTTTATGCATTTCAGTGTTTCCTATAGTTCTATAGTAACTCCCACAAGTACATAAATCATGTCTGTGGTACAGAAGAGAGAAAAGGCTTGGAATACCGAGTATAGAAGAAGTAGAAACATGTCCTCATCATCTCTAGTTTTCACTAGGAGATGTATGTCCAGATATCCCTAGAATTCAAGATTTGGCTATTGTTTGGAAATTCATGTTTTTTATCCTGATTCCAGAATTAGGGATCCCTTCACCATATGGAATATAACTTTTCTTTTTTTCTTTAAATTTCCACGTCTGACGAGTGTGTTGCAGGATTAGTTAATATTGTGAGGTGGTGATTGATGAGTGGATCTTTTAAAACACAATGCACCACCTAACACTGAGAATTTTCAGGTGAGTTTAGAGTGACATTCCTAAGGAGCTAGTCCAAACCTGACCTCAGTAGATCAAAAAATTGTCATATAAACCAACATAAAATGGAAATATCCTCTAGTGATCATTTTCAGTAACAGACTGGTGAATGGTGAGGTCTTCAGTTGATACTTCTGGCTACCCATAAATTTCTGCAAGGTTTGAAACATTCTGAGGGATGTTCCAAAAAAACAGATTAGTTTTCTTTGCCCTGCAGTCTTATTTTACTTTGAATCCTCAGCTTTCTTTTTTTCCTAAAACAAGGTATCAAAATATCTTGGATGGAATTATTCAATGCATACCATGAAACACCTTGCCAAAAACCATTCACTTCAAACAGTATTTGTTTGTAGTACCTGAGTTTTCCTTCAGCCTCAGGAATTCTGCTTAGCACAACTCCATAATAGTTTGAAAGGAAAACAAAACGATATTAAACTTTATCAGCCATATGCAGCGGCATTATTAGCCTTCATACATTGATCATAGGTGAGGAAAAACACATTTCTGGATTTTTCTCAAATCTTGTTACATGTGTTTATCCTTTTTTCTCTTCTACACAATCCTCTTCTTTACAATCCACCACCACGTTTTCAAAAAGGTATCTTGAGGAGCAGACAGAAAGTGAAGTATAAGTAGTAACATATTCCATACCTATTGTCAGTGTTTCTAAAGTAACTGCCAGTGAAATACATATGGACTTCTCACAGAAGCAATTTAGAGTAACTCATAGTCTTTATGGTTTCATAGTCCATGCAATCTACCAGCCAACAAATGCAGACAAGAAAGGTACAGTTCAGCAACCAGCTAAAAACATTTTACCCCAAAGTTTTCTACCCAAGAATGACCTGATGTCAAAACTGTGATTTTTTTTTTTTTTTAAGGAAAAATAAAACTCTCTTTTAAGAAAGTTTTTCATTCCAAAATTTAAAGACAAGAAGCCTTCGCAATATTGGAGATGTTTCAATTCGGTGAACAAAAAAAAAAACAAATATTTTTTCCTGCTGAAAAAAAACATGAAAATAAATGAGTGAACTTGTTTTTTCTTGCTAATGCACTCATTCTAACAAAACAAAACAAGGAAAAATCAAAACAAAATATAGAGCTGAGAATCAGGAATCATCTTCTCCATTTTTCTTATTTTACAAAGTATAGGTTATCTTCCCAGTTGTGAGAGCATTTCTGATGAAAGCTTAGTCCAGGACAAAGTGACTTAAAGTAGGACCTTAAAATGAAATGCAGTCCTAGAAGAAAAGTTAGATTGTGCTGAGCCCAAACTTTTTCCTTTAAAGATTTGCCAATTAAGTTATCACTTTGGTCTGCAAATTGCCATTGAACTCACATCTCAGGCTCTAAGCAAAGTAAAATTTTACAGTATGCACTACTAAATCAGCCTAGGAGACTGCCCAGGACAGGTGGACAATTCGGTCTTTGAAACAGTTGGGTCTTTTGATTTTCTATTTCTAAAGCCTAGAATTAAACACTGGTCCCAACCGTATAACCTTGAAAGGGACCTTCTGATAGCACAACCTGTGTCTGTTGCACAGTAATGCTCAGAGGCCTGAAAAGGGAACAAGCCTCTATTGTTTCTGATGCAGCCCCTTCCCCCAGATTTTTGGTCTGACACATACAAAGCAAGGATAAAGGAAAGAGGCTGTATTTTTCCTGTAATTATCCTCTTCCACATCTCCATTTTATGGGCTGAGAACCAGGGCAGAAGGTCCCATGACTTTTTTTTGGATGCGAACCCAAAGTCTGTGCCAGCAATAGTACTTAACCCAGCTCTTTGTCCCAGGCCAGGGCTTTATCAATAAGACCCACTTTCTCCTTCCATAGATTTTTCGGAACAAAAAAACATTTTCTGACTGTCCCAGTTCTTCTATTGTGGTACTTCATCCCTGTCAGCCATTCCCTGGCATCTACCCAACCAATGTAACTGTTGCTTGCTCACAGCTCTGTTTCTCTGAGAACATTGCTATTGTCATGATACTCCACTGAGATCAAAGGTCCTAACCAAGACGAAGGCTTGGTTGTTTTAATCATCATCTAAATTTACATTTCTATGAAGTAAGCCTTCCCCAAAAAGGAACAGCTCTTCTAGCAAAGCTGATGTCTAAGTCATCTTTTTAAATCTGGCATGTCCTTGGTTGAGGAGAAGCAACTGCTGCTGACACAAGCCATCACTTCCAGCAGCTAGCAGACCATTTTCCAGGATATCAAACTGTAATTCTTGAAAAAAGTGTGATTAGTATTAAGGAGACAGGTTCCCTTTGCTAGGATGGAAACAACACCAGTACAGACAGTCCCAATATGTTCAAACCACTGTAAGTAGTAGCAGTACTGTTTTGTAGTGGAGACCAGCTTTGGAAGAGCCAGAGATAAAGCTGTTGTCTCCCACACCTGTACCAAATAAAGACATGATTGATGGGAGTGCTTGCTTAGACTCCATGATAATTATAACATGATTTTTATTCGAGGAGGGACTGCTAAGTTTTAACTCCATCTATATCAGTTAACATGCAACCATACATTTTAAAGATTTTCCAGCAGTCCAAATGGCAAATTTCATGTTTATTTTCAGGAGATTAAAGAATGAGATGGCCATATGAAGTGATTGTTTACAAACTTCTACATGTGTATCTATTGTCACAGTTGGACAAGAACCATTTCCTTCACAACAGCCATACCGACATTAAGGGAATAGACTCCAGTTTGGGCCCTGCTGGAGGGGATGCACTGTGATTGTATCAGTAAACAAGTTCATCTTTTGTGAGTTTTTTAAGATTTGTATTTGTTCTACAGCTGAATGAAAACTCAAACTTTCTAATTTTTTTTTTCCACACACAGGAAGAAAAAGATATGATGGGCCATCCTGGACCAGAAAAACCTTCCTAATAAGAAACTAACCAGGGGAAACAGCCATGGATGCTGTACTACCAGCATTCATAGCTGGGATCTAGCTCCACAAGCCAAGGACAAAGCGTTTCCAGCAGACCTTTCTGCAGACGGTCAGACTGACTTTAAAGTGCCTTGTTATTAGGGCTTCCTTTATTTTTCATTTGTTTGTTTGTGTGGTTCTGCTCTTCCGAGGAGTTGTGCCAGAAATGGGAGCAAAGAGACATCACAAACAATGCCGGCCCCACAGTGTTTGTGACTGCCAATGCAAGGGTGGGCAGGAAAACTTACAAGAACTCTCTCCTTCCAGAGGATTCCT
The DNA here is from genome assembly GCF_019232065.1 of Centrocercus urophasianus. Classification (NCBI taxonomy): domain Eukaryota; kingdom Metazoa; phylum Chordata; class Aves; order Galliformes; family Phasianidae; genus Centrocercus; species Centrocercus urophasianus. The sequence goes on along the minus strand of NW_024884475.1, from coordinate 6,631,302 downwards.
GCCTGTTTTCCAGACCCAAAGGGTTTGGATAAACACTGACCTCTTTGAGGCTTAATTACTCTGGTGTAAAACAAGGAAGAGAGGAATGGAAAATGCCTCCAAGATCATCCATGCTCATTGCCTGCTGGGGCAGGATTATACCTCTGCTATCTTTCATGTAGTCTTTGTATAAAATTCTCTATCAAAGAACCTTCACTTTTATTTGGGTATGGCATCAGAAATCTCACTGTGTCAATCTAGGCAGATGCTCCAAGCAGGGGGCTTTATGCCTTTGGGACAGCAATCAGCCCTGGCAGTCCAGCCTCGGAATCCTCTCACAGGATTATTTTCTGCTGAAGAGGAGTCCGTATTTTGTTTGCTTTCCTCAGAGCTTCTTTATGTGCCCACTGAACCAAGATTCCCTTTCTATTCCTTCACTTTTTCTATCTCTTCCAACCACATGTTGCTGATAAATGATCACCTCATCCTCAAGGGGAAAGATTAACACCTCACTTTACTAGCAGCTGTCCTGAATTTTCCTGTCCTAATTTTTTCTCTTTGCTCCTCCATGTACATTCACAGCTCCTCAGGGAAGCTGTGAAAAGAAAAACTTTTCATTCCAGAGAACCACCAAAACTCATGCTTTCCTCTGTCTATATCACTCATGGTCCAAAATTTAAGTCACAATGCCAGTTGATATAAATTCATACTTTGAATTTATTGAACTCACAAATTCATACTTTGCATCACTTCAGAGCAGGTGAGAATCACAGTAAACAACCGTGCAAATATTGATCACAAGTAAATTAGTGTTCATGAGATCAACACAGTTCAATTGGGATGTAGAGGGATCTGCATCCATTCAAAGGAAGCATATGAATGTAAAATGGGTCTGAACAAAAAAATCAGCCTCTAGTTTTCAAGGCACAAATCAGCCACTTCCCATGCTGATAGTGAAACAATTTCTCTGGTAGGACAGGCAGAGACTGCCTAATTACAGCAAACTGCAGAAGTAAAACAATACGCCGCTGCAGCCAGCCTAAAATAGCTTTAGGGTTAAAAGAATAAGTAATCAGTCTCTTACAAGTGTTTGCTTTTCATAAGAGTGTTTGTGGCTCCATTTATCCCAATAAACTCTAAGGCCATTGACATCTAGCAAAAGCGTTTCCTGCCCTTCTGCCTCAAAACACGCACATTTCCGAGAGGAGCACAAACCCTGCAGTGCACGTGTGTTGCCCTGCAGTGAATGTACTGAGGGACATGTAAGACCTCTAAGCAATGTGGAAGCCAAGAAACGTGATGGGTAAAGCAGGCTGGATTTTCACCACTGGTGGCCACAATGACACACGATAGAAAGTGTAATAAGTACGGTGTTTCTGAGAGGATGTGGGGTTATGGATCTAGCAATATCAGTAAATTGCGCCTGTTCTTCAGTTTGACCACAAAATAACTAAACTGCAGTATTTTCCACACTGCTCAGCTAAACAGCTTAAATTGGACCCTCTCGAGGGCTAAAAGGAATCATTTTCATCCTAAACAATTCCATAGCCAACCTGACCAAAGCCTTTAATTCGTGCCAGTTCAAGTCAAAAGCTTTATGGTGTAGGTTATTGTTCAATATCCAACAATGGAGCACACTGAGACAGCCTCCTTCTCCTTGTTCTCCCACTGCAGACATGACCAGTGGCTGATAACTGCGATTGCTCAGAAGAGAGGAGCTCCCTGAGTCAGTCCTTGGATAATCACTTCGTTTTGGTGCAGCTCTGTACTCCTTACCTGGAAGCTATTAATTCCTTGGTCTGAGCTCCCTTTTCAGGGGCCATTCTGCAGAACATACTGCTGACCAGTTCCTGGTGTGTTCTTTCATCTGATGAAAGAGCTTATTTAAACAGAAATTTGAACACTTCTGCTCTGCCAGGCACTGGCTGAAAATATGTATTAGTAGATGCTTTGTCATGAGCAAATCCAGACCAGAGCTTCCCTTTAGGTTCCTCGAGTTCCAGTTGTGATGTTCTCAGTTTTCAGCCAGGTAGGTAAAAATCATTCACATTTTACAGATGGGGAAGCTGTGGTGGAACAAAAAGTGTAAGAAATGTGCCCAAAATCAACAGCTTTTTTTTTTTTTTTTTTTTTTTGTGGCAGGGAGAAGAGCTGAGCTCAGATCTCCTGCCACCCAGCGGGGTGCTTTCACCACACCACACTCCTTCCTTTGCAGGTTTACTAGAGCTAGGTTAATGGACAGCACTTCAAACCCAGTGGCACCAGTCATCCCACAGAGAGCAAAATAGTGCCCAGGATCAGTGGCTGGATTGCTAAAATGCAGCAGAAATGAGGCACATCACACATCTGTAAAAAGACAAGCACACAGGGTCAGGGCTGGAGCATCTAAGGGATGAAAAGCTAACATTTGTCTGCAAAGGAAACAACACAGACAGCTTGTGAAAAACCACTTCCATAGAGTCCTGTCATCCTGCCCAAGACCTGATAGATAGGACCACCCACTCCCATAAAGGTATGAGGCACTGCATACCTGGGAATCAGTGTGGGGGGGGGGGGAATTCATTTCACCTAATTTCAGATGCCTACAAGGTAGACCTGAACACCCTCATGCTCTTCAACAGATGGCTTTTTCTGACCTGCTTCAGCAGCCTATTTTAAGATACTCAGAATTATACTTTGGATATAAAAATATGAATAAATAGAAAAGGTAGCTACAGAGGCCAACTCAGGTAGAAATGCCAATGCTCCATGCATCTACTTTTGATCATAGGTATCTCACCCAGATGGCAGATGAAAATAAGCTCAAATTTAAGTAGGATTACTTTAAAAAAAACCTATAGAATGGCACATAGTCCAGCTCACATTCTTTTGTTTTCAACATCAATATATACTTTTCATATATCTTAGAATCATGGAATCATTTGAGTTGGAAAGAACCTTTAAAGGCCATCTAGTCCAACCCTCCTGCAATGAACAGACACCTACAGCTCCATCAGGTTCCCAGAGTCCCATTCAGCCTGGCTTTGAGTGTCTCCAAGGATGGGGCATCCACCACCTCTCTGGGCAACCTGTGCCAGTTTTTTACCATGCTTGTCATAAAAATCTTTTTCCTTATATCCAATCTATATAAGCCACAATACAGAGCTGATATTTAGGACCATTAAAAAAGATGCTAACTAAATTGAGTTTTTTTTATGTAGTCCTGCTTATCTGTGGAAAAAAACTGCATGTTCCCATTTTGCTCTGGGCACAGTGGGAATCAAAAGAGAAAGTGAGAGTTTCTCCCTGTCTTCTTAGTCTCTTTTTCTGGTCAAATCTATACCTAAAACCCTCTCAGCGGTCAGCTGGTGTTATGTTCAGAGCTGAGTTGTGGCCACTCTGGGCTTTCTGCTGCCACCTCCTCTCCTCTTCTTTGGTGTTTCTGGCACATTTTTTTTTACAAACACAGTTCAGCCAAAATGATATCCTAACCCCAGGTTTTCTACTGCTGCTGGTGAAGTAGCTTTGAGTTTCTTCTGTACCTCACACAGCAGTTTCGGGTTCCTGAAGAGCTCAGTACAGCTTTTTTCTTGAGAAATAGCTTCCATTACTTGAACTCAGTTATATCTGTCCAGAGGATGGCTGTAAAAACCAGCATTTTCAATGATATTTTGCAGAAGTGGGGTAAAACAAGAAACAGAGTTTGTCCCCCTCAGCTCAGCCTCCTCCTGAATGGTCCTGGAACAGACCCTACTTTCAATTACTTCCTATTTTGCCAGACTTTAACTGTGTGGGCTGAAATGTTATGCTCCGGATATCTGCTTCAGGGTAAACGTTTCAAGTCAATTCAAGACAAAACATTTCAGGTTTTGTGCAAAAGGCAAGGGGAAAAATGCATTCCTTTGCCCACGTTAAGCAAGCATCTCCGTGAGTGAGACTGAGGAAATGTGGTTTCACCTCAACATGCGCCCTGTGGCTGCTAATACCAACCCCCTGCAATCTCCCTGATTCTCCCCCTTCTGTTTGTCCCTAGCAGAAAAGCAACTTTCTGCTTTGTCCCATGTGCTTACAAACTGGGCGACCAGCATAACGTACTGACAAACGGAATGGAAATATTCCAACTACTTCTCTTCCTTTTTTGGGACATTTACCTGCATCTCTATTCTCTGCCCAGCTGCCAAGTTCCATCGAACTCGCAGGAACTTCATTATATTGGACCTCCCTTCTCAAAAATGATTTCATAGAATCATAGAATCATACAATGGCCTGTGTTGAAAAAGATCACAATGACCATCTGGTTTCAACCCCCCTGATATGTGCAGAGTTGCCAGCCACCAGACCAGGCTGCCCAGAGCCAGCCACCAGAGCCTGGCCTTGAATGCCTCCAGGGATGGGGCATCCACAACCTACTTGGGCAACCTGTTCCAGTGCGTCACCACCCTCCTAATAGTGAAGTGAAAAATTTCCTCCTAATTGCTAACCTAATACTTTTTGAAATTTGCCATGTAATAAAAAGAAGAAAAGATAGGTAGGTGCGGGGAGTGATCACATTATGGTTTTTCTGTGGTTTTTTGTTTTTCACTAAGTTTAAAATAATTGTTGAACTTTTATTAGTAGCATTACAATTCTACCCACAATACATTCAACAGCGTGTATATCAACATGTACATCATTACTTTGGGGAAATGAACATGAAAACAATGTGTAAGACAAAGTCTCTTGAGACAAGGGCAAAGATTTCAGCAACTTTGAGGAGATTTAGGTCAGATCCAGAAAGAGGAACTATACTTGGTCAATCATTTTAATTTGGCATTTGTTTTGAAGAAACAAAACAATGAAAACAACCTAAATTGTCCACAAAGACAGCCTTTTCCATAGCATTTCTAGGCTCATCCTTTTTTTCTTCAATGAAATGAAAATAAAAAAATAAAATAAAAAAACATCTAATTACCCCTATTAGCATGATGAATTGTATTGAAAAGGACAGTTGTGGCAATGTGGGGAAAGTGTTGAGGTGTAGAGATTAACTGTGTGAAGATATTTTGTGAACCATAGAATTGAACCATAGAGAAGCTGTAAACAAAGATGGTTAAAGACTGTAATAAATTCCATGTTTACTGGTTTGCTGGCACCCGCGAGGGACTATATATTCCTGGCAGTGACAGAAGAGGTGGTTTCTGGGGAAAATCAGAGCACTGTCTGCCAAGTTTAATGGCTTTAAGAAGTCCAGTCCAGGTGATCATGGCAGGGGATTGATCTGACACATGGAACACAAAAGCAGCCTCCAGGATTCCACCTTCACCCTATGACTTCGGAGGGGGCACAGGAGTACAACTTCCTCCAGCAATCTGGTATTCATTTGTGGATAGGAAAACTACAATGAACAACTGTGACAAATGAGGATAAGGGCTGAGGGAATGTAAGAGAGGACCTCAGCTTCACCTCAATATGAGGAAGGAGAAGGAAATTTTGGCATTTGTGATGTTTGCAGCAGGGCGGTAGAAACAAAGCAGGTACAAGATGCCCTGACAGCCCATGCAAGTGAGGACAAGGTGTGAAGACAGCACCAACTTCTGCCTCAGCTCATTTTGAAGTGAAGGCTTATAAATTTGATTTAAGCAGCTGCAGAAAAGAGGATACTGTTACCCAAGGATATGTAATACATCACTTTGCACTGAAGCCAGCAATACCCATCTTCTTTCATCACCTCACTGTATGCAATCGTTTCCTTGCAATGCATGAAAATAAAAAAGTCAACAAGAGTCTAAGGACATTGGAGAGTCTAAGTTGAAGAAATGTTATGTATAATATGAAATGCCTGGTAGCTTGCAAGTTCACTGCCTAGACCAGAACAGATATTTCCATGTAAAAAGAACAGCTATGAGACATCTTCTGGACATTCATAACGGGGTAAGAATATTTGACAGTTTTTGTTGTGGGCCTTTGGGTTCACATGAAGCAGGCAGATGAAACTGCCAAGGGAAAATATGTGTTGACCACTTCCCCCGTTACACTACTTGTGAGGAATACCAAGAGGACAACTAGCCCTAGCTGGTCATCCAACTTTTGTAATGAGCCACAGAATACACAAAACCACTGTTCTGTATGTTTTATTTTGGCCAATGAAACATCCACAGATTATTTCAAACAAAGTTGACGAGCAGAGCTGCAGCATTATCAATTCTTCTTCCACCAGCCTGTCCATTGTCACCAGGAGCGCACAGGCAGGCTTTTTCATATGCCCCTAAGTGTCTGAGATGCTCATCAATATGAATAATTCATCCTCCCAGTGATGCATGTTGCTCCTTGGCTACTGCATAAACTTCCTGAATACAACAACATGCATGCAATTACCAACAGCTCTAAGGTTAGCATAAATCAAAGTGAGAAGTCAGCTGCCATTGGCATTTCAGATGCAGTGCCCATGTCTCAAATGGAGCTGAGTTAAAGCAATAACCTCATCCAAGTCTCTGAATGGGACGTGGCTTGCAATCGGTTGGCACAAAGCTACATTGTGCCATGAGCTGCACCTGCTTCTAGAGTTGCTGGAGCAGTAGCAAACAGAGATGCCACCTGGCAAGATGGCATTTCCTGAAGCCTGCAATGACGAGGCAAAAAAAATAAAAAAATAAAAATAAAAAATCCCAACAAACAGATGGTGTTTGCAGAAATGGGAACTATATGGAAACAACAAAGGGCATTACAGCAACAACAAATACACTGCTCTCAGCCCTCTCTAAACTGTCACACACATCCTTAGTGGGTGGTAAAGACAGGCCGAAATTCAGGTGCCTTCTCTGCCCGGAGAAAGGGATCTTGTTTTTCAAGTTCATTGCTCCTCAAACTGTGTGAAAAAAGATTAGAATCACAAAGACCCACTGAGCAGTGTCTGTCCCTGAGCATAAAGAGAGCAAAAAATAAACCCTAAGGACTGACACTGCTAGAAACGGGACATCTGCAAAGGGATGTAAATGTGACTGTGCCCCCAGATCAGAGCTTGGAAAGCAGAAACACAACACTTGACTGAAAGCAAGCAATTGGTGCCAAGAATATAGAGTATGGGAATACAAGAAGTGGGGAGGTGGTCAAATCTGTAAGAGCAAAACAAAAGTTTGTTTCTTCCAATGAATTCATTGCAAAACTTGCAAGTTAATAAACAAACAGAGGTGTCTCTGCCATGAGATACTGATTCTGACAGGGTCCAGCTCCAGTTGCAGCCATCAGATACAGACTGAATGGTCTGAAAGGTTTACTTCCTAAACCACAATGGTTTTGCCCTGAAACATAACAGTTTATGTCCTTCCCATAGCACTTGTTTATCTAGTCTTCCAAGTGTTTTGACTATGATGCTGGATGGCCCTGTCATCTACAGAAATAACTCATGCTTATTTCCATACAGCCAATAATTTCTTGTCACGACCCCAGGATTTCACAATAGGGTTGAAATAATAACTGCATCTCAAAAACCTGAAAGAGCTTTACAAATCATGGAAGAGACACTACCTCTCTTGGCAGGAGATACCTCAACTTCATGCCTATGGAACTTCATGCCTTTCAAAGTAGCAGTCTCCTTGGACACTGAAGTTTTATTCCCATGGGAATGAGCAGGAGGAGAGGCACAGCACTCCAAGGACCTAAGGATCAACTGGGAAAACTCAGACATCTCAAATCATTCACACAAAATCAAGGATCTGCTCATAAACGGCAAGAGGCTCTAAATACTATTCATGAACAACCTTCCTGAGGAAGGAGTCCATTGCTTCTTAACCACTACCAGTGTCTTTGCCCAACAGACATCTCAAGATGAAAATTTGGGCCAGTCTGAGCACTTCCAAGGACTGCAAGCCACACAGTTGTGTTGTTGTTACAGGACAGTCACTGCCCTTGCCTCAGACAGAAAGTCTTTGCTCACTGACATCCATTTAGAGAGGCAATCAGAAAGGAAAAAGACCTTGGATAAGAGGTATGGACAAGATGGTATCCAGAGGCCCCTTCCAACCTTGGCCATCCTGTGATTCTGTGAAGACCAGTTTCCCTTCTCATGTGCTACGGCACATCACGTTTTCCTTGTCTCATCTTCCTTTAATAAGAACATCCATTTATTGTTGTCCTGACTCACTCCACATGCCAGACACAGAATCTTTCTGCTCAGGATTCACACAGACCAAAGTCAGCTTTGGACACAGTCTGGGAGACACATTTCAAATTTGTCTGGGTAAAAGTACCAACACTGAAAAATTCGTTGCTCTACCCAGAAGGACACCAAAACTTTCCCTATTATCTCAGGAGATCTCTCAATCCTGCAAATGTTTCACATCCTTCCAGAATAACTGCTGGATACTGAGGTCACATATAATAAACAGATGAGTATCTTGTCCAAGATTTAAGCTTCTCTTCAGCCACGGCAAACTTAAAGACAGCTTTTCTCTTCTTTCTGTCTCTGCAGAATATCATGCCCTATTGTTGCTGTGTTAAACCTCCAGGAGCCTAAGCTCAGTGCAGTGAGACCAGGGTGAGTGACCCAACAGAAGAAGACCCAAAAGAAAAAGAGAGTCAACAAGATGGAGAAGTGAAAAGATTAAGAAAAGAAGATTCAAACAAGGAACACTAGACAAAATTAAAATAAAATAAAATAAAATAAAATAAAATAAAATAAAATAAAATAAAATAAA